>NW_021963016.1:0-367802 GCF_901765095.1 Microcaecilia unicolor
AAAATCTTCACCGCCGACTTGGTACTTTCTACCCATTCCTCCACAGACAGGTCCCCAGCATTCCTAGGAAATCCAAAGAAATCCGGGATCTCTTTGTCCTTCCTCAGAACAATGGTGTTCGTCACTACAGGCGCCTGGCGTGCATCTCTCAGAGCTTTTACCGTCTGTTTCAGTTCCTCCAACTCACTTCTCATATCCTCCATATTCACCGGAGACTGGGTCGTGGCTAAAAAACAAGGCTTCAAATTTTTGCAGATAAAATTTCAAAACAGTAGTCACCTCAAAATTGTATTCAAATTCTTATCTCTCACTTAAACAATTCTATTCCCCACACCAAAGTTCTTTAATAAACAATAAATCCTGTCACCGTGACGCCATAAATGTATCTGTGACCTCACCCTGGGCACGATACTTTACCCTACAATACCCTTAGAATACCTCGGGCAAAATATCGTGTATCGGACAGGGTTAAGGTACAGACATTAACACTAGCCACGTCTCCCTGTTTCTAAAACGGGGAGAGGAATGAAACTAAATTGGTTATATATTTTAATGTAACTCAGGAAACAAATGACATTTACATTGATAATTCAATAACTTATTATTTTTATTTATAT
Organism: Microcaecilia unicolor; assembly: GCF_901765095.1. Classification (NCBI taxonomy): domain Eukaryota; kingdom Metazoa; phylum Chordata; class Amphibia; order Gymnophiona; family Siphonopidae; genus Microcaecilia; species Microcaecilia unicolor. Next base: position 618 of record NW_021963016.1, read on the forward strand.
GATGAGTATGTGTAAAGTTCAGATCCGTTTAACAAATTCAATATTTTTTTTTTTTTAGTACATCAACAATCCAACAGATCAACTTCTCCTACGTTTTATCAGATAAGTATAATTTGATCTTAGCAAAATTCATTAACTAAATATTCATTTAATCTTAAAGTTTTGTCTAAACATTCCCCTCTTCTATAAGAATTGATTCTTTATTATTATTTCTTTTTCAGGTCCCTCATCCATCAAGCAGGTAAGTATAGTTTGTGTTTTTTCTCCCTTTTCTTCTTATAGGTATATCATGGCTCACATCTCCAAATCGCAAAGACAAATTAGATAAGTATATTTTACTAATCTAACAAAATTTTCTTCTCTAATATATATAACACAACAGTACAGTATTTCTTAAATTCTCAACAACTGTAAGAGCTGATTCTTTGTTTTGTGTTTTCTTTTGCAGGAACTTCTTCAAGGAAAAATAAGGTAAGTATTATAAGTCAATGTTTTTAAACAGGGCCAGGTTGATTCTGGCTGATATATTAAAGGATACTCCTCTCCAGCACTTTTGTATGAATCTCTCTCTCTTTTATTGTTGGGTACCGGTACCGTGCTGTTTTTCTTTTCAAGATGATAGCGGGTATACTGCAGGCAGGAACTGGAACTCCTCCGAAGGACCTACTACTCTAAGCTGTAACTAACTTAAGAAGAAAAACCTTAAACCTTTTCTATCCAGTCCACTCATATTAATATGCAGTGGCTCATTATAATTATTCCTTTCCCTATCTAGCTATTCCCAGGTAAAATAAAATATGATTGAACATCCCTATCTAAACCCTCCCAAACCAATAAATCCCCAAAAATGTATCACAATTTAATATAAGCACTAGGATTATTAAATCCTATGTGTTGATTTTTTTTCTTTCTCTGCAGCAGGTCACCGCTCTTTCAGAGACAGGGGTATTATAATCATGAGATTTTTTCCCCTCTTCCTTAAATTGATGAAGCTCACAATTACTGGGGTGATTATTTAGTTAAACCTTGTCACAAGGCAGATAACCCCTCCCAGAAGTATTTTGAAACTCACACCAGTTCCTTACAAGTTCACTTCTATTAGTGAGCCAGACTGGTACTGCGCCCAAATATTTTATTTATCAAAGACATTTCTAACATATGAAGTTAAATTAAGATTCAGGCAACAGCTTTCCCATCCAAACCAAAACCACTTGCCTAAAGCCTCCTGACAACACGCGAGCGGCTTTTAAAATTAAGTTTTCCCACTGTAGACACACACCAATATTTTTAATTGATTACCCAAACCTCTCAAAACTCAATTTAAATGTATTTCTTGGCTGAACTGCGCAGAGACCACTTTTACAGGTCTGCACAGCCTTTAGCTTACCTCCCAACTGCCACACAAGCCGTTTAGAACTTGAGTATGTCATATATGGCACAAGCCCAGCATGAGCCCCTGCACTAACCTAACACTTTGCAATCCCCTATAAACATACACTTTACATTAAATTATGACATTTTCAGCAATATACAGCACTTTACACATATTTGAATACATTTTCCTTACCTCATTTAGCATTTAACTGTGTTTATTTTTAAGTTTTCTTCTGCACGCGCCTGCTGCACTCCCTGGCACAAGCCAGCATCTGGCTCGTGCCATCAGCTGCTTCTCTCCCTCCTCGTGGCTTCCCCTCAGCGCGTGCCACCCAACAGCACGCCCGCCAACACATTTAGAAAATAAAAAACACCGGAGAAGTGCACCGGAGCACTTCCCCCTTCTTACTCTGTTCCACGCTGGGTTCCCCACCCCGGAGCTCACCCTCAGAGGCATCCCAGGTAAAATAATTTAACCCTATATGGGTTACACTAAGTTTCATCACAACAGAGTAGTCCTCTGCACTTGCCCTAAGTTCCTTACAAAAGGAGTTCCACCTGAACCAGTCAATTGTCTTGCCAACATTCCCATCCTGGCGAAAGCAGCTTGCACACCTTGGATTGCAAAAGAGCATTGGCCTACTACATGGAGCAGACAAGGCCCCGCAGACAGCCCACCCAGCTTTTTTCTTTTGATCCCAACAGGATGGGGGTCGCCATCAGGAAACACACCATTTCTATTTGGCTGGCAGAATGCATTTCCTTCACTTATGCCCTGGCTGAGCTGGCCTTGGAGGGTCATGTCACGGCTCATAATGTCAGAGCCACGGCCGCTTCAGTAGCCCACTTGAGGCTAGCCTCCATTGAAAAAATTTGCAAAGCTGTGACGTGGTCTTCTGTCCACACATTCACATTACACTACTGCCTTCAGCAGGATACCCAACACGACAGTCGATTTGGGCAGACAGTATTGCAGAATCTGTTTGGGGTCTAGAATCCAACGCCACCCTCCTAGGCCCATTTTATTCTGTTCCAGGCTGCACTCTCATTCAAATTGTATATAGTTTCAGGTTAATCTATGCTATGTCCTCGCTGTTGCAAGGGAATTTTATAAGACTCGTCTGAGGAAAAGTACCTGGGATCCTCCTTTGAAACCCATAAGCGCTCTTCTTCGGTGTCAAGACCGTATCTCTCAATGAGATTGTCGAGAGCGAATCTGACTCGGTACCAAGGAACCATGTCCTCGAGAGTGGTGTCGAGAATCCAACTCCGGCAAAGCTTCCTCCCATCGGCGTGCCAGTTTGGGTGGCAGGCAGCACCACCATCGTAGGGTGCACCAAAGGCTGAGGGCCAAGGGAGGCCACAACAGGAAGCAAGGTAGGCGCAAGCACCCTCGATACCGATGCACACTGTTGCATGTGGCTATCCAGCAGCTCAGGGAGCAAGGCCTGGATGCACTCATCGAGGGCCAAAACCGGGAAAAGCTGGGGTGCTGGCTGAAGCGCAGGTTGCAGAACCGCTGGGGTCCACGTGGGAGCTGGATCTTGGCTGCTAGGAGATAGGTGTATCAGTACCTCCTGTATGGAGAGGGAGCAGTCCTCCAGGAGCCACCACTTCTCGAGTGCCGAACCCTTGAACGTCCCGGAGCTCCTGGCACCATATATCGAGAGTGACCAATGACGATGCTTCTTGGCCTTCACCCAAAGTGCGTCACCAAGGCTCCTTGGTGCAGAATCCAAGGAGCGTCACCTCATGATTGGGGTGGTCCCAGGGGCCCTGCACAGCATGAGGCCTCGAGACAGGTGGAGACCCATTCAATGCCTCACTGCTCCCAGTGTCTACGGGTCTAGTAGTAGCCATGCTAACTGATGCTTGACGCTGATGCCGACGCCTCTGACCTCGATTGTTGGTCGAGGAACTGGGCTTGGCTCCAAAAATACTCTTGTTGAGCCTCTCGGAAAAGCTGGGTCCTCTTCCTCATGCGAAGACAGAGAACACAGTTAGCAGGGCTATGGTCGGGCCCAAGACACCAAGAATGGGTGTCCTACCCTGATATTGCCTAATTGCACCCGGTACAGCGCTTGCAGCCACTGGGAATCTTCGTGGACATGGAAGGGAAAAACTTTGTTGGCTAAATTAAATGATGCAATGGTGCCTGAAAAAGGGGCGAGGAATGGCAAAAAAAAAAAAGGGAAAGTCCCGGACAAAGTCAGGGCCTAAAAGTAGTCCGATGACAACGGAAAAACAATACAACTTAAAAGCGGGCAAAACAAATCTAAAGAAAATAAAGGAAAGGTAAAATAAGTTCCAACAGGAGGAGCTCAATTATCAAAACAAATAGCTGGAAGGCACAAAAAAATTAGCTCTTTAGACCGAGTGAATGAGGAGAGGGGCAAGAAAAACACCTTCTTCCCATATGGAAAAAGAAGAACTGAGGAGACCGCGTTCATACGACGGGCAGGAAGGCACTTGTATATACGCAGTGGAGCGCGGCTCGTGTTCCACAAAGCTCTCATTTAGATTTGGTAAATACTGAACCGGGCAACACAGATCGGCGTCACCCACTTGTGAGAATATAGAAGCCTGCTTTGTCCTTGGAGAAAACTGCATTACATATTTCAGGGTGATATGGGAACAGAGGTAAAATATCCAGGGGTCTCACACATTCATTTGGCTACACTGGGAGCACTTTTCATTAGCGATAATGCTGCAAAGTTCATTTGCACTTTGTTCTTGTAGAGGTGGTAGTTCATTTTCAAAAGGAAACTACCCAAGTTGTCCATGGTTTTGCCTCTCTAGTTTTTGTGGTCAAACGTTTTCTGCAAATAAGCAATGTAGATTTGAAAAGCAATCCTACACGTACTATAATACCTGTCTCACTCTACTCTAGGTATGGATAATCAGAGATATGCAGTAGAAGCCCGTGTGCACTTTTAGCAAAAACAAAAAAGGTCAAGCTTTTGAAAAAGGCCATTTTACTGAGTACGGTAAATGCCTATTTACCTAGCTAAATGGTTTTCTAAAGCTTATGTGCCACATACATGTGTAAAAATGACATGCCCACACACATATATCAAGGTTCGTACATCTGGTGCTATTTCATAGATGAGTAATATGTGTTTATATAAGACATGATATATAGAAATATGTGCATATAAAGGTCATGTTCTGAGCAGAGAATGGACATACACTGGGCAGGATGCAGAAGTAGGCAAGTATAATTTTTTAAAATTGTTTATTAATTTGATATACCACCTCTTTCGAGCATGAGTCGAGGTGGTTTACATACAATTGTACAGGTACTTGCACTGCCCCTAATGGGCTCACAATCTAAGTAGAACGTTGTTTAACACAGGGAGAGAGAATAAGGAAGATAGCGAGGTGATGATGGATGTTGGGGGTCTGAGAACAGGGGAGATACTGGACAGGGAAGTACAGGGACACAGAAATGGAAGATGGGTGGTGAACATGGAGAGAGAAGAGAAGTCAAATGGACAGGAGAGCCTGATGAGCGAGTTAAGAGAAGATGGAGAGAAGCAGAAACCAGAGCCTGAGACCAACGTGATTTATAAAATACAATGGACCAGACAACAAACGGTAGCGAAAATAATTTTATTTTCCATTTTGTGATTAAAGTATGACAGATTTGAAATGTACGTCTTGCCAGAGCTAGTGTTAGACATGGCTGGGGCCCAAGGCAGAAATTTGGGAGGGGACCCCAAAGCCCACTACCAGGCTACACTTTCTTCAACTTTCATCAGGCTTGGGGATTTCTCTGGTCAGGCCAAGGGCAGTTACCCTAGTCGCACTCCCCTAACACCATCCTTGGCATGTGCCATCTTTATATTTTAGAATGGATGTCACTGATTGGTTAGACTAGTGACATTCTCACTTTTAGACGTCCAATAGAGCCCGGGGGAGGACCCATGATGTCAGAGTTAATTTAAATATTTAAGTAAGAGTTGAGAACGCCGGCGCCATTTTAAGAAGGGGTAAACCCAGGATAATAAAGTAGAGCTGACGCTGGGATAGACTGTAGGTAAGATTTTCTGATATGTATAACTTTAAATAACCTAGATTTTGAAAACTTATGAAGGAGGGTTTTCCAATTGCTAGGAAAATATACTAATATATTGGGTTTTCTATTCTAGGGGATAGCCCTTGACACAGCTCGATATAGAGCGAAACATGCATGTCGGGCAGCTGAACCCTTTGGTCTGATCATTAAAGATAAGTAACTAAATCTGGATAAAAATATAAAAAAGTTTGAAATTGAAAAGTAAAGAAATTGGCTAAACCAATGAAGAAGTGGGCGCCAGTTACATTGCCAAATCTAAGTTTTTGGTAATGAGCGCCGCTGAGGTTGCCTCTGAAAAACTTTTGAAAAACATGAGAATATGAGAATGTTTAAGATACTGTTTTTCTATATATCTGAGCAGTAGAAAACTCTAAAATAATACGAAGATCTCTGCTTCAATAGTACCAATTACCGGACCCAATTTTGAATGAGATATTTGTTAGAATCTTTATATTTTAAACAGTAGAGGAGTAAATGTATCTTTCTATATCTCTGGCACTATACTAAATAACTGTTTGAGGCTTGTGTCGATGGGGGTTAGAGCTCGCAGGGACAGGGACAAAGCTCAACGGAAATCCACATAAAATTTAGAAATGTTGTCATATTTATGTAAAGAATAAATCAATCTAACTGCAGTGTTTTGGCAGTGTTTTGAACTGTCTGTAAACGATGGTAAAATGAGTGCTTACCGTGACACAGAGCAAACTTCTCATCAGTCTGCTCAACGCAGCAGTGATCAGCCTTGCCCAGGTCTCTTGCTGGCAGCTCCCAGTCTTTCTCTGGAGCAAGGAAGATACAGGACATTCAGTAAGGATCTATTTATTCATTCACATTTCTCACTGGCTCCCAATGAAAGAGAAGGTAAAATTATGTATAATCATACCTGATAATTTTCTTTCCATTAATCATAGCTGATCAATCCATAGACTGGTTGTGTCCATCTACCAGCAGGTGGAGATAGAGAGCAAACTTTTGCCTCCCTATATGTGGTCATGTGCTGCCGGAAACTCCTCAGTATGTCGATATCAAAGCTCCATCCGCAGGACTCAGCACTTAGAGAATTACACCCACAAAGGGACACTCTGCCCAGCTCACCACCGCCGAAACGGGGGAGGGGAAGTAACCCAGCTCATCCCCACACAAGTGGGGGAGGGGAATCCGTCCAGCTCATCCACGCCGAGCGGGGGAGGGACACCACACCCGCCGATGCGGGGGGATCTGGCTTATCCTGCAACCGCAACCGCGGGAGGAGCTGACTGACCCTAACACCGCCGAAGCGGGAGGGGTACAAAGCTGCCCTACAGCCGCACGAAGCGGGAGGGAGTGCCGGCAGAATTTAAATCTCAATCCAGCCCTGTAAAACGGAGGGGAGAGGAATGCAGCAGCTCACTGTAACACAAACTCGTCTCAACTCTTGAAGAATCCAAGTGAAGGAAGAACTTGAACACGAAGTCTTTCTGAAGTAACTGAAGACTAAACTTGAACCTGAAATGCAACCAGAATAAAAACAGTACAGATATCTGGGAGGGGCTATGGATTGATCAGCTATGATTAATGGAAAGAAAATTATCAGGTATGATTATACATAATTTTACCTTCCATATCATCAAGCTGATCAATCCATAGACTGGTGGGATGTACCGAAGCAGTACTCACCCAGGGCGGGACATAGAAATCCCTGACCTCAACACTGAAGCTCCAAACCGGGCCTCCGCCCGTGCAGCCACAGTCAAACGGTAATGCTTGGAGAATGTATGAACCGAAGCCCAAGTTGCCGCCTTGCATATCTCTTCCAAGGAGACGGATCCGGCCTCTGCCATCGAGGCCGCCTGAGCTCTCGTGGAGTGAGCCTTCAGCTGGATAGGCGGCACCTTCCCCGCGGCCACACAAGCCGCTGCAATAGCTTCCTTGACCCATCTTGCCACTGTAGGCTTAGCAGCCTGCAGACCCTTACGAGGGCCTGCAAACAGGACAAAGAGATGATCCGATTTCCGGAAATCATTGGTCACTTCCAAGTATCTGATGATGACTCGTCTCACATCCAGATATTTAAGAGCAGAGTACTCCTCTGGGTAGTCCTCCCTACGAAAGGAAGGGAGACAGAGCTGCTGATTCACATGGAAGCGAGAAACAATCTTGGGCAGAAAGGAAGGCACTGTGCGAATAGTCACTCCTGCCTCAGTGAACTGCAGAAAAGGCTCTCGACAAGAGAGCGCCTGGAGCTCGGAAACTCTTCTGGCTGAAGTGATAGCCACCAAAAAGACTGCTTTCAACGTCAGGTCTTTCAGAGATGCCCTCGACAAGGTTTCAAAAGGCGGCTTCTGCAATGCTCTTAGCACCAGGTTGAGATTCCACGCAGGCACCACTGAGTGCAGAGGAGGGCGCAGGTGATTAACTCCCTTGAGAAAGCGCACCACATCTGGCTGTGAAGCCAGGGAAGCACCCTTCAGGCGGCCCCTGAAGCAAGCCAGAGCCGCTACCTGGACTTTAAGGGAACTGAGCGACAGGCCTTTCTCCAGACCTTCTTGCAGGAACGCCAACACTGAAGAAATTGGAGCAGTGAAGGGAGAAAGTGAGCCTGCTTCACACCACGCTGCAAAGATACGCCAAACCCTGGCGTAAGCAGTAGAAGTAGAGCGCTTCCTCGCTCTCAGCATAGTGGCGATGACCTTGTCTGAGAAGCCCTTCTTCCTCAGACGCTGCCGCTCAATAGCCAGGCCGTAAGCCCAAAGGGGGAGGGATCCTCCATCACCACGGGACCCTGATGTAACAGGCCCTGCTCCACTGGCAGCCGCAGAGGATCGTTGACTGAGAGCCTGATCAAGTCCGCATACCAGGGACGTCTGGGCCAATCCGGACCCACCAGGATTACCCTGCCGGGATGCTTTGCCACCCGGTCTAGCACCCTGCCCAACATGGGCCAGGGCGGGAACACATAGAGGAGCTCTTGTGTCGGCCACTGTTGGAGAAGAGCATCTACTCCCAGGGATCGAGGGTCCCGTCCTCTGCTGAAGAAGCGCGGCACTTGGCAATTGGCCGATGACGCCATCAGATCTAGGCTCGGCTGGCCCCAGCGCTTCGTGATGTCCAAGAACGCCTGAGCAGATAGCTGCCACTCTCCGGGCTCCAAGGTATGGCGACTGAGAAAGTCCGCCTTGACATTCATGACTCCGGCAATGTGGGCCGCTGAAAGCTGCTCCAGGTTCGCCTCCGCCCACTGGCAAAGATTCATAGCCTCCTTGGCTAGAGGGGCGCTCTTGGTACCTCCCTGGCGGTTGACATAGGCCACAGCCGTGGCATTGTCCGACAGGACCCGTACAGGCTTCAACACCAGTACCGGGATGAACTCCAAAAGCGCCAACCGAATGGCTCTGAGTTCCAGGAGGTTGATAGACCACTTTGCCTCTGCAGGAGACCAGAGCCCCTGCGCTGTCCTTCCCAAGCAGTGGGCTCCCCAGCCCGACAAAGAGGCGTCCGTCGTGACGACAATCCACTCTGGGGTCACCAGAGGCATTCCCGCAGACAACTTGTCTGTCTGCATCCACCAGCTCAGCGCCTTGCGCACTGCTGGGTCCAAGGGAAGTCGCACAGCATAATCCTCCGACATCGGAGTCCAGCGCTGCAGCAAAGAGTGTTGAAGTGGTCTCATATGAGCCCTGGCCCAGGGCACTACTTCCATCGTGGCCGTCATAGAGCCCAACAGCTGCACATAGTCCCAAGCCCGAAGAGGAGAGGCTACCAGGAACTGGTCCACCTGAGCCTGAAGTTTGACAATCCGATTGTCTGGCAGGAACACTCTGCCCACTTGGGTGTCGAATCGAACTCCCAGGTACTCCAGGGACTGAGTCGGGTGCAGCTGGCTCTTCTCCCAGTTGATGATCCATCCCAGGGAGCTCAAAAGAGCAACTACCCGGTCCACAGCTTTGCCGCACTCTGCATAAGAGGGGGCTCGGATCAACCAGTCGTCCAGATAAGGATGGACTTGTACCCCTTCCTTTCGTAGGAAGGCCGCGATGACCACCATTACTTTGGAAAAGGTCCGCGGAGCAGTAGCCAACCCGAATGGGAGGGCTCTGAACTGGAAGTGTCGTCCCAGGACTGCAAAACGCAGAAAGCGTTGATGAGGCGGCCAGATGGGAATATGCAGGTACGCTTCCTTGATGTCCAAGGAAGCCAAGAACTCTCCTGCCTTCACTGCCGCTATAACAGAGCGGAGAGTCTCCATGCGAAAGTGCCGTACTTTCAAGGCCCGATTGACCCCTTTGAGGTCGAGGATAGGTCGGACAGAACCTCCTTTCTTTGGTACCACAAAGTAAATGGAGTAACGTCCCTTGCCAAGCTGACTTTCTGGCACAGGAACGACCGCGCCCAGGCGGATCAGATTGTCCAAGGTCTGCTGCACTGCCACAGCTTTGACCGGAGACTTGCAGGGAGAGAGTACAAACCCGTCTTTTAAGGGTCGGCAGAACTCTAGCTTGTAGCCGTCTCTGATGACTTCCAGCACCCACGCGTCTGAAGTTATGGTGGTCCACTCGCCCAGAAACGAGGACAGCCGTCCTCCAATCTGCACTGGGGAGTGGACCAAGGCCCCGTCATTGGGTACGAGACCCTGGGGGAGGACCGGAGTGAGCACCTCCGGGACGGCGGTCTCTGCGAAAGGAATGCTGCTTGGGGGAGAAATTCCTCTTGAAGGAAGAGGGGGCAGAGGAACCCGACTTGCCCGGGCGGGTACCGACGGGCTTCCTGCAACCGTCCTCTGGAGGTACCGGGACGAGTACTAGCCCGAGCCCTGACCTCTGGTAACTTCTTGCCCTTAGACGTGCCGAGATCGGTCACGATTTTGTCCAGCTCGACCCCAAAGAGCAGCTTGCCTTTAAAAGGCAATCTAGCCAGGCGGGATTTAGAGGCGTGGTCAGCAGACCAATGTTTCAGCCAAAGCCACCGCCGCGCAGAGATTGTCTGAGCCATGCCTTTCGCTGAGGCCCTCAAGACATCATACAGCAAGTCTGCCAAATAGGCTAAGCCCGATTCCAGGGCCGGCCAATCAGCCCTCAAGGAATGATCCGAGGGGGAAGCCCGCTGCACCATAGTCAGGCACGCCCTGGCCACATAGGAGCCGCAAACTGAGGCCTGCAAACTTAAAGCAGCCGCCTCAAAGGACGACCTTAAGGCCGCCTCCAATCTTCTGTCTTGGGCGTCCTTTAGGGCCGTGCCACCTTCCACCGGCAACGCCGTTTTCTTAGTCACCGCAGTGATTAAAGAATCCACGGTAGGCCACAGATAGGCCTCACGTTCACTCACAGCCAAAGGATAGAGGCGGGACATAGCCCTAGCCACTTTAAGGCTCGCTTCCGGGACATCCCATTGAGCCGAAATTAAGGTGTGCATGGCATCATGCACGTGGAAGGTTCTAGGCGGGCGCTTCGTACCCAGCATAATGGCAGAGCCAACAGGGGCTGAGGGAGAGACGTCCTCCGGAGAGGAAATCTTCAAAGTGTCCATGGCCTGTAGCAACAGGTTGGGCAAATCCTCTGGGCTAAAAAGCCGCGCTGCAGAGGGGTCATCCGCTCCATCCGAGCGGGGATCCGTCTCCTCCAAGGAATCCGCAAAGGACCGTTGGGAGACCTCAGACACGCTGCCCTCATCTACATCGGAGGAGACAAAGTCCTCCAAGGCCTGGGAATCAACCCGAGGGCGTTTACCTCTGGGAACCTCAACCTCTTTACCAGACGAGGGAGCAGGGGCAGCGTTTGCATGAGGAAAGCCTGATGCAGCAGCAAAACAAACTCGGGGGAGAAACCCCCCAGACTGTGCACTTCCGCAGCCTGGGCAACAGCCCTAGACGCACCCTCAACCGGCGCTCGCAAGAGCGGGGGAGAGACATGCTGCGCATCCAAAATGGCGTCCGGCGCGACACTCCGCGAAGGAGCCGCGCAGGAAGAATGGCGCTTAACTTTAGCCGCTTTTGTGCCGTCGCCCAAATTAAGGGCGTTCATGGCATTAATGTCTCCAACCTCAAGGGCGGCCCACGAAGAAGCCGTCCGAGCCGCGTGGCCGGCCAAGATGGCGGAGGCGAGGAGCGGGGGATGGGCGTTTATGGCGGAAAAACCGCCACGCCGGAGGAAGGACCGGGACATTCATCGGTCACGAAACTGTCACCCAAAAAGGGCGAATCAGGCTGTAAGCCCCCCGCATCCCCTCTAGAAGCGCTCAAGCGATCCGGGGAGCGACCCTTTGCGCCCTCGCCCTCCGACGCCATATGCCACGAGGAGAAGAATCGGGGAACCCCCTGCCCGCTATAAAAAGGTAAAAATTACCTGCTGTCCGCTCCGAGCTGTAACGAACTGGTGTCCCAGTGAGTAGCTGCAATGAACGTTTAAATAAACGTCGAAATAAACGCCTTTAAGGACGTTTAAAACTTTTTTTTTTTTTTTAAACGGAGCCAGCGGGAGGGGGGAGAAAAGGAGGGACCTGGCACCACCAGGTTTGCACTTGCTCAAAAGAGCCCTCAACCCCAGGCACTCAACAAAACCTAAGAATTAGGCTTGGAGGCCTAGCCAGAGCTGCTGCTGTGTGTGACCACCACCTGCTGAGATAGAGAACATACTGAGGAGTTTCCGGCAGCACATGACCACATATAGGGAGGCAAAAGTTTGCTCTCTATCTCCACCTGCTGGTAGATGGACACAACCAGTCTATGGATTGATCAGCTTGATGATATGGAACTGTCAATTTAAACTATTGTCAATAATATTTAAATTGTTCCATAATTCAATACTTGCATATTTAAAGGAACTCAACCTTATAAATTCCAAAGAGATCTCTAAGATTTCAATCAAGAAATTTAAAAAGGGGCTAAAATATTGTTATTTATACAGGTTCATGGTTGTCCTACTTAATTATTTCAGTTCTGTTTAACTGCTTTTACTTTTTTTATTTTAATGACTTTATTGTTTTATTTGTATCTGCCATTTTGAATGGATTTCTTTTTTTGCATAAAAATGGTATAAAATGTTATAAATAATAGTTGAGTGACTATGTCTTGTGCCTTGATCTTGTTTGAATGTTGGAGAGATACGGGGTGGGAAAGGGTGGGATGGGACTTAGGGGGCGGGGGTTTAGAAGGGAAGAATGGAATGGAGGCTTAGAGGGGTGGGAGGAACTAGGGAGGGCTCACATAAATTTCAAAAATCATATAGGTTTAAAAAATTTAAGGGTCATTAGGTATTTGTTTGCAGCATTGATCACTAAAATGACTACTGTATTTGGTTTGTAAAGTGGGGCTGACAGATTGAAGCCTGATTAATGTTAAGTTTTGCTCTACTTTTGTTGGTGTGTAACTGGATAATATACCTTGTCAATGCTAAATAAAGACCTTTATAAATTAAAAAAAAAATGTTATAAATAAATACGGGCACAGCACATTTCAAAACATTTATGATCAGCAATAACATATACTCTGTAGAAATCACACATTTAGCCTGAACCTAACAGGTGTGCCATAAACTACAGACAACCAAACAGCAGTGACGCAAGCAAGGAAAAACACAGCAAGAGTTTATCCAAATGTCAACTTTAAAGGAAACAGGACCCAACCTGGCAAAGTTTTGGAAAAACCTTCATCAGTGGTCACATAGGTTTCCACAATATATTCACAGACTCAAAACATGCACTGCAATATCTGTGTTTAAAAGAAAAATGAGGTCCAATGTCAAAAGTAAAAGAATGCAGACAACAGCATCTGCATAGAAAAAGCTTTGGTCCAATTGCAAACGTCAGTAACCACCATGGGTGCTGCAGTACATGTTTTGAATCTGTGAATGTATTATGGAAACCTATGTGACCCCTGACGAAGGATTTTCCCGAAACTTGGCCAGGTTGGGTCCTGTTTCCATTAAAGTTGACATGTCAGGAGACAGATGGATCATTGGCACATATGGTCTTTTTCTGTAAAAACGTCAGAACATACTGGCGACTTATTTGGGCAAAAATGTGTCTTATTTTTCACCTGCCTGAGACTTCCGCAATCTCCTATAAGGTTGTGATTTTGTGAGCCTCTTCTCCTAATATTTCTCTTCTAGAGTCAGATAAGAAATTGTTCAATATAATGTTGGCTGTTGCTATGCACTTAATTGTTTCAAACTGGAAAAATAATGTGAATGATAATGAATGGTGGAGTTACATTTGTGTGATAAGAAAATATGAAGCACTTCTTGCCCATAAACATCATAGAGCTAAGTCTGTCTTAAAGACTTGGGCGCGATTAGACTTATTTTGTCAGGCATCCCATAGCACTAATTGACCTTCGCCTATAGGTATTGTCATGGAACGCTCTCATATTTATGCTTATTTGCCATGGTGTGTTAATATTGTTTGTTTGATTTTGTGTTTTCTTTTCTGTTGTATGTTTTGAAAAACCTTCAATAAAAATATGAAAAAAAAAAAAAGTTGACAAGCTGTGTTTGTCCTTGCTTGGATCATTGCCATAAACTACACCATGCATACACAGGCTGGGCCTCAAGGTTTATGATTTACTTTATTTGAGATGCCGCTTTCCCTTTGGGCAGTAACAGAGAGGTGCACAATATACACAAAGAGAAGAACACCACGTAGTGCCAGGAAAGAATCAGGTGAGAACTAATCTGCAAATGAAGGCATTTACACGGCGTCCACAAGCACAACGCTAGTGAAAAAAATCACATCCCAACAAATGAATCCCAAGAGGACCTTACACTTATCTTGGCACCCAAGAGGGATTCTATAATATCACCCCCACAGCATATGTATGTAAAGGAACACGCATTGAAGAGAAGGTGTGCACTTTTACATTACCCACACGTAGCTGTGTTCTGGGGGCAGAGTTTGTGTGAAGCATGGGCAGATTTACAATTTACAGGTGTAGCTTATAAAAAGGGTCTGTTTTACATGCTAACGTTTACATCTGCTCCAGAGCAGGTGCAAATCACTGCAACTTCAATCGAGTCCTAATTTCTGCCAGTTAGCCCTTAATGTCTTATAGACACACAGGCATGTCTTTTTTAAAAATAAGCAAGAACTAGGTGCCTACTTGCCCTTTCTATCTAGGCGACCTGCTATAAAATTCCCCTCCAAGGTATGTGCCTAAAGTCAAAACAAGGATCAGAGGAAGGTCATGCACTGGGCTCTCGTGCTTGCCAGATCATCACTCTAAACCCCAGGCCACTGCCTCCTTGAACACTGCAAGGGAACTGTACAAGCGACTCTGGAGATCACAGAAATACATCTTGGCCTGGTGTCTTTGTATCACAAGCCACAGGACCTCAGAGACGTGCATTTGCTTACTGACAGTGTGTGAGCACGCATACAAGTACTGGAGAACTATTACAGGAGCCTGATCTGAGGAATATCAGATAAAGTGACCATGCCAGAAGCCAGAGCATCCCTGTTGTGGCATCTCAAATGCTTCTAACTTACCTCCAAAACTGCTGCTGCTGCAGCTGCTTCGGCTCAGCATGTCCCTTTCTCCCCAGTGCCTAGGGCTTTCCGTGCAAGGAGCTTTCTGCCGTTCCACCAGGGATAAGAAAACTTCAGATGAGGGCACAGGAAAACCTAGTCACAGCAAACAGGTGCTTTAAACTCAACTAGCATTTGCAGAGATATTGACTGTCAAAGAGAGGCTGGGGAGACGTGGGAAGTAAGGGTCTGAAGTCCACAGGTAGTTTGGGTGATTTAGTATTTGCTGAACTAGTACCTGCTGATATTTGGAACAACAGCACAATATAGCAAAACATCCACCCACAGCCATATGTCTCTCCAAAAGAAACATTACAGTATCAGCACTGTTGACTGACTGGCACATTCCGCTACTCTTTTTCAGAATCATCAACAATACCGTGTTTCCCCGAAAATAAGACACTGTCTTATATTAATTTTTGCCCCCCAAAATGCGCTAGGTCTTATTTTCAGGGGCTGTCTTATTTTTCGAGGCAACATCGGGGTTGGATCGGGGTTGGCTCACCCACCCTCCGTCGCTCCCGGAACTAACCTTAAACGCCTCCTTTCACCTTCGCAGCAAGCAGCAGCAGGGCAGGCCACTCCTTCCTTCCGTGTCCCGCCCTCGCCTGACATAACGTCCGCGAGGGCAGGGCACGGAAGGAAGGAGAGGTCTGCCCTGCTGCTGCTTGCTGCGAAGGTGAAAGGAGGCGTTTAAGGTTAGTTCCGGGAGCGACGGAGGGTGGGTGGAGGGGGGGCCCGGCGACCTTGGGTGGGGGGGGCGACCCGGGGACGGCCTTGTCCAGCTCTCGGCGGCCCTGCTTTCAAACAAAAATTTGCTAGGTCTTACTTTCGGGGAAAGCCTTATATCTACCAATTCAGGAAAACCTCTACTAGGTTTTATTTTCGGGGGATGTCTTACTTTCGGGGAAACAGGGTAGTAAGTGGCAGACATCTTCAAATGAAATGATAAGAAGTGACTGTTTAAAAAAAAAATGGAAATCACTATTTAAATGCATTTACCATATTTCCTTGATTTTAAGACTCTCCCTCCTTTGCATATGAGGGAAAAAAACCTAGACTCTAAGACACCCTCAATTTTAAACGCACCCTTCATTTTGCAAGTGGCAGCATGAGTCTGAGTGTACCATGCAGTTCTGTTCCCCACCAGCCCTTTAATAGCTATGGTACCAGTACCAGTGGAGGAGGGGGGAAGGTCTCAAGGCCCCCCGTGATTATGTGGAGACAATAAGGAATTAGGCCAAATGATTTCAGATTTTGGACCTCGATTCTAGGATGCCACTGAATGGAAGCCGCACCTACTTTCCCCACACACGTCGATACTGGCAAAAAAAAGTGTGTCTTAGAATTGAGGAAAAAATGGTATTTCTAACCCCTGTTTTCTCAGATCTCTTTCCTCAGTCTCGCCCCAGAATATTTTCATGTGGGACTTGGGCTGCCTTCCCCTACCCCTTTGCAAGCGGAGGGCTGGGATGACAACTGCATGGAATTTGGTCTAGCCTGTAATTTAGAGGAGGTTACCAGACACATTAAACCAGTGCAGGCCTAGTACAGCTGCACATCTGTTAATGAATAAGAAGCCCACTCTCTGCTTTTGGTTTCAGGCAATGTGAAGTTACAGAACATCTACTTATGGGTGTTTGCAGTACTCAGTCCTAAGTTAAGGAACACACTGCCAAGCAGAATCGTGATTTGAGAGGTATTATCCAACATTTAAGAAATTGTTCAAAACATGGTTTTATAGTGAGTCATTCATTAGTTGAATGAAAAGGAGGAGTTGTAGGCATTAGGGATTATTGTATGGATATGGGTTGGATGGGAGGGAGGGAGAATACATTTTATTTATTGTTCTGTTACACACTTTGGGTTTTCTGGTGAAATCAAATCCAATAAAAATCTCTCTCATGGGAGGAAGTGACGTCACCGATGTAGTCGGTAGCCAGATTGTAGAGCTCCGCGGGTTATAGCAATAAAAGAGTGTCTACCCTAGGATAAAAGCTAGATAATTAATCCCGTGATCGCTGGAAACGGATTATAATAGCGTATGGCGGCTAGAAAAAAGTTGGCGAAATACAAGTATTCGGCGGATTCGCCGCGGGCTGTTAAAAAAGTGAGCGTGGCCCTACTTCAGAGCGGAGCTAAAATGGCGCCGACCGAGGAAGAAGAACCCGATAACGATATGGAGGAACAAAGCGCGGGAGATACCGAGGTGGAAAGGAGCGAAATCATCCGATGGTTTCAAGAGCTTAAATCTGAGATGATCAACACCAGGAAAAGTATACAGTCGGCTGTTGCAGAGCTTCGAGAAGAGGTAAAAGAGATGGGTCAGCGCGTAGTTGAGACTGAGGAGCGAACAGAGGCAATGGCGGGAGAATTAAAAACGCTAAAAAAGAAAGTAAATATGGAACAACAAGTGAGATTGAACATAGAGCAGCAAATAGAGGACTTAGAAAACCGCTCCAGACGGAGTAATTTACGTATTAAAGGCTTGCCGGAAGAATCTCAATATAAGGATGTAGAGAAGACTGTAAAAGAGATCTGTGCCTATATTTTGAATCAGGGAAAAGATCCCCAGGAAATGCTGGAAGGGACCACAATAAAAATTGATAGAGTCCACAGAAGTTTGGGACCGCAGAGGAGTGAACTCCCCAGAGACATAATTGTGTGCTTCCATGATTTTCAAGTTAAGGAGGCAATATGGCGGAAAGCACGCGCTATGGGGGAAGTGGAATGGAATAATGTAAAGGTACAGATTTTTCAAGATCTGGCGAAAGCAACTCTACAAAAAAGGCGGGACTTTAAAGATATAACTAAATATCTGCAAAAGGCTGGCCTGCGATATAGATGGCTGTATCCCAGCGGCATATTGGTATCAGTGGGTGGCCAAACAAAGAGAATACTGCAAACAGAGGAAGCATGGAAAATATTGGCAGCACTAGGTTGTACGGACTTGCCAGAAGTAACAGCGACACCTCAAAGCTCCCAAAAAGGCAAATCCGCCAAGGGAGCGGGGGGATGGAACCAGCAAAGCAGAGGCAACACTAGAAGGAGCCCAACATATGAGGATCAAGGGCATGAGAGAGACGCAGAGACTTGAAAAAGCTACTGGTTCCAGGGCAATAGCCCGGATCTAAATCTGGTACTATGTACACTGTATTATATGAGAAGTTATGTTAAGAAACATTGAATGTTTTCCTATTTCTGTTGGCTATGATTAAAAAGGGGATTAGACGAGATGGATGAGGGTGGGTAAGGGGGGACATGAAAGATAAACTGAGGATGGAAAACCCATCGGAACGACACTTCCTTAGGGATCTAACTGGCATCTCAGCTTGGAGGCCAGTTGAGGGGACTTAATGGGGGAGGGGAGGGGCGGGGGGGGTGGGGAGGGGGGTGGGATAACAGTGGGATCATGGAATGTGAATGGCTTGAATACCCCTGAGAAAAGAAGTATTATATATAGGGAAATTTATAAAATGCATTGGGACATTGTAATGTTGCAAGAAACTCATATTCAAAAGAAAGATGAAAGACTACTACAATATAAAAATATGGGCACGGGATTTTTCCAGGCTGATCCCAGAGGGGGGAAAAAGGGAGGGCTGGCAATTTATATAAAAGATACAGTCGCCTTTGTTCATGAACAAACATATGTGGAAAGCCAGGGTAGATGTATAGCGATTAAAGGTAAAGTAAATAACCAACCAATTACATTAATTAATGTTTATGCTCCTAATGAGGGGCAAGGTGCATTTTTTGAGGCTTTAAGGCTGGAACTGCTCCAATTTGTATCAGGGGATATAATACTAGGGGGTGATTTCAACTGGGCCTTGTCAGACTTGGACCGCTCTAACACAGCAGCTCTAAATAAATTACAAGCTGATTTGTCTCGGTTTGCGTGGGGGGGCAAGCGGGCTAGAATATTGAAAAGAATTATGTGGGGGAAGGTGGAGGAGGGAGGAAGGGGGCTACCCAATGTTTTGTGGTACTATCAAGCAGCGCAGTTGAAACAGGTGGCGGAATGGAGCAAAGGGCATAGATCACCTGTGGCGACTCTGGAACAGGATTTAATACCTTGGAGTAATCTGGAAAGAGGAGTGTGGGGATCTGTAAAGATGTCTAACTCTCACCAGGGATATCATAATCCGTTCATATCTCACTTGCAACATATCTGGGATGTACTAAAGAACAAATTTAAGAAGGGGGTAAAAACCTCTACCTTAGCATATATTAGGCAAGAAGCTGAGTTTCCCGCAGGGCGAGAGGGAGGGGTATTTCGGGAGTGGTTTCGAAAGGGACTGAAAAGATTTAGGGACCTTATGTCTGAAGGGGTGTTAAGAGAGTTTGTAACCCTTCAAAGGAAATTTGTACTGCCAGATTCTGATCATTATGCTTATTTACAAGTTAGGCATTTTATGAAGGGACAAGGGTGGTTGCAGTCTGATCCACGTGAACGAGAGATATTGGAAAACATATGGGAAACCTTGGAGGGAGGAAAGAAGGGTATATCCAGACTATATAGATACATAAGGGGAGACAAAATGAAGAAATTACCCTATATGACAGTGTGGGAGCGAGATCTAAATATGGAACTGAGTGTGAAGGAATGGGAAAGGGTGTGTATGGAGGTGAAAAAAGCATCTATCTGTGTATTAATAAAAGAAAATGCGTACAAAGTTCTAAGTAGATGGTATTACACGCCGGACAGGTTAAAACGAATATATCCCAATGTATCTGATCAATGTTGGCGATGTAAGGACGGGGTAGGAAGCTTTATACATATATGGTGGGAATGTCTGTATATACAATCATTTTGGGTGGATGTTACCACACATTTGACACACATTCTGGACACACAATTTCCAACAGAGCCAAAATGGTGTTTACTAGGGTGGGGAAATAAAAGGGGTCAGAAATGGCAAAGGAGGCTTAAAAGATTAGGGTTGGCAGCCGCAAAGTTGGAAGTTGCGGCCCACTGGAAACAGAGACTTGGCCCCACTATTGTATCATGGAAGATGAGAGTCAAGAATATTGTAGGCCTGGAACAGTTGACTGATAAGAGAATGGGTAAATACAAACCTGATGCTAAAGAGTGGATTCATTTGGAGAAATTATGGATTAATACATTGTAAAAAAAACCAGGGGATACAACCAAGAAGTGGACAGTAATGAATAGGGGAGGGTGGGAGAGGGAGGGGGGAGAAAAATATTAAAACTGATGATATACCGAGATGTAACTCAATTGTTTGATGTATTTCAGAATTTTGAAGGCAGCATAGCCTTACACTGTGTTCCTTAAGTTGTGTCTAATAAAAATTTTCAAATTAAAAAAAAAAAAAAATCTCTCTCATGGTTTGCCACGAAAACACCTAGCCAGCTGCCTGGGGGTTACCCTGCGGCCACATAGAGGGTCTATCCCCAGCACAGCTCAGATCTGCCTGCACCTGCTGCTCGGGCTCTACACTAGCACCCTCCTCCCACCAACTGGGTCACAACCGCCTCTGGGCGAGTCTCCCGCTCTCAAATTATCCCCAGTGATTTCTAGGTTACTGGGGCCAAACTCCCAGTGGTCCCACAGTTCCCAGAAAGGACTCACAGATCCAACACACAAACCACCAGGATTCTTTATCAGTCCAGACAGCCAGAACGAACAAACATGTGTGTTTATTCTTAGAACTTGGAACAGTGAACAAAAAATGTGCAATCAGCAAACAGTAAAAACTAACTGAAAAATGGATTAATTAGAAAACTAACTAAACATTTGCATGCTTCCTAGAAAGCACAAGGGAAGATCATGACATATACAACTGTTCGCCAGTTATCAAATATAACTGATTTTTACAGGGCTTCAGCAAAGAGCTCTCTCTCTCTCTTCTCCCAGTATGAAACTGAACAGTCCAAATGAGATGAGCTCCTGGGCCAATCAAAGCCCAGTCAACAAGATTTCAAATATATACTGCTTTTTGCTTCCTGTTTGTGTCAAACTAAAGAAAAAACACTCAGTTCTCTGTAACAGTTTTACATCAAAGAAACACCACCTGCTGGCCAAATAGAAGAAATACACTTCAGAACATAATCAATGCAGGAAACTATCCAATACATTTTACAGGCTTAAAACACACTGTTTCTTCACATGGTTCATTTCCAGGGACGTATAATAATTGTCCCGAGTTTACCTAGCAAATTATTTATAAACTTTTGCTCCAGGAGCTTATCCAAAACTCTTGAATTTCCCTCTGCTAGTTGCCTTGACCGAATCTTCCAGCAACAAATTCCAGAGTTTAATTATGAAAATATATTTCTACGATCTGTTTTCAAGCTGTGGGTCACTAATTTCACAGAGTATGCTCATGTGTTTCCACTTCCTCCACAACTGTCTCCCTCCCTTCCTTGCATTCGCTCCTTTCCCTCTACTCTAGACTAGGCCCCTGGTTTTGTGGCAGAGACAGCAAGCGAATATGCATTCAACAGCCCCACAGCGGCCCTGGTCCCTCCTGACTTCCACATTATACATGTTCACAGGCCACACCTCCTATCTCAGCACCCCTGTTCTGCTCACTTGTACCCACTGTCACAGGGCCCAGAAACAGCTATAGCAGCCTTCCCTGGGCTGCTTCAGGAAAAACAAACTGATGCAGGCATAAGAAAAAGTCTCCTTAGGTGTAGAAATCATCATCATCATTGCAATGGCTCGATATACCTCCACATGCACATTAGGTGCCACAAGCAGTTTACAAAACAAAAACAAATCAGAAAGAAGGAAATGGAAGTCACAAATTCATAGAGAAAAGAGGGAAAGATAAGACAAGAAAACAAAACCAAAAAAATAAAATAAATATGCAACTGGTCAATATTCATTCCTATATAATTTTACACCCTTTCCTGTTCAATTTTCTCGGTGGCACAATCCTTTACCTGCCTCATTACAAAGTGTTGCCACACTTGGACAGACCGAAGGTGCATCAAGCCCAGCATCCTGTTTCTAACAGTGGCCAATCCAGGTTACAAGTACCTGGCAAGATCCCAAAACAGTACAATGCATTTTATGCTTATCCTAGAAATAAGCAGTGGATTTTCCCCATCTAATGGCTTATGGACTTTTCTTTTAGGAAGCTAGCCAAACCTTTTTTAAGCCCCACTAAGCTAACTGTTTTTAACACATTCTCTGGCAAAGAATTCCAGAGTTTAATCATACGGTGAGAGAAGAAATATTTTCTCTGATTTGTTTTAAACTTACTACTTTGTAGCTTCATTGTGTGCCCCCTAGTCCTACCCGTTCCACTCCACTCACTATTTTATAGACCTCTATCATAACTCAACTCAGCCATCTTTTCTCAAAGCTTTAGCCTTTCCTCATAGGGAAGTTGTCCTATCCTCTATCATTTTCGTTGCCCTTCTCTGTACCTTTTCTAATTCCACTATACCTTTTTTGAGATGCGGTGACCAGAACTGCACACAGTATTTGAGGTGTGGTCACACCATGGAGCGATACAAAGGCATTATAACGTCCTTATTTTGTTTTCCATTCCTTTTCTAATACTACCTAATATTCTATTTGCTTTCTTAGCTGCCACTGAGCAGAGGGTTTTAACGTATCATCAACGATGACACCTAGATCCCTTTCCTGGTTGGTGACTACTAATGTAGAACCTTGCATCAAGTAACTATAGTTCGGGTTCCTCTTTAACATATGCATCACTTTGCACTTGCTCACATTAAACGTCATCTTCCATTTGGATGCCCAGTCTCCCAGTCTTTGTAATTTTTCACAAATCTTTGTGATTTGACAACTTTGAATAACTTTGTGTCATCAACAAATGTAATTACCTCACTAGTTACTCCCACCTCTAGATCATTTGTAAATATGTTAAAAAGCAGCAGTCCCAGCACAAACCCCTGCGGAACCCCACTATCTACTCTTCTCCATTGAGAATACTGACCAATTTAACCCTACTCTCGTTTTCTATCCTTTAACCAGTTTTTAATCCACAATAGAACACTACCTCCTATTCCATGACTTTCCAACTTCCTCTGGAGTCTTTCATGAGGTACTTGTCAAATAAATACCTTTTGAAAATTCAGATACATAATATCAACCAGCTCAGCTTTATCCACTTGTCTGTTCACCCCTTCAAAGAAATGTAGTAGATTGGTGAGGCAAAATTTTCCTTCTCTAAATCCATGTTGGCTTTGTCTCATTAATCAATTCTTTTGAATATGCTCTGTAATTTTGTTCTTTATAACAGTCTACCATTTTGCCTGACACTGACGTCAGGCTCACCGGTCTATAACTTCCCGGATCTCCTCTGGAATCTTTTTTTTTAAATCAGTGTTACATTGGCCACTCTCCAATCTTCCGGTACCATGCTCGATTTTAAAGATAAATTACGTATTACTAACAATAGTTCTGCAAGTTCATTTTTCAATTCTATAAGTAATATGGGATGAATACCATCTGGTACTCTTCAATTTGTCAAATTGCGCCATTACATCTTCCAGGTTTATAGAGATTTCATTCAGTTTCTCTGATTCGTCAGCTCTGAATACAATTTCTGGCACCAGTATCTCTCCCTAATCTTCCTCAGTGAAGATCGAAGCAAAGAATTCATTTAATCTCTCTGCTATGGTTTTGTGTTCCCTGAGTGCCCCTTTTACCCTAGCGGTCCAACTGATTCTTTTGCTAGCTTCTTGCTTCTAATATGCCTAAAAAAAGTTTTTACTATATGTTTTTGCTTCCAATGCAATCTTTTTTTCAAAGTCCCTCTTTGCCTTCCTTATCAGTGCCTTGCATTTGACCTGCCATTCCTTATGCTGTTTCTTATTATTTTCAGTCGGATCCTTCTTCCATTTCCTGAAAGATTTTCTTTTAGCTCTAATAGCTTCTTTCACCTCACTTTTTAACCATGCCAGCTGTCATTTGGCCTCCCTTCCTCCTTTTTTTAATACATGGAATATATCTGGCCTGGGATTCCAGGATGGTGTTTTTTTTAACAGCATCCATGCCTAATGTAAAATTTTGACCTTCGCAGCTGCTCTGCTAAGTTTTTTTTTCACTGTTCTTCTCATTTTATCATAGTCTCCTTTTTGAAAGTTAAATGTGTACTTATTCCAGAGCCGATATGAAATCTGATCATATTGTGGTCACTGTTATCAAATGGTCCCAGCACCATTACCTCCTGCACTAGATCATGCGCTCCACTAAGGACTAGGTCTAGAATTTTTCCTCCTCTTGTTGGCTCCTGTACCAACTGCTCCATAAAGCAGTCCTTGATTTCTTCAAGGAATTTTACTCCCTAGCATGCCCTGATGTTACATTTACCAGTCAATATCAGGGTAAATGAAATCACCCATTATTATTATGTTCCCCATTTTGTTAGCCTCCCTAATTTCTGATAACATTTCTACATCTATCTGTTCATCCTAGCCAGGTGGACAGTAGTATACTACTTATCACTATCCTTTTCCTCTTTACATATGTGTCCTGTAGAATTTTCAATCTATTTGATTCAAGGACCTACTTAACATACAATGCTACCCCCCTCCACCAATTTGATCCATCCTATCACTACAATATAGTTTGAACCTGGTATGACAGTATCCCACTGGTTATCCTCCTTCCACCAGGTCTAATATATCTCATTTTTCATTTAGTGCAATATATTCTAACTCTCCCATCTTATTTTTTAGGTTTCTGGCATTCGCATATAGACATTTCAAACTATGTTCATTGTTCTTATTTATATCTTGCTCAGCAATTGACAGTGACAATTTGCAATCTTTTGTCTGCTTTTTATTTAAAGACATCTGGTCCACCTGTGGTCTCTATTGCAACCTTGCAATCGGGATACCCTATCTTCCCTGTTTTGGTGATATCTTTGAAAGATACCTTGTTCTGAATCGTGTTTTGGAACGACTGTCAGCCTTCCCCCAGCTTCAACTTTAAAAGCCTGGTCTATCTCCTTTTTAAATGCCGATTCCAGAATCCTGGTCCCACCCTGGTTAAGGTGGAGCTCATCATTCCGGAACAGGCTCCCCTCCTTCCCCAGAATGTTGCCCAGTTCCTTACCCATTTATAACCCTCCTCCCTGCACCACTGCCTCATCCATGTATTGAGACTCTGGAGCTCTGTCTGTCTCTTGTGCCCTGCGCATGGAACGGGTAGCACTTCAGAAAATGCTACCCTAGAGGTTCTGAATTTGAGCTTTCTACCTAAATTTGGCTTCCAGAACCTCTCTCCCACATTTTCCTAAGTTACTGGTACCAAAATGTACCAAGACAGCCAGCTCCTCCCCAGCACTATCTAAAATCCTAACCAGGTGACGCGTGAGATTCACCACCTTTGCACCAGGCAGGCAAGTGACCAGAAAATCCTCTCATTCACCAGCCACTCAGCTATCTACATGCCTAATAACTGAATCACTAACTACATCAGCCTAACCCTTCCCTCCTGGGCAGACGCGCCTGGAAACACATCCTCGGTGTGAGAGGATATTGCATCCCTTGGTGTGCTGGTCCTGGCTACAGAATTACGTCTAGCTTCACCAGGGTGATACTCTCCATTTAGAAGACCTCCCTCCCAGCTTATCTTCACAACAAACAGGCCAAGTACTATACCTAGTGAGACCAACATGTCATAATTTTCCCTCATCACATTCTTGTAGACCTCCTTCTGCCAGTCTTCTAAGATACTCCACTCTTCCTCAGAGAAGTAGACTGCAATATCATCAAATGTTACTGGCTCCTGAAAGACATAATGGGACAGACTAAACAGATTATCGTATTGGTAGTAGAATACATTCAGTCGACGTGTGGGAGTTGACTCCTCTTCCACTCCTAAATTCTACACAGTACTGGGACAAAGAGACTGCAGTTGGACTTCCACATTTTCCTCACAGTCCTACACTGAAAAACAGAAATCATTTATAAAAGTAGTTACAGATTCTTGTGAAAATCTTCACACCTTTGTATATTTTTCATATTCTCTAAGATTTTGTAGTTCTTTTCACTTTCCTACATTTCTTGTCATTTTATTGCAAACCGCTTTGATTAATTTTGATGTGAAAGGCGGTATTATCAAACACCAAATAAACTAAAGAACACAACTCAATATCCATTAAAGTAGGTTTTGTTTCACTGATCTACCTAACATACTATACACAATTACAGAACTATTCAGAAAGTAATTAGGAATAAAAAACCAGAGAGTCTTGACTGGATAAATCCTCACAACCCTTGTTAGTCTGATCTCTGTGGTGATTAAATGAATGGAAGCACCGCCAAAACCGAGGACAGTGCAGTTGCTGGAATCCAATGTATTACAGGATCCAAGATAACATGGTTTTACCAGAGGTAGAACATCAAGCCTCCACACAAAGAACAAAGTGAACAAAGCAATGGAGATGACACAAACGGTGCTCAATTATCCTTTTTTGCAATTTTTACTGCCTTGACACAGGCTGTGTTTCAGCTAAAGTGACTGCATCAGGAGTCTGAAAGCAACATGTCTGGATAGATTCCACAAAACTCAGGGGAAAAAGAAACTTCCTGATTTGAAAGCCCAGAAAAGCTCCCAAGGGCCAAAAGATCTTCTGCCAAGCTTTTTGGAGGTAAAGATGGAGGGGGAGAAGAGGTAAAGATGGAGGGGGAGAAAAGGTAAAGATGGAGGGGGAGAAGAGGTCTGTGTGCCAAGGGATGTAAGGGCTAAATGGCTGCTGCTCCTACACTTTCTGCACTCTCCATGCAGCTGTGTGAGGATCTCCCACACTTTCTATTGCCAGTGCTGACTATTTCTCTCCATGCTTCAGGCACACCTCCAAGCCTAACATGCAGCCCCCCTCCATTACACCCATGGACATGTGAACTCCCAGTTCCTGGCTTTGCTGCCTTCAGTGCTACAAGGCTCCCTTTACCAGTGTTACTCCTTGTGTGCCAAGAAGCCCTGCCTAATGCACGGCTTTGTTCCTTGGTGCACTCCCAATATACTCTGAAGTGCTGACTGACTGAAACATGGCTTTGTTCCTCAGTACTGCTTCCAGTGTGCCCCATCATTGCTCAGCACCATTTCCAGCATGCTCCAGCTCCCTTCTGCTGCCCTGACATTGGGAAGGGGCTGCTGCCGCTTATTCCTGCAGTCTTCGGAACACTATGCTCACTTCTTGCATAACTTCTTTATCAGCTCTTCATGGGTGTGTACTTGCAAAACATTATGCTACTATGACTGCAAGGCATTTTGTGAACAGGCCAAAAAGCAGTACATGATACTGGTAGTAGCGTTTCTGCCTGAGTTCCTCCTTTGTCTAACTTAAATGGAATGGCCTCAGCCATTTCCCTCAAAAATCAATGAACAAGAGTTCTTCCAGTGGGGATTTTCTTCTCTCATGAGAGGAAGATGAGTCTGATGGTAAACCAGTTGAACCCTCTTCAGAGAAAATATCTTGCCCATAATCAGAATCAGACTCTGAAAAAATGCTCCAGAGAAGAAGTTTGGGTCTCTGTCTGGCTACACCTACCAACACTGGAGTCAGGCCTTGGGCGATGAGACACAGGTTTCCAATGCCTCAATGAAGCTTCCTCCCTCGACACACTGGAAATTTCCAGGGATGAAACAGACATCCATCCCAAGGCCTTTCAAGGTCTCAGTGTCAATTCTTCTTCTGTAGGCCATGCACAAGTCTTGAAGACTGGTTGAATGTCTCTGCAGACACTGATGGTGTCAACGCCATAGCAACAAACCAAGCAAAGAGCACTCCCTCCACTCACTGAATGTCCTCATGAGCTGCCTCTTGAAGGCTGCCATCAACAAAGGAGTAGGGAAAGCAATAGGCATGGCCATATCATAGTAACATAGTAGATGACAGCAGATAAAGACTTGTATGGGCAATCCAGTCTGCCCAACAAGATAAAAATTACATATGGTATGTGATACTTCATATGTATACCTGATCTTGATTTCTCCTTGCCATTTTCGGGGCATAGATCATAGAAGTCTGCCTAGCACTGTCCTTGTTCTAAAAATTTCTAAAGTTGCAGTCAAAGCCCCTGAAAAGCTCCACTCCAGCCCATACAAGTCTATTCAGCCACGATCAGGGCACAGACCGTAGACGTCTGCCCATCACTGACCTTGTTCTCCAACTTCTGAAGCTGAATCTGTCCAGCCACAATCAGAGCACAGACCGTAAAAGTCTGCCCAGTACTGGCTTTGTTTCCCAATTGCTACTTAATCTTCGCTAAACTTCTTTGGATCCATTCCTTCTAAACAGGATTCCTTTGTGTTTATCCCATGCATGTTTGAATGCTGACGACGA
The DNA here is from genome assembly GCF_901765095.1 of Microcaecilia unicolor. Lineage (NCBI taxonomy): Eukaryota > Metazoa > Chordata > Amphibia > Gymnophiona > Siphonopidae > Microcaecilia > Microcaecilia unicolor. The sequence continues at coordinate 28,866 of NW_021963016.1, forward strand.
TCTGCCATCGCTTGTGTTCAGTGGAGGTTAAAGGCAAGAAGGCGCCGAAAATCTGTCGCGAAAAGTTAAACTGGATTGCCCAAGAAATAATTTAGAAGTTTAGCGGCGCCAAGCTCCTCGTTCAGGCAGGCATTTTCGTCGGTGATGTCACTTCCTCCTCCTCAGACCCCCTTCTCCAGTACAATTGCTATTCTGTCCTGTTCATTAATGCCATTCTTTTCTGTTTTTAGTTTAACGATCTTTTCTTTTTTACTATTGTTAACTGCTGTGATCAAGTAATTTGTAATGGCAGTATATCAAAACTTGAATAAACTATAAGATGGCAGAAGTAGAACACTGCTGAGCTTTAGATACAGATTTCCTAATGGGGAAAAAGAAGAGTGCATGGAGTGTTCTCCCTTCAGATCCTTCTCTGTCCCAGCCTACACCCATTAAAGGGCCAATGGATACCTTTGTGTAGCATGAGAGGCTCATTCCTCCAGACTTTGGAGAATTGCCTGTGGTCTCGATGCCGTTGCCAGGAGGTGCGTCGTCAGACTTTGGCTCTGAATTTTCTTTGATTCTCAATCTGTGGTTGCCTTCAACCCAATCATCGATGGTTAGCCTGTCGAAACCAGCTAGAGCTGCTCAGCGCATGACATCTGAGCCTTCCCCAGTTCCAGGGATGGCCCCTGCGGCAAGAAAGGAAGTTGCTCATCTTCTTCCAGGTTAGTATTTTCCTACAATGGTGTTGGAAGGAGACTTGGCTAAACCGGCTCTGGACACAAAGCCTGTTGAGGATTGAGGCATTGTGGGACTGATGGGAGTTAAGCCTTTATTTTCCCGATATTGTGTTGCAGAATCCGCTGGTTCTCACTTTGGTAGCGATCTGGATTGCTATGTCTGATATACGTAAAGCTATATCTTTGAAGTTCAATAACATGAATATTGATATCCCAAGGTAATACTGTTTGATAAATACTCTTCAAAAACAAATTATAAGAAAGGTCAAATGATTCACTCATCTTTAATGAAAGAAAAAAGCTGAGATGTAAAATAGAAAAAAATTGGAAAATAGGGAAAGATTTGCTAAACTTTGTATAACCGAGTTTTCAAAGATACCATTTACAATATCTCATGATATGTTCAAATGATACTTGAAAGAATCTTTCAAGTTCCTGGAAATTCAGTTCCTCTAATTTCTTGATTTATTATCCAAGGATCAAAGTGGCTTGGGTCTTGAACATATCTAACATTTTGGAGATTTCTAAGAATCAATGGCCTTTACTTTTAGTTATTAATTTAGCATTACACCTTTAGATCGTGATTGTCTTCTCCATATGTTTTTTAAAGAAAAGAAATAAACCTTTTTTGGAAACATCCTGATTTGACTAGAGAAACTCAAAAGAGAAGGAAAAATTTTTCTGTTACTTAAAACCTAGAGTCCTCCAGTTAGGGGCACTCTTTTTCCTGAAATATCCCTGTAGCCCCATTACAAAGTTGAAGTTAGTTCAATATGTTTTCTTTGAACCCTCTCAGCTTTTGGCCTTCATTAATAGTTGGAAAACGGTCTCCACCGAAGAGATTAGCTGTGTGAATTCTGCATATGAAAAATTGTTTTCTGGAGTGACATGTGCTTGCTTTGACTTTGTAAAGTATTGTCACTGATATTTTTCCTTTGAATTTTCCACTTCCTACCCTCCCCCGCATTGTCATAGACTTGATGCTAGAGTCACTTTCCTTATGCTGTACTTTCATTTTTATTTTGTTTCCTTGCTATTTTAGTTTTGCCTCATGATTTCTCTACACATTAAAAAATAAGAGGAAAAAAAATAAGAAAACCTTGGCTTGAGAACAGTTCTGGTGATGTGCACCTGTTTAGCAAAAAGACAGACTGAAGTGGTCCTATGCAACAGCAGCAGGTGGACATGGTGTGCATGCATGGTGAAGCAACTCAAAAGCTTCTAGTACATATTAAGCTGGCAAAGCTTTCTTGTGCAGGCTCCATTGATGACATCACCCATGCTGTGAGGACTTGCTATCCTGCTTGGCCTCAGAGAATTGAATAGACCAGTATTTCCCAAGTCCAGTCCTGGAGTACCCCTTGACAGTCATGTTTTCAGGATATTCACAATGAATATGCATGAAAGAGATTTGCATATAATGGAGGCAGCGTATGCAAATCAAGTTCATGCATACTGGCTGTGGCTATCCTAAAAACCTGACTGGCAAGGGGTACTCCAGGACTGGACTTGGGAAATACTGGTCTATTCAATTCTCTGAGGCCAAGCAGGATAGCAAGTCCTCACAGCATGGGTGATGTCATCAATGGAGCCTGCACAAGAAAGCTTTGCCAGCTTAATATGTACTAGAAGCTTTTGAGTTGCTTCTTGGTAAACACTGGAATAGACGACAGTACTGTAACAGGAAAAAAAAAAAAAAAGACTACTCACACAGCCTGAGGCAAAGACCCTAGTCCCTCAAGCTTGTAACTTTAAATACTTATCAACCTCAATAAAAGGCACCACCTCTACTCAACTACTCAGTCAGTTCATTTGCCTGTAAGCAAGTTTTGGAATATTAATGAAATGCTCACTTTCTTCTTTAACACTGCCAGGCAGGTATCCTCCAAAATAACCTAATCAGATAAAAATTTGCCACAAAAGTCAACGACTTACCTGCCTAGCTGAGGGCTGTAGACTGTGTAACAAACACCCAGAGGCATAGGGACTCCCCATCTCCTCCTGCACTTTCTGGTGCTGTCTGTAGAGACTCCCAGTATGCTGCCATCATACCAAAAACAAAACAAGTCTGAGCCTATGCAGGGCTAAACGTGACTCAGGTGTACACAGAAGTGCCAGTTCTAGTGCAAGTGATATGTAAATAGGCATCAAGGCTAATCAGGTTACCCACAGATAAGGTCAACCTGGTGCATGCTGAAATGGTCCATACCTGATGATCTGGTAGTGTAGGACCAAGGTCCACAGTCTGCAATGTGCACTGAGCAGCTGTCTCATGTTGTTGTCCCACAAAAATAAGGACAACCTGAAACCACAAAATTCAGACTTTTAAAAGGGAGATAAAGGACGAAGGCATCGGTGCGCATCAAGAACAATCCCAATGCCATCAGATTACAACTTAGGGTAGACAGAAAAGGGTAACAGGAGCAAAGCCTACTTTACATAATACTTGAATTACACAGCTTTTTTCCTAGAGATACAGGATGGGAGGAAAATCTGGTCCAGCAGCTAAAACAAGCTTTCACAACCCCCCTCCCTTATAGTGATTTTTTAAAATTTTACATACAGAGAGGGTAATTTTATAACAAAGTTTTCAACATATCAGTCGTGTTTTGTAATCCTTGCAATGGCTCCCAATTTTTTGGCTAGTAAAATTTTGAAGTATTTTGTCTTATATACAAAATTCCTTCTGGAGATGCCCCGACTTACTTTTTTTTCTCAATTAAAACTATCAAATAAAACTACATACTGTATTATACACGAATATAAAACCAAGGTTTTTTGGTCAAAACAGCCAGTTTATATTTGAGCCTTCCCTCCCTCCCCTGTGGTGTCCTTCTGATGCCGCTCCCCCCCCAAACCAGAACAGCTCACACTTCCTTCCTCCCCCCCCCCAACCAAAGTCCCCCTCCTGAACCCACCCATAGCCCCCCCACACTATACCTACCATTCTGCCCTGGTGGTCTAGAGGCAAGTTGGGGCAGGAGCAATCTCCACTTACTCCTGCCCATGCAGTCTCCATTCTGAAAATGGCTGTCACGACTTCTAGCAGCAGTCTTGCAAGATTGCCGCTGGAGGTCACAACAGCCATTTGGGTTATACAACTGGCATGGGCAGGAGCGAGTGCTGGACACTGTGAAGAAACAGTGTGTTTTAAGCCTGTAAAATATATTGGATATTTTCCTGTCTTAATTATGTCTGAAGTGTATTTCTCTAGTTTGGCCAGCAGATGATGCTTGTTTATGCTTAAAGTATCATCTTTATGCTGATGACACCCAGCTATATCTCTCCACATCAGACATCACCGCGGAGACCCAGGCCAAGGTATCGGCCTGCTTATCCGACATAGCTGCATGGATGTCCAACCGCCACCTGAAACTGAACATGTCCAAGACCGAGCTTATCGTCTTTCCACCAAAACCCACTTCTCCTCTTCCTCCACTCTCTATCTCAGTTGATGGCACCCTCATCCTCCCCGTTTCATCTGCCCGCAACCTCGAAGTCATCTTCGACTCCTCCCTCTCATTCTCTGCGCATATCCAGCAGATAGCCAAGTCCTGTCGCTTCTCTCTCTTTAACATCAGCAAAATTCGCCCTTTCCTCTCTGAGCACACCACCCGTACTCTCGTCCACGTTCTCATTACCTCTCGCCTTGACTACTGCAACCTACTCCTTACTGGCCTCCCACTTAGCCATCTATGCCCCCTTCAATCTGTTCAGAACTCTGCTGCACGTCTTATATTCTGCCTGAACCGATATACTCATATCACCCCTCTTCTCAGGTCACTTCACTGGCTTCCAATCAGATACCGCATACAGTTCAAGCTTCTCCTTCTTACCTACAAATGCACTCAGTCTGCAGCCCCTCATTACCTCTCTACCCTCATTTCCCCTTACATTCCCGCCCGTAACCTCCGCTCACAGGACAAATCCATCCTCTCAGTACCCTTCTCCACCACCGCCAACTCCAGGCTCCGCTCATTCTGCCTTGCCTCACCCTATGCTTGGAATCAACTTCCTGAGCCCTTATGCCAAGCCCCCTCCCTACCCATCTTCAAATCCTTGCTCAAAGCCCACCTCTTCAATGTTGCTTTCGGCACCTAACCTTTATACCTTTCAGGAAATCTAGACTGCCCCTATTTGACTGCTGTACATTTGTCCTTTAGATTGTAAGCTCCTTTGAGCAGGGACTGTCCTTCTATGTTAAATTGTACAGCGCTGCGTAACCCTAGTAGCGCTTTAGAAATGTCAAGTAATAGTAGTAGTAGTACAGAGGACTGACTTCTCTTTCTTTGTTGGCACACAGATAATAGGAAGTGCCTGTAGTGATGTAACCAGTTTTTATTTGAAACTTGACTGTTCTGGGCTCTGATTGGCCTGGAGTTTGAAATTACCCAGCAGATGCTGGTTGTTGCTCAGTCTTAGCTGGGAGGAAAGAGAGACAGATCTCTTTGATGAATCTGTGAACAGTTATATATACTGACCTTCCCAGGTATTGTTTAGACAGTATATAGATGTTTTAGTTAGTTTTCTAACTGATCCATTTTTTAGTTATCTGTTTTTGTCCACCGTTGCAAGTTCTGAGAATAAACACATTTGTTTGTTCGTTCTGCCTGTCTGGACTGATAAAGAATCCTGATGGTTTGTGTGTTGGGTCTGTGAGTGCTTTCTGGGAACTGTGGGAGCACTGGGAGTGTGGCCCCGGTAACCTAGAAACCACTGGGAATAATTTGAGAGCGGGAGACTTGCCAAGAGGCAGTTGTGACCCAGTTGGTGAGAAAAGGGTGCTAGTGTAGAGGACAAGTGGCAAGTGCAGGTGGACCTCAGCTGTGCTGGTGATAGACCCTCTATGTGGCCGCAGGGTAACCCCAGGCATGTGGCTAGGTGTTTCGTGACAGACACCATGGGGGACAGAGGGAAGGGGAGGAATCCTGGAATATAAACCCTTGGTTTATATTAGAGTTAATATCCCCACTCTCTCTTTTTAGGAGAAAAATGTTCTCCGTTTATATTTGGATGGGTTTATATTCAAGCATATACGGTACTCCAGCTTGAGCTTTGCAATCTGAAAGTTCCAGGAGTCTTTCATGACATTGAAACTTCTAAAAAATCATTTACACTGCATTTGAATGGAACAGATTGCAAGCCTAACTTCCAGTGGCAAATCGTTTCTGTACTTTCAGAAAGCTTTTGAAAGAAGCCCTGTTCAATCAAGCTTTTGCCAACAGAGATTAAGTACCAATGATTTTTTATTTAACTATATTGGAAAAAGGAATGTCTAGAGGAGACGTGTACTACCTTACAAGTCCTTTTGATGAATACTGTGTATGTAAGTTTTGTACTCCACCTAGAACTGTGAATAAAGCCAACTATAAATAATTTTCAATAAATAAATGAGTATCTAGGCAGAGAAAGGTGTGGTAGCCGTGTTAGTCCACTCTTAAAGGTTATCAATAGAAATCAAACAAAATAAAACATGGAAAAGAAAATAAGATGATACCTTTTTTATTGGACATAACTTAATACATTTCTTGATTAGCTTTCGAAGGTTGCCCTTCTTCCTCAGATCGGAAATAAGCAAATGTGGTAGCAGGTAGTATATATAAGAGAAGCATCAAAGCATTACTTTGACAGTCTGACAGAGTGGGAGGGTGGGGGTATGCATGGGGACATCAAAGCATTTCACCGATATTCTAACAGGATGGGTGTTGGTAGGTGAGAGGAGGGTAATAAACAGAAAAATACAGCTTTATGTTTTATAATGAGTTAGAAAACCCAGATCCTTATTAGGTCCTGTTTGTTGGGTGTCAAAATATTCAATCATTCTTATTTCAAAGGTCTTACGTTCCTGTATTGTTTTAAAATTACCTTTCAGTATTCTTACTGTGAACTCAAAATAAGCGCATGTATAAAGGAAACACATGTGTCTATGTGCCTGAAAACTGATGCTCTAAGACAGGCATAACTGTTCCAGTATGTGCAGTAAATATCAGTACATGTGTGTGTATTTTATAAGATTCGCGCATAAGTGCCAATCCCACTCCTGCTCCACCCATTTTCTACCCCATGGACAACCTACATATACAGTAAAGTCTCAATTATCTGACCTAAAAGAGACTGACCCATTGTTGGATAAATGAAGTCGGATAATACGGAAAACAATAGTAAACTCCTCAAACAATGCAGAAACAGAGGCAGTAAAAGCAGGGTTCCAGTTCACAACTGTGATAAAAGCAGGGTCCCAGGTTCGGAAAACGGAAAAAGAAGCTGCGGGGATCTATTACTACTACTTATCATTTCTACAGCGCTACTAGACGTACGCAGTGCTGTACACGTGAACACATGCTGGATGATCGGTTCAGCGAAGGTCAGATAATAGAGACTGTACTGTGTGTAACTTTCTTTATAGAATATGCACCCTTTACATAGGTGCACTGTTATCGAATTATCCTCCAGGGCAGTGATTTTCAACATTTCTCAACTCACGGCACGCTGACAAGGCGTTAAAATTGTCAAGGCACACCATCAGTTTTTTAAAGTGTTTGAAGCCTGATAGCTACTGAACAATAAGACTGACAAATTATCTGAAAGCAGCAGCATTCTTTGAAAAATCTTTTTTAAAATATTTTGGATGCTTATTTTCCTTGGAGTTTGTTTAATTTACTTACTACATTTGTATCCCACCTTTTCCCACTTATTAGTAGGCTCAAAGTGGCTTACATAGTTCCGGAGAGTTGCACCAATTCACAGTGTGCACTACAAAGGTCATCTTCGTAGAACACTAGGTCAGGCCAGTTCAATGGAATTAATCAACTGGAATGCCTGAAACTGGGATTATTGCAGTTACACAATGTAAAAAATACCCCTAAAACTTCTCTGATTTAAACAATTTGATCATACATATTTTGTACAATTGTCTTTTCCTTCTCTCCAATATTTTGCCAAATGTAATGTTTGGCAAAATTTTTATAAATCACTCCCCTCCCCAGTTATATAAATTTATCCACCATAACTTCTAGCACAATACATGCAAAAATATAGAAAAGTTTATTATGAAAACCTGTGTACTGATCTTAAATGACATTAAAATTATAAATTTTTTATGGCGAGTCCTTTGATTAGCGCCGGCGAAGGAGCATCGACGCTCTTGGACCTGGAAAAAACAACTCCATCGCTCCCGAATTATTCAACCACCATGCCCAAAGGAGTGGAGGAGTGAGTTAGAGGTATATGCTGAAACGGAGGACGTTTACAGCAGAACCCGAATTGGCGGAACCACTCCTAAACACCTAAGAGAAATCAACTTGGAGTTTTTGGCTCCCGTGGAGGTTACATTGAATACCATCTGGAAGGTGCTTCGGGACCTAACGGTGGCAGTAAATAATTTTGTTTCAGATATAATTTTATTAGAGAGTTACATGGACAATTCAACTGAACCCTTTGAGAGTAAAAAATTGATATAACAAATGATTCTACAAGAGCAAGAAGTGGTTATGATAATAGACCAGAAATTTTGAATAATAAAATGAATATTATTATACATGATTAATATCGAGATTATTGTTTTTCCCAGAGTTCTGGGTATGACTCCTAAAGTTTTCCTCAGAAATATTTCCTCAAATTACTTTAAAAGGAGTGAAGCCTGTGAAAACTGGGATTACTTTAATCAGTAGGATTTGATTAGAGACTTAAGTATATGTATTGTTAAATAACTTCTGGTTTTTGAAAGAGAAAGAATGTAATCAGATGTATTATTTCTAACTAATACTGGACAATAAGTATGTTTTCAATGAAATGATTTGACTATACACCGTATTGGCCTTGAAGAAGCCAACCAGATGATCAATGTGGAATAATGAATTAGACGAGTAATATCTAGGGATAATCAGGTTAATACCATGATTTTTTTTTCTGTTTACTGTTTAATTGATCTCCTTATCTTGTTTCACTCTCCCTATTTAGTGGTCTAAGGAAGAGAATAGAATTACCTGACTGAAATAATTCCTACATATTACTTTCTCTGTATTTCCAGCAAGTTGTTTTATCACTTGTAAAAATTTAAATGGTTATAAATACAAAATTAAAAAAAAAATTATAAATTTTAGATTTTAATAAGGACTGCAGCACACAGCATTACCTATTTCCCCCACATGTGTCAGGGGTCTGCTATGTCAGGGAAAAACTAAACCTCCCTTAAAATTTGACAGACAATGTAACAATCCCTGTGAGCTTGCCAAAGAAACACTGGAACAGCAGCTGGAGGTGGGCAAGCACAAAACATCAGTTTGCTCACTTTGTACAACATTTATTTCATTGTACTGGTCCAATTTTAAGAACTATGTATATTTAAATCAAATACACACAAAATAAAGTTGATACGGCAGGTCTGCTCCTACCATACTTACATAAAGATATCTACTCCATGTTTCCAAAAATTGTTCACTACTAGAACATACTTAAAAAAAAAAAAAAAAAGGTTAAAAAGTATAAGGCAAATCCAAAAGTCTGCAAATTCCACTATTCTCGTGCCTTGAGTGAATGTATGGAGCCTCTAACAGGGCAGAGGGCCTAAGCTTCCAGGCGCTGCAGGCTTGGTACAGTCTGGGTCTCTTTCTCAAATTACATCAGGTAGGCTCGCAACCTTCAATCCTCAGTCTCACAAATTTATATCTTAAATAAAACAACCGAAGATGCTCACTGTTAAATAATTCACATTTTTAAAAATTATATATTTTTTTATGTTTTCACATGGGCCATGGGTCACTGGGTCGTCCTGATTTACAGTTTGTTTGATGATCTACAGAACAGAACAGCACACTGTGTCTCCTTGGAAAAATGGTAATGATGGCAAGAAGAGTTGAAAGCTGGGTCCGGGTCAGGCATCTGTCCCACCCAGCTCTTCACTTCCCCCCCCCTCCCCCCCCCCCCCCGGGTCCTCTAAAGGCTACAGTGGGTCGCTGCAAAGGCAGTGCTGAAAGCTGCCTCTCTGGCCTGCGGGACCTTTCTTTTGCCGTGTTCTGCTGCTCTGATGCAACTTCCTGTGGGCGGGACATGTCAGAGAAAAGGTCCCGCTGGCTAGAGAGGCAGCTTTAAGCACTGTCTCTGCGGCAACCCACTGCAGCTTTTGGAGGAGCCTGTGGGCAGGTGAGGAGCTTTGGGGGAGGGGACAGGGGAGAGATGGCAGACTCCAACATAAGCGGAACAGATGCTCAGAAATAAGAAGTAGAATTCGAATGATCCTCCCCCAAACGTCCGCGGCACACATGGGGGACCTTTCGAACAGTGAAATGATTACTAGTAGTACTTGTGACTAGAAAATAGCACGGAGGACAGAAACTTCACGTGTCCCACTGGAATCTAACCCATCCCCACTGGCACCTCCTGCAATTCTGCCCGTCCCCTGTGATAAAATAACCTGGCTTGTGCTAAAAACTCAACTAACAGTAGCCCATGCTGATAACTTCAGTGCTTATACGGATTTTAATGCTATCAACCATATCCATTAATTTTTTTAGTGCTATTATAATTGCCATGGTACAAGAAAAGAATAAGTAGGCTGGCCAGGCACTACGCTTCCGCAGGACCTGTGTCCATCCCCACGGGATCCCCCACAGGACCTGCGTCCATCCCTGTGGAAGTCCTGCAGACGATCCGGCAGGACTCCCACTAACCCCGTTCCCGTGCAGCTCTCTACTTGTGACCTGCCTTGGCCACTGTTGGAAGCAGGATACTGGGCTAGATGGACCACTGGTCTGACCCAGCATGGCTATTTCTTATATTCTTATGATAAACTTAAGCCTACTGTTTGCTCCTCTTTTGTGTGGTCTCAGTTCTGAGACTCAAAGTGTTACAGACCAGGTCACTTTGGTTACTATTCGCAGTATTCCTGTTTTCAGCTTGGGAATCTTTCCTTTCGAGGGGACAAGTGTGATTCAACTCAGGGAGTTGATCAGTCCAATGCCTCCCACTTCTCTCACTGAAGCCAGGCAGGTCCATTCCTCGGCAGGAGAAAGGTTGTCTGACTTTTACAAGGAATGGACCCGTTTACAAGGAATGGACCCGAATAACATCCAACAAGTGTGTTTTGGAAGTAGTGAAGAGTACCTACAAGTTGGAGTTCCCCCGCCCTAATCACAGATTTCTTCTTGGAGTCTCCCTGTAAGCATCCTGCCAAACAATAGGCCATTCAAGACACTCCGATACTTAGACAATTGACCGATCTAGACCTCTTCCTTCCAGGACCAACTTTGGACAATAGAACGGGTGGTACAGCTGCTCCATTCTCTAGGCTGAGTGATCAGCAAGAGCAGCTGCAGCCCATGCAGAGTCTGCAATATCTAGGTTTGATACCAGCCAAGGCAAGGCTTTTCTTCCAAAACACAGAATGCTGAAGCTTCACCTCCCTTTCTCCAATCCAATCCAAAAATTTGGGATTACATGCGGGTTCTTTACTCTAAGGTGGCAACCCTAGAAGTGGTCCCTTGGGCGAGAGCTCTTATGTGACCTTTACAGAGCTCCCTTCTCACCAGATGGTCCTCAGTGGTTCACAGCCATACCATGTGTTTGCCTCGAACCACTCAGGCACACCATGATGTGCAATGGTGGTTGAATTGAATCCCTCTCTGAAGGAGACTCCACTTCTTGTAGAGGAATGGATAGTAGTCACCATGGATGCCATTCTCTTCCATGGGGGGAGCTCTTAAGTTTGGGAGTTATGCCATAAATTGGCCTCTTTGAAAATCTGCTAGGGCTGAATGTATAAAATTTCACAAAATTTCTAAATTTAGGAGCCTAAAGGGTGAGTGGCAACAAAGGAGAATTTAGAGTCGGGAAAAGAAGATAGAAGTTCAGAACTGATTTTCAGCACTAGGCTCATATATCTACACACATTAATAGCGGTGGTAAATTTATAAAACTTGTGTTTTCATTCCCATGGCACTGCAGCCTGATAGAGACCGATTCTAATTGAGCTGAAAGTCCAATGGAACAAGGAAAACTTTGGGCCTGATATTCAAAAAAAGCCAAACTTTTAAATTAGGCTCCTAAATTTGTGCCCTATTTTCAACCAAACTTGTAATTATTCAGCTGAAAATTCATCTTAATTTAGGAGCTTAAAAGTTATGCACTTATGAATGAAAGCCTTTCTACTCTACCTAGCCAATACAGTGACAGTACATGCCCCGAGGGAACAAATTGGCTCCTATAAAATTGGGGGAGGTGGTGTTAATATTCACACTCCCTAGGTTCTAATCTTGTGTGCCCATTTTCGTACTTAACAAGCAAAATTGTGTGCACAGGTTATAGCATACTACCCGTTATGCATGTAACATAATTGTTTAACATTTTTAAAAAATGCAATCACCTTAGGGTGGTAAATTTTGCTGTAAGTAAGGGACAAATTTAAGCACCTGAACTTTGGAGCTCAGTTTTTGTTTTTTAAATAATCCCACCCATATTCAAAGAGCCAGACAGCAGATAAGTTATCCAGATAGTCTTGGGTAGGTAAAAATGTTCAGATAACTTTAGGACAGCCTTCTGCCAAACCAGACATACCTGTCCAACTCTTCCTGTCATCCTGAATATCAGTGCTAACCAGAAAAAGTTTAACCACGTCCCTGGGATCACCTTCCGTGCTGCCTCTTTTATGCAGGTAGATTTCAAATGGACTATGGATTTGCCCAGAAAATTGTACTTCTTTATCATCAGGGACGTAATTTACACCACTAAGATGTGCCTGGCTAACTCTCAAAGTTAGCTTGACACGTTATCTGAATATCGACTTCACCTAACCTCGCTTGAATAAAGAGTGAAGGGAAGTGTGCAAAAATTTTTCCCTTTAAAAGTTTACAAAAAGGCACATATGCACAACAGTACGCAGACTTTACTGTATTGTGGCTCATTTAAAACAGGGGGAGCCACAATAAATCAATCCGTGAGGCAAAAGAAATGCAACCTGGTCTACAGGAACCAGGGAGTCCAGAAGAACAACTGAAGGCGCCAGTACGGCAAAAGTATTTTGTTAAAAATACAAGGCCCGACACAGCTACTTTTCAGCAGCTGCCTGCATCTAATGAACTTGGTACGAAGATGTACACAAAGCAAAAATCTAAATCTTCCCAACAGGTTGCAACCAATTCACAGTCAACATATTCATTTTCAAAGCAGAAAGAATTGTGGGAACTCTTCCTGACAGGTAGCAATTGATTCACGGCCAAAAAAGGTGCCTTCAGGTGTTCCTCTGGCCTCACTAGTTTCTCCAGGCCAGGTCACAATTTCTTTTCCCTTATTAAACAGACCATCAACAGAGTTCCTTCTAGTACTATACATGGGGCTGCTTCCTCATGTATCCTAGGTAATGGTGCTTTACCTGTTTGACTGCTGTTTGCTGACTGTTGGACCTGCTCTGTGATGTACATTGCACTGTGCACGGGCTGGATGAGGTTTCTTTGGATGATTTCTTCCCTTGCTCCGGGAAATTGAGAACAATCTAAAATCAAGCAGGACCAGAAGTGAAGCAAAAAATGATCACCTTAACCTCCTCCCTTTTTCCTTATAAAGTGTTGATTTCTTTTGCTCTCCTCTACCTTCTCCAGCTCCTCTCCTCCCTTCAAGGACCTATTCCTGCTTCTAAGCACTCTCTTCCCTCCCCACACTTTCAGGCACTCCTTCCCTCCCCCCTCCAAAAAAACCCACTTCTTCCTCTTCCTTTTTCTTTTATCCATCCCAATTACCTCCCTTTCATCCCAGCTCTACAAAAATCTAACCCCCTCCCAGGAATGCTACATCTTACACACGTATAACCCTGCAGAAATTACTATTTTCCTAGGCTTTTTCTCCTCTTTAGGCAGACTGAGCTCCGTTTTTCACTGTGACTAGATTTTCATGTACCCTACCCCACACACCTCCTATCCCTATCTTGTCTCCTTAACCTGTACCTCCCCTCCTCGTTTTTGCCTTCTCTCTGAAATTTGGGTTGTGTGTAATTGAAGCTGAAAACATTTTTGTTTGTGAAACACATAATCAGGAAGTAATTTGTTAGTTTATGCTAAGTTTTGAGAGTATTGCTATCTGACAAATGTCTGATATTAATTAGTGATGTTGATTATTTTGCTACATTCTAGATCTATCTGGATCTAGTATCTTTGATGTAATCCGCTGTGAACTATGGTACTAGTGGACTATAAATGAATTAACTGTAACTAACTGTAAGTGTTCACACAATAATAACATTTAGCGAATATTTGTTTATTGCATCTCTCTGAGCTACCAAGCATTTGTACATAATTCTTACATTCTTATTATCTCCGTTTTATTTCTGGTCATTTCACTTGCTTGTCGATAAACCTAGCTTTGGTTTATTACTTGGGGCTGGTGTCACTTGCTTCTTAGTGTTTCCAGGAGCTTAGACACCATCCAGCTGGCATTCAGCACTATTGAAGCTGCCAGGAACGGCTCCTGGCCAATTAAATACTGCTAAGCTGCTTAAGCGCCTATATTCAGCGAGAGATAGCTGGTTATCTCTGCTGAATATCAGCACTTAGCGGCTAACCGGATATATCACACAATATAGCCAGCTATCCACGAATATTCAAATGCTGGCCAGCTAAGTTTAGAGGCCAAATCGGACCACCTAAATAGCAGTCCTATCTTTGACCGCTATAAACTTAACCAGACAGTGCTGAACATTAAACTTGGCCAGCTACGTTTAAGCTGGCCAAAAAAAAAATCCCTAGATATTCACTGCTGGTTACCGGAAACAGCCAGCTGCCTCCCACGGGCTGAATATTGGCCAGCATAATCCTATCATTCCAGAGTGCTAACAAACTATTCTTTGCATGTCCCTACATGCACTGTTCCCTAGAAGGCAGTGTATATCTCATTTGCTCAACACCACCTACATCTATATCACATAAAAGTAGGCGGTATACACCAGGTAGCTTTATAAGGTGCCTTATTGAGCATGTAGAACGGTTTACATACTTAAGACACCTAAAATTATTCCCAATATTAGGGTACTCTATAAAATAAGATTTAGTTGTGTAATGATGGCCAGGACAACTGCTTTTTTTTGCAAATGGCCTCAACTTTTCTGCCCTCCTTTTTTTTTTTTTAAACTGTGAATTTTTATTGAAATAACATCTCAAACATAACAACGAGCCATTGGCTCCAGGACATGACAATGCAACAATTTAATTTTTATTTTAACATTATGCTTATAACCCTTTTATCCCCCCTATTCCCCCCACCCTCCCCCCCACTAACCCCTCAACATCTGCCCTACTTTTTATCCTCTACTGATTTAGGAAAACTAGGCTCTGCAATGTGCCTCTGCACATGATCCTGCATTCCTCTGCAACCTCCATGAGCCACCCTTGGGTAAGGGAAATGGATGACAGAAGCATACTACTAACAAGATTTACCCGAGAGGTCACAGGGGAAACAAAGATTAAAGATTTTTACTGCTCTAATTGCCTATTGCTCATGTTTGATCTATTCTTACTGTATACCGCCTTGAGTGAATTCCTTCAAAAAGGCAGTAAATAAATCCTAATAAATAAATAAATAAAAAAGCCAACCCTGGAAGGAAACCTTCATACCTGATTTATCATTGGCTGCGAAGCACCACAAATAGCATGAGATGAGCACGGAGATATGCAAAAACTCTCTGCAGCCTCGGATTTTGGCTTCTTGTACTGTTCTAGAAGATTTTCAACATACTGTAACCACACAAAGTCAACAATGTCACAATTGAAGCGGCGCCACATAACGATGTGGACAAGTAATCATTTAGAAACAAACAGCCAGTTCTATGCTCAAGAGCAGCCTGTGAATATATAGCCGGCCTATCCATGCATTTTTGGCACTCATATGGCTCGTGTCGGGATGAAAAATCTGTCTGAATGACACAATAGTATCTGTATAGTAAGCGGATGAGTTTGGGGCAGAATGCAAGTGGGTTTGCAAATTACCTACACAGCAATGATATTCGGTGGCTGTATCTGGATAATTTATACTTTTAGTTTAGGCCTGCTAAGGGAAGAAGGTGAAATTAGGTCTTACCTGCTCATTTTCTTTCCTCTAGAGTGGTCAAGACGCTTGGTTATGCACGCCTACCAGCAGAGGGAGACTGAGAACACTTACTTCAAACAGCTACAAGTAACCTGTGCAGAACCCCCACCAGCCAGTAAATATATAACAAAGCAGTGGAGAAAATACTCCAAACAAAGACAACAAAACCTCACAGAACCCCTTACTCAGAACTCCTCCCCAAACAGGGGGCACACTTCTGCAGATGGAGCACAACCGGCACCCCAATCTGCTTTTAGCAAGCACCATGACAAAAAACCCCAAAACCTACTAGAACAACAGAAACAGAGATAAACCCTGCAGCAGTTACAGCAACTGTGGTTCAAACAAAAAAAACAACATGCTCAAGACTGAAATACTGAGATATCGAAATCATATAGGGTGGGCTCTTGACTGGTCTGGAGGGTCTACAGGAAAGCCCTAATTTCACCTTCCTCAGGAACCCTCCAGACCAGCCAAGATGCTTGGGCAGTACCAAAACAGTAAGCACCTAAGGGCGGGACCTCCGAATCCCAGAGGACAGAACTGCTGCACCAAATCCAGCATCCTCTCTCGCTTGCACATCTACCCTATAATGTTTCACAAAGGAGTGCAAAGAGGACCAAACTGCGGCCTTGCAAATGTCAACAGGTGGAATAAAACTGCTCTCTGCCCAGGAAGCCGCCTTGAGCACAGGAGGGACTGCACGACCCTTAAGCAGCTAAGCCGAAGAGATCGCCTCCTTCAACCACCTTGCTATAGACGCCTTAGAGGCAGCCACACCTTTCTTAGGCTCCCCATACAAAACAAACAACCTGTCAGAGGCCCAAAAATCTAGCGTCCGCTTAAGATAGAATTTCAAGACTCGCCGCACATCCATCTTTGCGAGACGACGTTGCAAAGTCGCCAGACCTGTCTCCTAACACCGGCAATAAAATTACTTGATTCACATGAAAAGAAGACACCACCTTAGGCAAAAAGGAAGGAACGAGACGCAGCAAAACCTTTTCCTTGGAGAACAGTATAAACGGAGCTCTAAACGAGAGAGCCTGCAACTCCGAAATCCTACGGGCAGAGGAAATGGCTACCAAAAAGACCGCCTTCAGAGTAAGATCCTTGAAGGAACAGGAATCCAAGTGTAAAGCGCTGCGTACATCTAGTAGCGCTATAGAAATGATAAGTAGTAGTAGAAGAATCCAAAGGTTCAAAAGAAGCACCAACTAAAGACTCAAGAACGAGATTCAAATCCCACTGAAGGACTAAAGGACGTCAAGGGGGCCGAAGCAATTTAACTCCTCGCAAAACACACACCACATCCAGAGAAGAAGCGATGGACCTACCCTGCACCTTTCCCCAGAAACAGGCCAAGGCTGCAATCTGCACCTTCAAAGAGGACAAGGCCAAACCCCTATCAAAACCATCCTGCAAAAATTCCAAAATCTGAGGAAGCGACATCCTAAGAGGAACACAAGACTGATCCTTACACCAAGCTTCAAAAATGCGTCAAGCACATACATAAGCCAACAAAGTGGAGCGTCTTCGCGACCGAAGCATAGTATCTATAACTCTGAAGAAAAAACCCTTGTTCCTCAACCTGTTCCTCTGAAGGGCCAAGCTGTAAGCAAGAACGGAGATGGGTCTGGCATGACTATCGGACCCTAGCGCAAGAGGACCGCCTCCCTCAGAGGAAGAGGCTCGTCCTCCAGAAGACGCACCAGATCTCCAAACCAAGAACAGCGCAGCCAATTTGGATCCACCAGAATCACCGGACCCGAATGACGCTTGATTCGCTGAAAAACTCTGCCTATCAGCGGTCACAGAGGGAACACGTACAGTAACACCTGAGGAGGCCACGGAAGCACCAACACATCGATGCCCTCTGACCGAGGATCCCGCTGGTGACTGAAATAGCGAGGAACCTGAGCACTGTCAGTCGATGCCATAAGATCCATTACCGGTTGTCCCCATCTCAACACTATCTGATCGAACACCAAGTGATGAAGAGACCACTCTCCAGGATCTAAAGTGTGTCTGCTCAAAAAACCCGCATTCACGTTGTCTACTCTGGCCACATGACCTGCTGAAAGATCTAGGAGATGTAGCTCCGCCCAGATCTGGCACATGGTCCATGGCCACAGACCATCGTTTCAAAGACTGGACTAAAAGTTATGAGGGGATATAAAACAGAGGAACAAACAAATTTCAAAAAAGCACAAGACAAAACAGAGGAAACAAGGGCATCACTGGAGATCAACTAAAGGTTCTTGTAACTGCAGTGGGTAAAGCAGATGACTATCTTTTTTTATGTTTTGGTAATTAGAACAGTAAATGTAATAGTATGGATATACCAAGAGAGAAATAGAAAACATATAAAAATGAAAATCAGGACCTGTACTCACCTGAAGCAGTGATGGCTGTAGACTGTGATAGGAAATCTCTGATTCACACCCAGATATGATAGGAACACAGATGGTCTCTTTGGCTGATAGGTTATGATGTTCCAGGAAACTAAGGATGGTCTTTAACAGTATGAAGGAAAGGATATTCAATTAAAGATGTAGGAATGAGAATTCCCTATGACATTCTTACTACAATCAAATCCTCCTGTCCTGGGCTACACATCCCCCCCCCACCCTCTGAAGGGTGTAGTTGATAAAGATGGATCTGAAGATGGAGGGATTCAGGTGCAATGCAGGAGGTGGTGCACGCTGGTCTTTGGGAAGGGAACATTTCCAAAATCTCAGTGAATGCGTCTTAATGAGAGTAATAAATCAAGAAAAAAAGTACGCACAAATTATGACACTATACCTCAAAACACAATACAATACTAAAAGCATAGGTTATCTAAACTGAATTCTCACATAAAACAAAAGTCCAAACACAGTGAGTATAAAATGTGCTCAGATTCAAAACGTCAGTCTCTGCACCGTGAGACAAGCTATGGGAACCATCAGTGGTGGTTCCTGTGTAGACTTATTTAAGGTATACAGTAGAGAGATTACTGAGCTATTTCTTGTGGTATTACTCTCATTAATACAATACTAAAAGCATAGGTTGTCTAAACTGAATTCTCACATAAAACAATGGTAATAATAATAAAATCCAAACAGCGAGTATAAATGTGCTAAATGTATTCAGATTAAAAACTTCACTCTCTGCACCGTGAGACAAGCTATGGGAACCATCATAGAACAAACTTCCCACTTGAAAATGATGCAAATTTAATATAAATTTCAATGTATTAAGCTCATACACAGCAATAAAAATAACAGATGGAACTTATCTGAATAGATGTTCAATCATGAGGGGAATAGGCTACAGGCTCCTTCCAAGGATCTAATGCAGATGTTTTAAATCTCAATCTGAAATGTCCCACTGGTGATGGTGCATCAAGGGACATTTCAGATTGAGATTTAAGTGAGTAAGCTCAAATCAGAACTCTTCCAGTCCTACAACATATAGGAAATGGTTTTCATTGGCTAGTACAACCATCCTTGGAAGTCAATTATGCAATTTAACATAGTAACATAGCAGATGACGGCAGAAAAAGACCTGCACGGTCCATCCAGTCTGCCCAACAAGATAACTCATATTTGCTGCTTTTTGTGTATACCCTACTTTGATTTGTACCTGTGCTCTTCAGGGCACAGACCGTATAAGTCTGCCCAGCACTATCCTCACCTCCCAACCACCATCCCTGCCTCCCAACCACCGGCTCTGGCACAGACCGTACAAGTCTGCCCAGCACTATCCCCGCCTCCCATAGTGGAACAGAGTTTCAGCTCCATGGCTTTTCTGGTTCCTACCAGTAACATTGTGCTGGTGCTCTAAGTATCAAAGGTTTAATATACACATTTATTTATTTATTTATGGTTTGCTTATATCCCACATTTTCCCACACATGCAGGCACAAAGCGAATGCTACATACCTGTAGAAGGTATTCTCCGAGGACAGCAGGCTGATTGTTCTCACTGATGGGTGACGTCCACGGCAGCCCCTCCAATCGAAACACTTTCTAGCAAAGTCCTTTGCTAGTCCTCTCGCGCCGATGCGCACCGCGCATGCGCGGCCGTCTTCCCGCCCGAACCGGCTCGTGCCGGCCAGTCTCATATGTAGCAAGACAAAGAGAAGGGAAGACACAACTCCAAAGGGGAGGGGGGCGGGTTTGTGAGAACAATCAGCCTGCTGTCCTCGGAGAATACCTTCTACAGGTATGTAGCATTCGCTTTCTCCGAGGACAAGCAGGCTGCTTGTTCTCACTGATGGGGTATCCCTAGCCCCCAGGCTCACTCAAAACAACAACCATGGTCAATTGGGCCTCGCAACGGCGAGGACATAACTGAGATTGACCTAAAAAATTTACCAACTAAATGAGAGTGCAGCCTGGAACAGAACAAACATGGGCCTAGGGGGGTGGAGTTGGATCCTAAACCCCGAACAGATTCTGAAGCACTGACTACCCGAACCGACTGAACAGATGACCATGTCGCAGCTTTGCAAATCTCTTCAATAGTGGCTGACTTCAAGTGGGCCACTGACGCTGCCATGGCTCTAACATTATGAGCCGTGACATGACCCTCAAGAGCCAGCCCAGCCTGGGCGTAAGTGAAGGAAATGCAATCTGCTAGCCAATTGGATATGGTGCGTTTCCCCACAGCCACTCCCCTCCTGTTGGGATCAAAAGAAACAAACAATTGGGCGGACTGTCTGTTGGGCTGTGTCCGCTCCAGATAGAAGGCCAATGCTCTCTTGCAGTCCAATGTGTGCAGCTGACGTTCAGCAGGGCAGGAATGAGGACGGGGAAAGAATGTTGGCAAGACAATTGACTGGTTCAGATGGAACTCCGACACAACCTTTGGCAAGAACTTAGGGTGAGTGCGGAGGACTACTCTATTATGATGAAATTTGGTGTAAGGGGCCTGGGCTACCAGGGCCTGAAGCTCACTGACTCTACGAGCTGAAGTAACTGCCACCAAGAAAATGACCTTCCAGGTCAAGTACTTCAGATGGCAGGAATTCAGTGGCTCAAAAGGAGGTTTCATCAGCTGGGTGAGAACGACATTGAGATCCCATGACACTGTAGGAGGCTTGACAGGGGGCTTTGACAAAAGCAAACCTCTCATGAAGCGAACAACTAAAGGCTGTCCTGAGATCGGCTTACCTTCCACACGGTAATGGTATGCACTGATTGCACTAAGGTGAACTCTTACAGAGTTGGTCTTGAGACCAGACTCAGACAAGTGCAGAAGGTATTCAAGCAGGGTCTGTGTAGGACAAGAGCGACAATCTAGGGCCTTGCTGTCACACTAGACGGCAAACCTACTCCATAGAAAGAAGTAACTCCTCTTAGTGGAATCTTTCCTGGAAGCAAGCAAGATGCGGGAGACACCCTCTGACAGACCCAAAGAGGCAAAGTCTACGCTCTCAACATCCAGGCCATGAGAGCCAGGGACCGGAGGTTGGGATGCAGAAGCGCCCCTTCGTCCTGTGTGATGAGGGTCGGAAAACACTCCAATCTCCACGGTTCTTCGGAGGACAACTCCAGAAGAAGAGGGAACCAGATCTGACGTGGCCAAAAAGGAGCAATCAGAATCATGGTGCCTCGGTCTTGCTTGAGTTTCAACAAAGTCTTCCCCACCAGAGGTATGGGAGGATAAGCATACAGCAGACCCTCCCCCCAGTCCAGGAGTAAGGCATCTGATGCCAGTCTGCCGTGGGCCTGAAGCCTGGAACAGAACTGAGGGACTTTGTGGTTGGCTTGAGATGCGAAGAGATCTACCAAGGGGGTGCCCCACACCTGGAAAATCTGTCGCACTACACGGGAACTGAGCGACCACTCGTGAGGTTGCATAATCCTGCTCAACCTGTCGGCCAGACTGTTGTTTACGCCTGCCAGATATGTGGCTTTGAGCACCATGCCGTGACGGCGAGCCCAGAGCCACATGCTGACGGCTTCCTGACACAGAGGGCGAGATCCGGTGCCCCCCTGCTTGTTGATGTAATACATGGCAACCTGGTTGTCTGTCTGAATTTGGATAATTTGGTGGGACAGCCAATCTCTGAAAGCCTTCAGAGCGTTCCAGACCGCTCGTAACTCCAGGAGATTGATCTGCAGATCGCGTTCCTGGAGGGACAAGCTTCCTTGGGTGTGAAGCCCATCGACATGAGCTCCCCACCCCAGGAGAGACGCATCCGTAGTCAGCACTTTTTGTGGCTGAGGAATTTGGAAAGGACGTCCCAGAGCCAAATTGGACCAAATCGTCCACCAATGCAGGGATTTGAGAAAACTCGTGGGCAGGTGGATCACGTCTTCTAGATCCCCAGCAGCCTGAAACCACTGGGAAGCTAGGGTCCATTGGGCAGATCTCATGTGAAGGCGGGCCATGGGAGTCACATGAACTGTGGAGGCCATGTGGCCCAGCAATCTCAACATCTGCCGAGCTGTGATCTGCTGTGACGCTCGCACCCGCGAGACGAGGGACAACAAGTTGTTGGCTCTCGTCTCTGGGAGATAGGCGCGAGCCGTCCGGGAATCCAGCAGAGCTCCTATGAATTCGAGTTTCTGCACTGGGAGAAGATGGGACTTTGGATAATTTATCACAAACCCCAGTAGCTCCAGGATGTGTTCTTCACCAGCCAATCGTCGAGATATGGGAACACGTGTACCCCCAGTCTGCGAAGTGCCGCTGGTGGAGCTGCTCTACCACCTGCTCGACTTTCTCTCCAAAAATATTATCCGCACGGCAAGGCGAGTCCGCAATCCGCTGCTGGATTCTATTCTTCAGGTCGGAGGCACGCAGCCATGAGAGTCTGCGCATCACCACACCTTGAGCAGCGGCCCTGGACACAACATCAAAGGTGTCATACACCCTTCTGGCCAGGAATTCTCTGCACGCCTTCAGCTGCCTGACCACCTCCTGAAATGGCTTGGCTTGCTCAGGGGGGAGCTTGTCCACCAAGCCCGCCAACTGCCGCACATTGTTCCGCATGTGTATGCTCGTGTAGAGCTGGTAGGACTGAATTTTGGCCACGAGCATAGAAGAATGGTAGGCCTTCCTCCCAAAGGACTCCAAGGTTCTAGAGTCCTTGCCGGGGGCTCTGAAGCATGCTCCCTAGAACTCTTGGCCTTCTTTAGGGCCAAATCCACAACTCCAGAGTCATGAGGCAACTGAGTGCGCATCAGCTCTGGGTCCCCATGGATTCGGTACTGGGACTCGATCTTCTTGGGAATGTGGGGATTACTTAATGGCTTGGTCCAGTTCGCCAGCAATGTCTTTTTGAGGACATGATGCATGGGTACTGTGGACGCTTCCTTAGTTGGAGAAGGATAGTCCAGGAGCTCAAACATTTCAGCCCTGGGCTCGTCCTCCACAACCACCGGGAAGGGGATGGCCGTAGACATCTCCCGGACAAAGGAAGCGAAAGACAGGCTCTCGGGAGGAGAAAGCTGCCTTTCAGGAGAGGGAGTGGGATCAGAAGGAAGACCCTCAGACTCCTCGTCAGAGAAATATCTGATGTCTTCTTCCTCTTCCCACGAGGCCTCACCATCGGTGTCAGACACAAGTTCACGGACCTGTGTCTGCAACCATGCCCGGCTCGACTCCGTGGAACCACGGCCACGGTGGGAGCGTCGAGAGGTAGACTCCCTCGCCCGCACCAGCGAAGCTCCCTCCGCCGACGTAGTCAGGGAGCCTTCCTGGGAGGCTACCGCAGTCGGTACCGCACGCGGCACCGATGTCGGAGACCTCACCCCGGGCAATGGGCCAGCCGGCGCCTCGCTCGACGGTACCGGTGGCGCAAGCACCCCCGGTACCGGAGGGGTAGGGCGCAACAGCTCTCCCAGGATCTCTGGGAGAACGGCCCGGAGGCTCTCGTGCAGAGCGGCTGTGGAAAAAGACATGGAAGCCGATGCAGGAGTCGATGTCAGAATCTGTTCCAGGCGTGGAGGCTGTTCCGGGCTGTCCAAAGGGGAGCGCACCGACACCTCTTGAACAGAGGGCGAGCGGTCCTCTCAGTGCCGATGCCTGCTGAGTGCCGACTCCCTCGGCGACCCAGAGCTCTAGGTGTCGACACGGGAAGGGGACCGGTGACGATGGTTCTTCGACTTTTTGGGACGAAGCATGTCACCGGAGCTTCCCAGCACCGACGAGGAGGACGTAGAATCCAGCCGTCTCTTCCTCGGGGCCGAGGCCGAAGGAGGTCGGTCTCGGGGGGGCTGTACCGCAGGAGCCCTCAGGGTGGGGGGAGACCCACCCGAAGGCTCACCGCCACCAGCAGGGGAATGGACAGCCCTCACCTGCACTCCAGACGAAGCACCACCGTCCGACGACATCAGCAGACGAGGAGGTCTCGATACCACCGACGCCGACGCAGCCTTCCGATGTCGCCCCGATGCAGAGGGCCGATGCCTCGATGCACTCGATGCAATCGGGGGCGAGGATGAAGGTCCAGGCGCCGACGACGTCGAAGCAGTCGATACTCCCGGTGCCGATGCCGACGAAGAGCCCGAGAACAAAACGTTCCACTGGGCTAATCTCGCTACCTGAGTCCGCTTTTGCAAAAGAGAACACAGACTACAGGCCTGCGGGCGGTGCCCAGCCCCCAGACACTGAAGACACGACGCGTGCCTGTCAGTGAGCGAGATTACCCGGGCGCACAGGGTGCACTTCTTGAAGCCGCTGGAAGACTTCGATGTCATGGGCGGAAAAATCGCGCCGGCGAGATCAAAACTCGAAATGGCGAAAATGGCACCACAAAAAAGGGGGAAGAAAAACTTCAAACCGAGGCCTAAATAGGGCCTACCCCGACGACGAAAGAAAACTTACCGGGGCAAAAACTAGGAATACAGGAAGGGAGCAGACCGAAAAGGTCTCCTTCCGACACCTTTTTTTTTTTTTTTGAAGCAAAGTTGAAAAACGACGCGCGAGGTCAACTTTCGGGGCGCGAACGGCGAAACACGACCGTACCGATCGCGGACAAAAGAAGACTGGCCGGCACGAGCCGGTTCGGGCGGGAAGACGGCCGCGCATGCGCGGTGCGCATCGGCGCACGAGGACTAGCAAAGGACTTTGCTAGAAAGTGTTCCGATTGGAGGGGCTGCCGTGGACGTCACCCATCAGTGAGAACAAGCAGCCTGCTTGTCCTCGGAGAACGTGGCTTACAAAAAGTTAAATAAAATCACAAAATAGGAAACTTAGAAAAATATAAAAGGAGGAGACAGAATGAAAAACATCTAACAGGGTGGATCAAGCAGGGTAAGGGTCAAGGAGAGTAAAAAGAGTAAATTAGTTCTTACCTGTTAGTTTTCTTTCCTTACCTTGAGATCATCCAGACACTTGGATTTGTGCTGTTCTGCCAGCAGTTGGACACCGAGAACAACTGAGCTGTGATGTCATCATTTAAGAACCATGTGCAACTCCTTGGCCAATCAGTATTTATCAAAGCAGAAAAGAAAAAGGCAATTAAAAGGGAAAACAAAAACTTAGGAACTAATGAACCACTAATAAAGGATAAAGGGAATGGGACTTGATATACCGCCTTTCAGTGGTTTTTTGCAACTACCCTCAAAGCGGTTTACATAGTACAGGAACTTATTTTGTACCTGGGGCAATGGAGGGTTAAGTGACTTGCCCAGAGTCACAAGGAGCTGCAGTGGGAATCAAACCCAGTTCCCCAGGATCAGAGTCCGCTGCACTAACCACTAGGCTACTCCTCCACTCCACAGCCCTTCAGATTAAAAATCCAACAGGAATAATGAACTCAAAATCTTTACACTTCAAGAGACAGAAAACCAACTAATGCTAAGAGCCACGGGTGGGTTCTGGACTAGTCTGGAGGGACTCAAGGAAAGAAAATCAGCAGATAAGAATTTACCGTTCCTTATCTTCCCACCAGACCAGTCCAGATGATTGGGATGTACCAAAGAAGTACTTTCTGAAAGTGGCAGTCCAAAGAAGCAGAATACAAGTCTGGTGTTAAAGCACTTTAATTCAAATATTCTTACACAAACTAGACGTGAATCACATTTTGCCCTATCAGTGGGATGTGTAAGTGGCAGAGTGACTGCACCACTAACCCACAAAAGGTGTTCTAAATAGAACAACAAAACTTAAGTGTAGCAGGGTCACTCCAAAGGAACTTATGTACATTATGAAATCAGTCTCTTGTTTACTGTTACATTTATACCAAGATTCTTCAAGAGGTCTCTAATTCAGTGTCCTTTTCCTGGGGGAGGTGTTTAAGGGCAGTGGACATGAGGAACTGGAGAACAGCTGCCTAGTACACCTTCCTACCCTGCTCCCCAGGGTTTCCTTTTCACTGCCTAAAACATGTTCCTCAGGAAAAGAACAGTGAGGTTTCTGCATAATATATTGGAATCACTATTACATCAGCAAAGACAATACACTGGATTACAGAAACCTCTTAAAGACTAATCACCACATCTACTTTAGGCAGCTTGAATCTTTCAAACTAATGAGACACTACTGGGTAAAGCCTAGCCACAGACCACTTAACAGGAAACTGGCATCTAGAACCTCTCGTTCTGCAGAAATGATCATCATCTATCACCTGAAAGATATAAGTCTTCTAAGGTGTTCCCTCATACCAATCAAAAGGGGGCCCTGGGAACCAGAACTAGGCTTATCCACAAAAATCTTAACAGTGGACAAACCCTGGAAAAGTAAAGTTGACAAGTCCTCTTTATCAAAAATATGGACCACAGAAGAATCCTCTCCCAGTGGAACTTCATCCCCTTTAGAGAGGTGTCTTCCTCTAGCCCAAACTGCTGCTCTACAAAATTTTAATCTAGCTCCAACTCCGCTTCAGAAACTACAGAAAGCATATCACCCTGATCTTCTACCCTTTCCAACTTGGACCACTTAACAGCTACATTGAAAGAAGAAGCAGGGACATTAGGTAAAGGAAAAGTAGTAAAGGGTAAATCTCTACCCAAACAAAAGGCTCTGTGCAACAAGAGAATAAGCTCAGGTAAGAAATTTTGAGCAAAACTTAAGTCCTGCAACCTACCTGCAAGAGAATGATCCGTTGCTGACAGTGGGGGAGGAAGACAACTGAAAAGGCTAGTCTCTGGCAGCAACCCCTGCAGGAGTTGCAAACATGGTGACCATTCTACCAAAATTGGGTCTGCCACCGCTTCAGCCACATTAACTAACAGCTGTGCTTGGCCAGAGGAACCAGTGTGCTGCTCATCCGATGGTCCTTCAGTACCACAGCTTTCTCATCACACCATCGGCGTTTTCAAGCCACTGCAGTAGCCAACCTTCATGTCCCACAAACAGAACAGCGTTTGTTTTTATCTTTCAGCGCTGCCATAATGAAACCACACCAGCAACCCTGCACAGAAACTACTCTGACAAAGAAAATCCAATAGTCAAAAACAGCAGCCTTTCCAGAGCAGCTTTTTCATGGTGAAGACCAAAGAAGCACCAATACAAGCAACTGCAAGTCAAACTTTCTATTGAGCTTCAATTAAGTTTGGCCACTCAAGGTCCCCCCCTCCCTCCCTGGGGAAAAAGTCAGAGGCATAAGAAAAAAAAAAAACCTAACTCATTGAGAAAAGGGTTGGTGGAGGGGGGGAACCTGGGACCCCCAGGTGTTACATCCCTAAATTAATTAATTAATTTTAAAGAAAGCCAGAATCTTTTAATAAAAATGACCCAAGAAATGGAAATAAAATCCTACCAGACAAAGGCTGCACAGGAAGTCTAGCACCTGACAGAGAATCTGAGAAATACAGGCTGGCCATTAGGCCGAACAGGGCTCTTATGTGATGACATCACAGCTCAGCAGTTTTCAGTCTCCACCTGCTGGCAGGACAGCACAAGCCCAAGAGTCTGGACTGGTCTGGTGGGAAGATAAGAAAATAAATATCCCACGGAGAGTCACAGGACAGAAACAAGGAGTTGTAGAGTGTCTGTCACTTATAAACATAGATCTACCGCAACGTTTATAAGCGACACACTCTACAACTGCAAAGGTCTTTTTAAAGACCACTACTATTTAGATCAACACATCGAGGATGTTTGTTCTCTTCACAAACAGACGAGACTCCTGACGAAGGCACTGTGTGTGCCAAAACACGGTACCCTGTTGAGTCATCCCCCAATAAAGCCTTCAATTTATATACAACGTCTCTGGTCTGTTTTGAGCAGCCTGACTCTGTTTCCACTCCTTATTTCTGTTTTGGGACAATAAGAAAGCCAGAAGTCCTGCTGACCATCTAGCACTCCAGAAGCACCCTCAAACCTTAGCCTACCCTGTGTTGCATCACCCTGGGCACACACATTCCTACAACTCTTCCTTTTTACCCCTTTGGTTTATATATAGCAGCATTAAAAATCAATGGGAGAATTTATCATCAAAATGTATTATTATAACTCCTGAATAATATTGCTTAAGTTCCTATACATATATCCAGGAATTATTTTTTAAATATATAAAACATATTTTATTATAAGGTTTTATTATGCATTTCCTCTATACATATATTAAAATAAAGTGTGAATGTGCTCAGATTAAAATTGAAATTCGGTGTCGCTGAATTCTAACTGCGCCATCTTGAAGCGAGGAAGTTTTTATCATTTATCAGTAAACCAGATTAAAGGTTTAGGAAATAAGTTTTCAAATTTTGTTTGGATATTGATTTGTTATGAATATTTTTATTTTTGACAGTTTAACATATTTGGAGGAATCCCCTGAGAAGCCAGACAGGCGAAATGTGGATCCACGTTGGGAGATATATGTAGCAGTAGAATATGGTCTTGTGAATATTAGTGCCAAGGAAAATCCAGTTGGCTTGAACTTCAGAGCATGGGCTTAAGAGACGGCATATAGAACTTTTGGACTGTAAATGATTTGAACAGAATATCCAATGCTTGGACTGAGAGTTTTTTCATCACTTGGATTTAGAACTGTGTGGGGTGACCATTGTAACACTGGACAAAGAAGAACCAGTCAGGGGTATTAAGCTACTTAAGTTGCTGGCAGTAAATTGCTGGAAATATTCAGCTGACAGGGCCAAGGCCGCCCCCAGGGCCCCCCCCTCAACTGCTACTCAGGCCGCCAGCGCCGCAGTCCCTGGTCTCCACCCACCCACCCCCAGCCACGTCAACAGCCCCCTCCGTCTGCCACTAGGCCCCCTGCATTCAAATCGGCAGCGCCTCACCTCCGTGTGAAAGCAGATCGCCTCCCTTCAGGCCTTCCCTCCCTGTGTCCCACTCTCGCGGAAACAGGAAGTTACATCAAACGAGGGCGGGACACAGGGAGGAAAGGCCCAAAGGGAGGTGATCTGCCGCTTTCACACGAAGGTGAGGCGCTGCCAATTTAAATGCAGGAGGCCCAGTGGCGGATGGGCTGTCGACGGAGCCGAGGGTGGGCGGGTGAGACCGGGGTCTGCGGCGCTGGTGGCCTGGGAGCAGGAGAAGAAGAAAGACCCCAGCACCGGGCTCCACTTGGAGGCCTGGGGAATTCTGTCCCCCCTGCTCCCCCTCTCAACGGCCCTGCTCGCCAACAAACAGGTCAGGACAAGAAGGGACTTTTTGCACCTGGTGACAGTTGGCTTGTTTTTCTGAGATATGAGACATGACGTGCTACAGTTGAGATAACTAGGTCATGTAACAGTGCAAAGATGGTACAAAACTGTAACATGAGAGCGCATCCAGTCACAGAAAAACATACCAAGATAGGGCTAATGGAAAATGCTGTTGGAAGATGCAGTTACCCAAGTTAGGGGAACTCCAGAATGACTACTGAACACCTATAACAAAGGTCATGTGACAATGTATTTCAGCCAGCCCTTAGCCTGTATGATTTCTGCAGAAAGAGGGGATAGATTTCAATAACTGGTGAATCAGGTAGTTACTCCTGATACAACAAGGATAGTATAAATACTTTTGTATTTTTCCTGTTTGGAGATTTGAGGTTTCAATCGTTTGTAATATAATTTAAGTGGAGCTTTTTCCACAATTAAAGGGACACTCACAAACTAATTATATATAACAAACTCCTTTTAGAGAGTTAGAATATTTCAATAGAGTTTGTTTTTCTCCTATTGAGTATTAGAGTGTTTCTTTATACAATATGCAATGATGAGAACAATGACCATCTTCCTACTATGATCACATTTGGTTTTCTGAGCACATTCACACTTTATTTTAATATATGTGTGGAGGAAATTTATAATAAAACTTATAACTACTACTACTAATCATTTCTATAGCACTACTAGACGTACGCAGCGCTGTACACTTGAACATGAAGAGACAGTCCCTGCATGACAGAGCTTATAATCTAATTTGGACAGACAAACAGGACAAATAAGAGAGACAAACAGGACAAATTATTAAGGTGGGAATGATAAAATATGGGTACTGAACAAGTGAGTATGGGTTAGGAGTTAAAAGCAGCATCAAAAAGGTGGGCTTTTAGAATAGATTTGAAGATAAAATATTAAAATATGTTTTATATATTAAAAAAAATTCCTGGATTATATGCATAGGAACTTATAAGCACTCTAAAGTTATAGAATAATTGACCTGGAGCACACTTGGCGGGCAGGTACATGGAAAATTTGCTGCAACAGGAATCAGAGCTTGGAGTCCTGTGGAAGTGCTGTTACCTGAGTCATCGAGGGCTGTGGAGCAGGACACGCATGCATCATCGAGGGCTGGGGAGCAGGACACGCATTCTGCTGTATGCAGCAAAGTGCTGGTGGGCAGGATCCTGACTCTGTGCACAGCGTCTTCTGCCTCTCAAGAAGGCTGCCTACAGGCTGCAACCATAGAAATCTGGAGTTATGGGTCAAATCTGTAAGTTGCATATGGACCTTGTAAAGGGCAACCTGTTACTAAACCGTGCAATTAATTTTATTAAATCTCTAAACTGGTAAGGAACTATCTGTGCAGAGGTATGAATGACTGCTGTGATGGACACTTCTTTCTACACAACTTCCACCTGTTGCAGCCAGTGGAAATGAGAATTATATCCATTAAAGATAGGCACAAGAGATAGGTAGATCTGTTGGGCAGGCTGCAAGTACGGTGAAAACTACAAGTCTTACTGGAAACACATTGACCGAGTTAGTGTGATGGGTTGACACCAGCAGGGCACAATCTGGAAAGACCATTGGGATTAAGAAGGCCAGATGTCCTGGTAACAGCCATGCTGGTACCGGTAGCTGTTTGAATTACTGTGGGACCTTGTGATTGAACATAAAAGGTGAGAGGTGCTAAGTGTGAACTTAAAAAGGGGTCTTGATGATCAGGAGATATACGAAGAAGTGTAATCCTACCAGGTAGTCAGGTTCTATGCCTGGCAATTTTGGTAGTGTGGGCATGAGCCACTTGGCCTTATACTGCTATCATTTACTATGTTAGCATGTAAGCCAGAAGAATGCTTTTCTGGGTAAAATTAAAGCATTCATCAACTCTCTGCCCACAGCTGTGAAACCTGCCAACAAAAGCAGCCCCAGAAAAGAGGTGCATCTTATGATCACAAACCTTTGGCTCATCTCTAATTTCTCTCTTGGTTGGTTGGTTTTTGTTTTGTTTTAAATAGGGCTTCTATTCTTAAGTTAGTAGTTCTCAACCCACTTTGGGACACATCTAGCCAGTCAGGTTTTCAGGATACCCATAATGAATATGCATGAGACAGAGTTGCACACAATGGAGGTAATGCATGCAAATTTATGTCATGCATATTCATTGTGGATACCCTGAAAACCTGACTGGTTAGGTGTGTCCCAAGACTGGATTGAGAACCCCTGTCTTATCTATTTAGTTTCCAGTTAATTAAGAGTTCTTTCAGGGTACAAAGAAAATCAGTGTGGGGGGGGGGGGGTCCCTGCAGGTAGTATTACCAGTACACACACACACAAAAAAAATAAAATAGTGGAGGATAGTAGACAAGCCAGGAAGGGGTGAAAGCATTAGAGAAGTGGGGTTTTCTGGGGGGAGGGGGGTTCTGGTATTTATCCAACACACACCTGTCAGGAAACGCCTAGCCACCCATCTGGGGTTACCCCACGACCATTTAGAGCATCTATCCCCAGCACAGCTCAGGTCCGCCTGCACGTGCCACTTGTGCTCTACACTAGCACTCTCCTCCCACCGACTGGGTCACAACCACCCCTGGGTGAGTCTTCCGCTCTCAAATTATCCCCAGTGATTTCTAGGTACAGGAGCCACACTTCCAGTGGTTCCACAGTTCCCAGAAAGCACTCACAGATCCAAAACACAAACCACCAGGATTCTTTATCAGTCCAGACAAGCAGAGGCAATAAACAATTTTTATTGTCTTTAATATATTTTTAAGACAATAAAATTGAACAATATATTGAACAATGAACAAAGAATGTGCAATAAGCAAACAACAGGTACCTGATACACTGATCAATTATAACACAAACTAAACATTTGTTTACTTCCTAGAAAGTACCTGGGGAGATCAGGGCATATAGCTGCTCACCAGTTAACAAACATAACTGTTTTT
The DNA here is from genome assembly GCF_901765095.1 of Microcaecilia unicolor. Lineage (NCBI taxonomy): Eukaryota > Metazoa > Chordata > Amphibia > Gymnophiona > Siphonopidae > Microcaecilia > Microcaecilia unicolor. The sequence goes on from NW_021963016.1 coordinate 61,161, forward strand.
TTACAGGGCTTCAGCAAAGAGTTTTCTCTCTCTCTCTTCTTCCAAGTTGAAACAACAGCCAGCAACTGTTGGGTAATTTCAAACTCGAGGCCAGAGCTCAGAACAACAACATTTGAAAAAAGCTGGTTACATCCCTGCAAGGTACTTCCTATTATTTATGTTAACTAAAGAAGGAATCATTAACTTATCTGTAACAGCGTTAAGGATAAACATGCACCACCTGCTGGCCAAACTAGAGAAATACACATCAGAATTAATTTAAGCAGTTTTAAAGGCTTAAAACACACTGTTCTGTCACAACACCCATTCAAATTTTTTATACGGTGTTACTGGCTAAAACCAAAAGCTGTAGTTATATACAACAAATCTGTAGCTCACCTATCAGTAATAGTACAACATCAGACTACAATAGAAAATACACAGTGATATGACATAATGCAAAATGAATGTTCAACAAATCAATTCAAAAGACAAAGCTAATACGTAACACAGAGATCATCTAATCTCCCGCAGTGAACCAGCAGTGCCTTCCATAAATAACATCTCTCCAGAGCTGTAAATGTATATGTCAGAGCTATGGCGCATATATAAAACACAAGGAGGCCCTTAGCAATCCACAATCATCATATGGAGACAATGAATTCAGCATCTGCTAGCTTAAGGGTGTGCTTCAAGAACAAGGGAGAGGTGCTCACGTGCAGGAGACGCCCTTCAGCATCAGTCAGTGGTATTTATTCATTTATTTTATTTATTTGGATTTTGCTCACACCCTTTCATAGTAGCTCAAGGTGAGTTACATTCAAGTATACTGGGTATTTCTCTGTCCCTGGAGGGCTCACAATCTAAGTTTATTTATTTATTTATCACATTTGTATCCCACCTTTTCCCACTGATAGCAGGCTCAAAGTGGCTTACAAAAATATTGTAGTAAGTTACAATGCAAGAAGTACAATTTTTCAAATTTAGCAGAATAAAAAATAACAGTTAAACAGCGATGGGTATTGAAGTAGGATATGAATAACAATTAATCAGTAGTAAATATGAAAGATAAGATGTAATTAGAGTCTATTGGATCTTATAGTAGTAAGGGATAATTCTGATTATGTTGAACCTGGGGAGTAAGCCTTCTTGAACAATACTGTTTTCAATGATTTCCTAAAGTTTAGGTAGTTCTGGGTAGTTTTTGTTAATTTGGGTAAGGCATTCCACAGTTGAGTGCCAATGTAAGTGAAGTTACTGTCCCAACTAATAATTCCTATTAGTAGTAGTAGAGATGGGACTGAAAATTGTGTTCCACAATTGAGAGTCCAAGTTTAGATCATAATTTGATTTTTATTTTATTCTTGATTTTCCCTTCAAGTGGGGTTTGGCCAATCATGATCAAGTGAACAGGCTGAATAGTCAGTCATAGTACCATATGCAGTGGGGACCTGGGTCTCTATGCCTTGCATTTCAAAGGTGTGCAAATAAACCTGAGGCACTGGAACTTACCCCGAGTCACATATCTGCACTTTCTAGAAACGTGAGAGTTTAAAAAGGGAGCTCTGCAGAATACAGGTCTTAGTATGTATTAAGTGTATGTAAGTAGTAAAAAAAAAAACCAAAAAAAACTTGCACCTCCCCCCCCCCCCCCACCACCTGCAATTTTATTTTTACCAAATCTGAGGTAAAGTTTTCCCTGGACTCCCACAGTCCTGGTTCATTAGGAATGCTTCTTACCCGATGTGGTGAAGGCTGAGGGTGGGGGGAATCAGAACAGCAGCGTGAACAGGGAGATGCGGACGGACAGCTTGTGATCCCCTTCTCAGGCTTCTGTTGTCGCCAAAGATTGTCAGTCGTCTGTTCCTGTAGAAGTGTGAAAGAAACAAAATGAAATGAAAGCAGGAAAGTTTAGTTGCACCAGCTGCATGGAATGTTGCTACTATTTGGGTTTCTGCCACGTACTTGTGATCTGGATTGGCCACTGCTGGAACCAGGATACTGGGCTAGATGGACCATTGGCTGTTCTTAGGACAGAGCACAGTATTCTCCAAAAGTGACAGTGCATTTAACTTCTACTTTTAAACATTCTTCATAAAAACTGAACGCCATTGAATGCTGATATACAGTTGGCACCTTGACACAGCCTGTTTGGAAAACCTTTGTCCACAGTCGGTGCGTGTTACAAGTGGAAGCAGAGTTGCACGAGCGCAAAAGTTAAGTTTGCTTTTTTTACATTAATGTCACTTTTCTCGATCCATGAAAGCTGGTTTCACTGGAGCTTTAGCAAATTATTTCTCAAGGTGTTTTTATGCCTGTGAAGTTAACTTACCACATCTTTTTTCTGATATACAGAAGTGGAGGGAGGGTTCTGAAGCTTTTCCCCCTTTGAGATTTTTTTGAACTCCATGGCAGTTTGATATTTGAAAGTATGGCAGGCTATGTTTTAGAAAGAGTTAATATTATGTTTAGTGTCTTTCTTCCTCTATTATTTTTAAAAATATTTTATACATTCCTTGATCAGAAACTAGCATTCATACTTAGTAAAAAGTTCCTCATTTCTTTATCCCCTCCATTCCTTAAATCCATATATGTCCATGTAATTTCACACACCTTTTTCACATAGCTGTGCTTTCTCAGATGCATGCCTCTACTCAGGCACAGTGATGCCCATGACATTTCTTGCAAGACCCATAGTGGGAACACCATTTAGCTGCCTCTGCGGGAGTTACCATTCACATGCACAATGTATCCCAGAGAGTCAGGATCCTTCACCTTCACTACTACTACAAATCATTTCTATAGCGCTACCAGTTGTACGCAGCGCTACACCAAGTAGAACTTGCAGCCCTCCAAGCAGTTCAGAGACAAACTTTAGTTGAACTTACCACTGCTGGCTGCTCCCCCCAAGCTCACAGTCTCCACAAGTCTTATCACAGATAAGAAAGTCTCAGGACTGAGACTCCAGCAAACCTCTTTCCTTTTTTGTTTTGTTTTTTTAAAGGTTGTTCTGCTGGAAAAGAAGAGCTCCACAGGGGAGCTCAGGGGAAACAGGTGAGATGAAGAGTAAGAAGAAGTAATTTTACAGGGCACCACAGACTGGGATTTGATTCTGCAGAGTCAAGCCACCCACAAAGCTCAACTGGGGAGCAGTTGACCAACTGGATTAGGAGCAAATCACTCAAGAGTCAAAGGCTAAAAAGTGTGTCCATCCACTTGCTGGAGACAGAGAACTAAAAACTGAGCCAAGGCATCTCTCTCTAGGCATCCAGTCCAGCTCCTTAGTATTTTCTATCTCCACCTGCTGGTTGAAGGACACAACTATCCCACAGGTTCTGGAATAGTGGGAAGCTACGTAAAGGAAATAGCTGTATTTTTTTTCCTCCATCAAAGTTCATGGAGCCCCTTAAATCAATAAATTAGAGACCCTGTTAAGTTTAGCATGCACTAAATGCTAAGATGCTCATAGGTATAAGACAGGCTTCTTAGCATTTAATGCACACTAATTCCATTAGCCCATGCTAAGCTTAGTAAAAGGCCCCTAAGTTAATTCCAGGGAGGAGATTGGGGGGCTGACATACTGTGAAGGTCCTATTTCCTATAAGCTGACTATCACAGGACTTCAGATCGTCTCAAGCAAAAAAGCTAAAATAGGGGCCTCAGAGTATGACCTATTTGAGATTTTTTTTTTTTACTGTAAATTTTTATTCAAAATATAAAACTTTTTACAAAGATCAGCAAAAGCAAACATATCACAAACAAAACAGCAGTTGAACCCCTTACAGAGAAAAAGTGTCCAAACACCCTCAAACCTGCCTCCGTACCTCCAACCACCCCCTACCCCTTGTCCCACTTCTTCCTCCAGAAACACCATTGCAACTTCCCCTGGGACTCCAGGAGCAAGATACAGAAAATAGAAAAAGATAAACAGGAAACAGTTAATAAGAATGTGAACTGCTATGGATACAACCACACAAGGGCAGCTCAGTCCCTCTTTTTCAGAGAGGTCCTGATGACGATCTCTGCTCAAGCTGCTGCTTCTGACCCTTCAGATTACTGACAATTTTATCATACCGCCAAGGTGCCATTGGTGCACTGAAGGGGCAGTCATTTTAGCTGCCAACAGTAGGGTCAACACTAACCTGTACAGATCTGCAAGTCCAGCATCATCAAACACCCCCAAAAGACATAGTCCTGGAAGACGCCACCAATCTTGTGCAGTCCACTTAGAAATGGCAGCCCACACCCCATTCCAAAAAGCCTGCAAACCAGGCCAGGACCACAACATATGCTCATATGTTCCCACCTCCCCACAGGCGCACCAACAAAGCCCCCAGTGCTCCTTGCTGCAGAGGGATCTTAGCGATTTATGAGCATGTCATTCAGCCTTTCCATGTTGCCGAGGACATTTTTGCAAGGTCATGGTGGTAGCTTTCCTTCGTGAAGATGGATTGCAGGTTCATCCATACCTCGTGACTGGCTGATTTGCGGCTCCCTCTATCAAGAGACTCTGCAAACGTCATCCAAGATACCTACTCGTCTTCAGCCCTTAGGATTGGTAATCATGTCACCAAGAGTCAGTTGTTTCCCTCACAAATCTTGGCTTATCAGGGAGTGCTGTTCCATATAGTCTTGGGAAGTCCTTTCTTTCTTTTGCTCCTCAGCAACAGGTGCCAACCCGTCAGGTGCTTGCTTCACTGGGGTTCAGTAGAGTCTATCCGTGAGTTGATACTGCATTTGTCTATAGGCAGTGACTGCCGAGCATTTATAAGCATACAGGTGATCTCTATGCCAATAGTTTTCCTCCCCTTTAGAGCACACCAGCCAAGCTTCCAAGCCTTGAACATGTTCTAACAGGAGGGGAAATCTGCAAGTATCTAGGGCAGCATACAGTCAAGAAAACAGCTTAGTACCAGACCCTCCCTTCAATAAAAGGTAATTCCACCTGGGTCAGGGTTCCGTGCAAATTTGCTTTGGCATCCCTCCTAAGCAGGAAATCCTGCAGCTGAAAGCATTGGAAAAAAAAGGTATTTTACTAGCTAGAAAATTCTTGCAAATGCTGATGAGTCAGTATTACTCCCTGCGCAAATAAATCCACACAGTCTACCAGCCCTATTCGACCCAACTGAGAGAGCAAGACACTAAAATAAGAGGTTGACAAGGGGCTATAATCTTTCATCAACTGACTCAACGGATGTAGCTTCCTGGAAATGACATGTTCCTGCTTATACTTTGCCCATTGCTTCAACAGTGGGAAAACAAAAAGATGAGGCTGAACCCCCCACCCTAACCAGGACACCCTCCTGCAAAGCACCATCATCCTCTTTATGAGATGCTTCAAAAATACTGCAGGGCGAGAAAAGAGCTCGTTCAGTGGGTACTCAATAATTATGGATGGTCTGATCATGAAAATCTTTCAGTGCCTTAAGCACAGCAGCTTTGCCCCCTCCTTCCCCACCTAAAACCACCAGCTGCATAAGTCGTTGCATACTAATTCTGAGCCTTTTCCCTTGCCACAAAAAGGAGGTCACTAGGTTATTTCAGTGGACAAAAACTTTTTAGGGAGTGCAACTGACAAAGACAAAAAGCAATCAAGGGAGAACCATCATTTTAAGGATTGCTACCCTCCTTCACCATGATAATGTCAATCAACCCCAGTGCTCTAGGGCCCTTCTGAACATCATCCAGCAGGGGTACATAATTAAGACCATCAAGGTCTTCCAACTGTCCCGACAAGTGTATCTCCAAGTACCTAATCCCCTGGCCTGCAAGCTAAAAGGGAAATGGAAAACCCAAGTCTGAATTAGTTACGTTAAACAATTGGACCTCTGCTTTTTTCTGAATTTATTTTTAACCCAGAGTGAATCAAAAACATACTCAATTTCTCCATCAAGGGTGGTAAAAAGGCCCAGGGCCTCCCCATACATAATAAGGCATCATCAGCATATAACAAAATCTTATGCGCCAGGTCTCCTGCCCGAACCGAATGGATATCAGTGTTACATCATGTTATATCGGAGGACCAGAGCCAAACACACTAGAGCAAATAATAAAGGGGACATAGGACACCTCTCTCTCACCCCTCTGTGCAGATAAAATTACTCGGACTGGGTCCCATTGACCATAATCCTTCTACATAGTAACATAGTAGATGACGGCAGAAAAAGACCTGCACGGTCCATCCAGTCTGCCCAACAAGATAACTCATATTTGCTACTTTTTGTGTATACCCTACTTTGATTTGTACCTGTGCTCTTCAGGGCACAGACCGTATAAGTCTGCCCAGCCCTATCCCCGCCTCCCAACCACCCGCTCTGGCACAGACCGTATAAGTCTGCCCAGCACTATCCTCGCCTCCCATACTACTAGGACTATGATACAGAGCCTGCACCCACTTCCCATAAGCCCATCCCAGACTCACATGGTCCAGAAATCTAAACAGAAAGGGCCATTCCACCTGAACAACGGCCTTTTCAGCGTCCACTGCAACACACACTGTTGGTGTTTTGGAACACTGCAAAAAACGATCAGGTTGATGGCCCGACGCACATTGTCACCTAGAGGGGAATAATCAAAAGGGACACCCAAGTTTTGCTGAGGACGTCCTCGCAAAACGTCCTGTAGAGGGGCAAGGAAGCCCGTATTATCAAAACAAGATGGACATCCATCTTTCGTTTCGATAATACAGTCGGGGACGCCCAAATCTTGAAATTGAGGTCGTTCTTAGAGATGGTCGTCCCTAGACTTGGTCATTTCTGATTTTCAGCGATAATGGAAACCAAGGACACCCATCTCAGAAACGACCAAATGCAAGCCCTTTGGTCGTGGGAGGAGCCAGCATTCGTAGTGCACTGGTCCCTCTGACATGCCAGGAGACCAATCAGGCACCCTAGGGGGCACTGCAGTGGACTTCATAAAATGGTCCCAGGTACATAGCTCCCTTCTTTTGTGTGCTGAGCCCCCCAAACCCCCAGCCCCCCCCCCAAAAACCCACTACCCACAACTGTACACCACTACCACAGCCCTTACGCGTAAATGGGGGCACCTAGATGTGGGTACAGTGGGTTTCTGGTGGGTTTTGGAGGGCTCACTTTTACCAACACAAGTGTAACAGGTAGGGAGGGAATGGGCCTGGGTCCGCCTGCCTGAAGTGCACTGCACCCACTAAAACTGCTCCAAGGACCTGCATTCTGCTGTGATGGACCTGAGTATGACATTTGAGGCTGGTATAGAGGCTGGCACAAAATATTTTTAAACATGTTTTTTGAGGGTGGGAGGGGGTTAGTGACCACTGGGGAGTAAGGGAAGTTCATGCCCGATTCTCTCCGGTGGTCATCTGGTCAGTTCGGGCACCTTTTTGTGCCTTGGATGTAAGAAAAACAGAACCAGGTAAAGTCGTCCAAGTGCTCGTCAGGGATGCCCTTTTTTTTCCACTATGGGTCGAGGATGCCCATATGTTAGGCACACCCAAGTCCTACCTTCGCTATGCCTCCAACATGCCCCCGTGAACTTTGGTCATCCCCGTGATGGAAAGCAGTTGGGGGCACCCAAAATCGGCTTTCGATTATGCCGATTTGGGCGACCCTGTGAGACTGATGCCCATCTTCAGATTTGTGTCGAAAGATGGGCGTCCTTCTCTTTCGAAAATGAGCCTGCTAATAACCTACCTCTAACAAACCCCATTTGATCTGCCCTGATTAATTTGGGCAGATGCAGCTCCAGCCGGATAGCTAAAGTTTTGGCAAAGATTTTCATATCCACATTGAGTAAGGCAATTGGCCTGTAACAAGAACATAGGGTTGGTCGTTTGCCCAGCTTAGGTTACACAATCACCTGAGCTTTATATATGGAGTTAGGTAGCTGCTGTCCTTGCACCACCACATTAAATGTTCTAGTGAGCTCTGGGGCCACCTGAGATTGCAAACCTTTATAGAATTCTAAAGGAAACCCATCCTCCCCTGGGGCTTTCCCAGTGGCCATGCTCTTAATTGCCATCTCCACCTCCAGAATTTGGATTTCCCTGCCCATCCAATCCTGATCAGCTACAGACAAACAAGGGAGGTGCAGGGATGAAACCTCGGTCTAAACAGCCTCCGCAGCATATAGCTGCTCATAGAAGGGCCAAATAAATTGGTAGTAATTTTAGTTCCTGGGGGAAGACTCCAAATGGCTAATCTATCTATCACTCCACTTCTTGAGTTGCCATTCCAATAATTTCCCTGCTCTATTACCATGCTTCATATAATGGGTCTTGGTGCATTGTAACAAGTGCTCAATATGCTGGGTGTCCACTAGATTGAGTTCCCTATGTTTAGCTTGCAATCGGGACATCATCATTAGACGGCTACATGTTTGCTTGTGATACTTCTGCAAAGATACAATGTTCGCTAACAAAAGTATAATCCCTCTTTTCTCTTGTGCCCCTTTTTATATTAAGAGCCCTCTAAGGTAATAAGCCTTACTCATATCCCACAAGACCCCTACCGGGGTATCACCAGTATCATTTAACTTCAAGTAATCCACCCAAGCTTCCTGCAGTCAGGCTTGCACCTCTGCACAATGAAGCATGGCAGTATTGGCCCTCCAATGCTGTACCCCCACAAAAAATTGAAAAAAAGTCAAGTTATGGCCAGTAGGGGCACACATAGTAAAGATTGGCAAGTCAACATCATCGGTTCTGCCTGCATATCATACCACACAAAGGGAATAGTCTTCTTAATCACTCCTCTCCTTCTGGACCCCGCAGAAGAACAATACAATTGTCCCCAACACCCGACCATCAGCTTTGCAGCTTCTGCTTCAGTCAGTCTAGTTTCTTGCAACAGTGCAATATCTACTTTTGCATCTCTTAAATTCATTTCCTCTTAATCAGGCTATTTATACCCCCTACATTTCAGGACGCAATTTTTAATCTCATAGGAGGGGTAGCGTGGCTACTCTACAGAGCTATCTCATGCGGTGTAGCTACCCTACCCCTCCTGTGGCCTTTCATGCCTCTATTCCATCCTATTGGACCTTTTCAACATGATTAACCAGAGCCCATGAGTTCTTCCCCCTACATGGAACACATTCCCTCCAAAAGCTCCCCTTCACAATCAACGGATTACCTCCTCCTTCCCTGTCCCCTCCATGCCTTCTCCACAGAGCTGCACACAAGAACATCCTCCCATTACCTATGCCCCCACCTCCCCCTCCTTCCTCCTCATGCACACACATGCAAACCCCTCATACCTGACCATGCTGCCCTTAACCCCTTGCATACGAATAATCATATCAGATTCATATTCCTAAACTGGAATCTTATGAACTGAGATTAAACAGAGATGTACTGACCCCCTCTCAGAAATCCACGACATTCTAAAACCAAAACCAAGTCTCCTCTATGACTGCTCCGTCTTCAGGTCTCTGTTTCCTGCTCTTCCGCATCTCCCACTGCAGTCTGATCCTGTGGCTCCTCATCCTCTGAAGAAGAGCTAGTTCCAGAGGCTGCAACTTCCAATCATGATGAACCCCCTTGAAGTTGCCGCGCCACTGGTGGTATATGGTCAGCTTGCTCATCCGGAGAAGAGCTGATCCCTGAAGGGGGACGTCTCCAGTGGAGATCTTTAGGTGGTGTCTTCACCGATGCCAGCAGTGGAATGCGTCCAGTACCAATTTTTTGCCTCGGAGGCTGCACAATTGCTACAGTAGAAGGCTCAAAGTCTGGAAAATGAAACCCCACACCCAAACCCTCTCAGAAATCCACAACATTCTCCAGCCAAAACCAAGTCTCCTGTATGGCTACTCCATCTTCAGGTCTCGGTTTCTTGCTCCTCTGCATTTCCCGCTGTAGTCTGAACCTGTGGCTGCTCCTCATCCTCCAAGGAAGAGCTAGTTCCAGAGGCTGCAACTTCCGATTGTGGTGAACCCTTTTGAAGCTGCCGTTGCACTGGTGATATATGGTCAGCTTGCTCATCCGGAGAAGAGCTGACCCCCAAAGGGGGATGCCTCCAATGGAGATCTTTAGGTGCTGTCTTCATCTCAGACGCATTAACATCTCTTGACCTCTGAGGAAGTGCTGAAATACGGTGCCGTGACAGGTGTTGCATGATATTGCACAAATAACATGTTTTAGTGATTCATGACCAAATCTGCGTACCTGGTTTTTCTCAAGCCATCATGTCTAACAATATCACACTCCTTTGCAGGATCTTTAAATACGAATATCAAGTCATTTTTTAATATGCTCTCTTTTTTTACTTATACACCCTGGTATGGAAGCACGGAACGAGACTGTCAAAGCGTCTGGACTCCTCCCTTGACAAAGCTTGTGGGTGAAACGGGTCCCCATTGGGAGTCATGCAATTAGGCAGTTGACAGCCAGACCCGCATCTGAAGCAAAAAAGCTAAGTGATTTGATTAGTTATATTTTTGACAAGAAGATTTTTGAATCACGTTGAATCTAAATCACACTGAATGGGTAGGTGTATTTCTCAAAAAAGCTACATAATGTATTTGTAAACAGAGGTTTTTAGGTCTGTGACGAGCTGAGCCTAGTGTGTGCCTTGATACACATTTATGATGAAGTCCGTCCTGGCACTGGGGCAATTTTGAGACCTTTTCCTCCGAAGTAAAAAACACAAAAACAATAAGAAGAAGTACAAGTAAAAAAAGAAAAAAAATATTTAAAAAGGACTAATTAAGTAAAAAAAGTATTTAAGTCTTTCAACATCTCAAAGCTATTATTTTCTCAAGCCATCTCCATCTTCCCACTGTCGTTTGTTGTACCAATGCTAAACCTCCACACTTACAATACACACGAACCCCTCCCGGGTCCAATCTGTATCCTTCAAGGGGTGTAAGCAGCTCTCAAAAGGGGTACTTGTATAGAGTTCCTTCAGATGCATCTTGCCACCATGCTCCCTGAACCGGAAGTCTTGAGATTTTTTTTTTTTAAGCAAACAAAAAGTTTTACCTAATTACCTTCCACATATGATTTTGAAGAATTACAAAGCTATTTGTTAGACAAGCCACCACAATTTCAGAAGACAGTCACCTAATTCTGATGACTATAAATCAACCCACAACAGGCTAAAATATTATTGGCTCACATGCATATGAATTTCTAATAAAAATTAATTTGACCTGCACACATACACACAATCTCTGATCATGTGGCCCACAGTTGAAAAAAAAAACTTGGATGCCCCAATCTACAAGAACGTGTGTCCTATCAGACATATGGATTCGTCCAGAAAGGGATGGAAAGCAGGAGAATGAGAAATTAGCAATTTTCAGAAGCAACAATATGTGAGTGAGAGAGTGAGAGAGAGAAGATGCAGGGCTCATAATTACCTGTATGTCATTTGTAAGCATCTGCAGGTTTTCCAGAGCATGGGCCTGAGGCGTGATGTTGCCAGTCAGGGTTGGCTCCGCTCTGGACTTCAATCTGCACTGAGGAATTTGTGGCTGAAATTCCATCGTAGGCAGAGTCCAAGTCTCCTTCCTCAGTTCAAACATGCTCTTCTCAAAGTGTTCACTGCAGAGAGAGTGCTTTCCAGGCTGGGCCCCCAGCATGTCCTGCACAAAGCCCTGGGCATCACCCTTAGTGGCACCACAGTGTTGCATCCAGAACTCTGCCAGCGAAGCATTTCTTGGAGAGGGACAGAAGGTAATCGAAGTGTTTCTTCCACTGTGGTTTCTACAATCATTAGCAAGGCAGTGAGGCATCATGGACCTGTTTCAAATAAAACAAATTGAACAATACACTGAGGTGCTATGGCTGCATATAGCGAAGATACTTACCTGTAGCAGGTATTCTCCGAGGACACCTGGCCTTATATTCTCACAGATGGGTAACATAGGTCCACATTGCCGGTCTGGAGCTTGTAACAAGCTTAAAAATAGGTCTTTGAATGCAAGATGTGGTCCACCGAGCATGCATGAGTGCCTTCCCGACAGATGCAAGAGCGCCTGACCAGCAGTACAATATAAAGCATAATAAAACGAGGCAATTCCAAGGGAAAGTGGGAGGGTATGTGACAATATAAGGCCTGCCATCCTCAGAGAATACCTGCTACAGGTATATTCGTTTTCTCCAAGGACAAAGGCCTATAATTCTCAGATAGGAATCCCTAGCTACCAGACTCACCAAAAACAGCCACCAGTGGTCAACTGGACCTCACAACGAGGGTAACAAAGTAATTAACCTGAAATTAAATACACTCTGAGTGAGAGTGCAGCCTGGAAAAGAACAAAACGGCCTACAAAGGTGGAGATGGGACTCTAGACCCCAACAGTCTGTCCTCCAAACCAACTGTTGCATCAGGAATCCTACTCAAGGCAGTAATGAGATGTGAAATGTGTGGACTGAAGACCATGTCACAGCCTTTCACATTTCTTCAATGGACGCTGACCTCGTGGGCTCCTGATGCAGCCATGGTTCTGACATTGTGTGAGTCCTGACATGACCCTCAAGGGTCAGCCCAGCCTGGGCATAAGTGAAAGAAATGCAATCTGCCAGCCAATTGGAAATGGTGAATTTCCCAACAATGACCCCCATCCTGTTGGGATCGAAAGAAACAAAAGGTTAGGTGGACTGTCTATAGAGCCTAGTCTGCTCCAAGTAAAAGGCCAATGTTCGCTTGCAGTACTTTTGCCAGGATGGGCATGAGGTCGGGGGAAGAATGTTGGCAAGACAATTGACTGGTTCAGATGGAACTCCGGCACAACCTTATGTAGGAACTTTGGATGCGTGCGGAGGAATACTCTGTTATGATGAAACTTCATATAAGGTGCATCCATCACTAAGACCTGAAGCTCACTGACCCTGCGAGCTGAAGTAACAGCCACCAAAAATATGACATTCCAGGTCAAGTACTTCAGATGACCGGAATCAAGTGGCTCAAAAGAGGTTCATCAGCTGGGTAAGAACGACATCAAGGTCCCCATGACACTGGTGGAGGTTTGACAGGGGGCTTTGACAAAAGCAAACCTCTCATGAAGCAAACAACTAGAGACTGTCCAGAGATGGACTTGCCCTCTACACGTTGATAAGCACTAATTGCACCGAGGTGATCCCTTATGGAGTTGGCCTTGAGACTAGACTCAGAGAGATGCAGAAGGTATTCAAGCAGGGTCTGTGTAGGGCAGGAAATAGGATCTAGAGCCTTGCCCTCAGAACAGACAGAAAACCTCACCCTCGGCAGATCTCTCGGGCAACACCCATGCTGAGGGACCAATTTTCCCATCAGGTAAGTGGCCCTGAGGAGCATCCCGTGCTGGTGTGACCAATGCTACATCTGGACAGCCTCTTGACACAGAAGGCGTGATCCGGTGCCACCCTGCTTGTTCATGTAGTAAATGGCAGCCTGACTGACTGTTTGAATGAGTACAATTTGGTTGTTCAGCTGATCCCTGAAAGCTTTTAGAATTCCGGATCACCCGGAGCTCTAGAAGGTTCATTTAGAGATCTGTTTACTGGGCTGCCCAAGCACTTGGATATGAAGCCTGTCTAAATGAGCTCCCTACCCTAGGTGGGATACATCCATCATCATCAGCAATTTCATAGGCTTTGGAATTTGAAATGGGTGTCCCAGAGTCAAACTGGATCGAACTGTCCACCAGAGTAGGGTCTGAACCAGCTCTGACAGAATTCAAATGACATCCTATAGGTTCCCCGTGGCCTGACATTACTGGGAAGCTAGGGTCCTCTGGGAAGTTCTCATGTGAAGATGTGCCATGGGTGTCAAATGAACAGTACAGGCCATGTGGCCCAATAACCTCAACATCTGATGGGCTGTGACCTGCCGAGCTACTTGGACTTGAGTGGTGAGAGAGACGTCTGCTCACACCACAGGGAGAAAAGCTTGAGACGGATCAGTGTCTAGCAGGGCTCCAATGAACTCCAATCGCTCAGGGAGCAGATGGGACTTGAAGTAGTTTAAAACGAAATCTAGTAGCTCTAACACCCAAATAGTCCTCCTCATGGACTCCTGAGCACCGTCCTGCGATATGCTCTTCACCAGCCAATCATCCAGATAAGGCAAGACATGGATTCCCAGTATGCTTAGTGACAATGCAACTACTGCAAGACACTTGGTGAAAAACATGGGAGCCAATGCAAGGCCAAAAGGCAGCTCGCAATATTGGAAATGATGTGTCCCCAGCTGGAATCAAAGATACATCAAGTATTGGGATAGAACTATAAGCATCCTTTAAGTTCAGAGAGCACAGCCAATCATTTTCCTGAAGCAAGGGAAGCAGGTGCCCAGGGAAATCATCATGAACTTTTCCTTGACCAGGAATTTGTTCAGGCTCCTTGTCTAGGATGGGACACATCCCCTGTTTTGTTTTGTTTTGCACAAGGAAGTATCTGGAATACAAGCCCTTCCCTTTTCCCCCTGTTGGATCGGGTTCAACTGCATGGGCCTTGAGAAGGGTAGAGAGTTCCTCTGCAAGTACCTGCTTGTGCTGAAAGCAGAAGTGATGTGCTCTTGGTGGGCAATATGGTGGTCTCTGAAGCAAATACAGGGCGTAACCGAGACAGACTATCTGAAGAAGCCACCGGTCAGAGGTTATAAAGGGCCACCTTCCTTGGTAAAACTTCAGCCTCCCTCCAACTGGCAAGTCATCTAGGATTGTCACTTTTACAGCAGCTATGCTCTGCTGGAGCCAGTCAAAAGCTCATCCCCTGCTTTGACTGGGGAGCTGTCTGGGCCTTAGGTGCACGCTGGGGCTGAGCCTGCTGAGGCTGGGGAGAAGAAACAGTATACATCTGCTTTTGCGAGCAATAAGTACTCCTCTTCGACGACAAAATACCTTCTAGAGGAGGAGGCAGGTGCAGAAGGTGCCTGGCAGGAGAGAAATTGATGGTGTCAGTGTGCTTCTTGATGAGGTCAGCGACCTCCTCAACCTTCTCTCCAAAAAGATTATCTCCACAGCACGTGGCATCCACCAATTTCTGCTGGACCGCCAGGTCCAAGTCAGAGATACACAGCTATAAGAGTCTGCGCATCTCTGGGCAAAGATCCTAGAGGCCACATCAAAGTGTAGTAGGCACCCCTCGCCAAGAACTTATGACATGCCTTCTGCTGCTTGACCAGCTAGTGAACAGATTCAGCCTGCTCCAGTTGGAGAGAGTCTGCTAAATCTGACATACTGTGCACCAAGGACTGCAAGTACAGGCTCGTATAGAAATGGTACATTTGGATATGGGAGATAAGCATGGAGGCGTGATACATCTTCCACCCAAAAGAATCCAGGGTTCTAGCTTCTCTGCCAGGAGGTACAGAAGTATAATCCCTAGAACTCCTTGCCTTTTTGAGCACGGATTCTACCACTAGGGAATGAGGCGGCAACTGGGGCCTATTAAACCCAGGGGAAGACTGAATCCAGTACATGGTGTCAATCTTCTTGGGGAGGAGAGGGACAGAAAAAGGGGACTCCCAGTTCTTCACTTAAATGTCTCTTAAGATCTCATGAAGCGGTACCGTCACAGCCTCTCTAGGAGGAGAGTCATAGTCCAGGACCTTGAACATCTTAGCCCTGGGCTCGTCCTTCACTTCCAAAGAACTGGGAAGGCAGCCACCATCTCCTTTACAAAAGAGAGAAAGGAAAGGCTCTCAGGTGGAGACTTCTTCCTTTCCTGTGGAAGGGAGGGATCAAATGGGATGCCATAGGACGACTCCTCTAAAAAGTACCGTGAAACCTCTTCTGAGTCCCATGAGCGCTCCTCATCAGTATCAGCCAAGATTTCCTTGTGAGAGGGCCAAGACTGAGACCGCCTCAACATAGAGGTGTCAGCTCCAGCCTCGACTGGCAAAGCTTCCTTCACCAACGTCAAGGGTGTGCCAACACGGGTGGCAGTCAACCCTGAGACCACAAGTAGCATCGGCATCAGAGATCTCACTGCAGGCTGATAGCCATGCATAACTGTAGCAAGAGACATGGCTGACGCAAGCATCACAGATGCTGATGCACTTCTGCAAGACCCCACAAACAGCTGGGAGCAAGGCCTAGAGGAGCTCATCCAGGCCGACATTGGGAAAGGCTGGGGTGCCAGTGTAGAAGAAAGCTGCTGAATCTGTGGGATCAAAGCGGGTGCCTGGTCCTGGCTGTGTGGAGACCCACACATTGACACCTCCTGTATGGAGTCCTCCCTGCGCAGATGCTTCTCAGGGACCGGTGAAATCCTCGGTGCCCCAGTTCCCAGCACCATGCGCTGAGGGGGATCGATGTTGATGCTTCTTCCGATGCCTAGCATAGATGCTTCCCAGAGTGGAAGAGGACGACGTCAAGCCCAACTCAGGGTCAGGTCCTGGGGTGGGGGCTGCATAGTGGCTGGTTTTGAGGCAGGTGGAGACCCTCTTGATGCATGGTTACTCCCAGCGTACAAGGGTTTTGCAGCCATATGGACCAACGTACCCGAAGCCGATGTCAAAGACATCGATACCAACACTGATGCTGAGGCTTCAAACCTAGTTCCAAAAATCTTTTCTCTCTGAACCTCTCTGGCCAACAATGTTCTCTTCTTCTTACGAAGACAGAGAATACAGTTTGCAGAGATATGATCAGCCCCCAAAAATGGGTATCCTTGCTAGAGATGGTCCTGTCAGGGCCGCTGGGGGGAGAAGGCAAAATTCCCCAGGACCAGCCTCCAAGGAGCACAATCACCGCAGACACAGGAACAAAACTTTTTACTGCCTGTGGGAATGGTAAAATGTTCTTTTCCTCCCCGCAAGTCTCACCTACAGGTTCCTGCAGCCAGCAGCAATTCACAGTGAGTGGCCATCTCCGTGGCCCTCCTTCTGCCGCATTCCTGCTTAGCGCCAAAAACAGGAAGAGCAGTAGAGAGAGGGCGCAGAGGGACTGTAAATTGCTGCCAGGTGCAGGAAGCTGTAGGCGAGACCAGCGGGGAGGAGGAAGGGGTGAGAGAAAAGCGACAGTGGCCGGAGGACCCCTGAAGATTTTTTGCCCCAGGCCCAGCTTTGTCTCTTGGCAGCCCTGGATCCTGTTGCATCAAGTGCAGTGCTTGAAACCACTGGGACCGATGACCTAAAAGGAAAAACAGCTGTGGGCAAATCAGTGACTCAATGATGCTAAAACAACCAAAAAACGTACCTTCACAAAGAAAAGAGAAAAGGGAAAACCCCAAATCAAAGCCCAGGCCTAAATGTGCCTAGTGAGCGCGCTAAAGCAAAGAAAACTTAGAAAAAGGAATTAAATAAATCCCGAAAGAGGTATTAGAAAAATGGAAGGCACAAAAAGACCAAATCCGAAGCAGCTGAGAGGGGTGGATAACGAACACACTCTCTCCTCAAACAGTGGAAAAAAAAATAACTGCTGGTCCCGTGCTCCTGTGGTGGGCAGGAAGGCACTCACGCATGCGCAGTGGAGCGCATCTCACACTCAAAGACCTATTTTTAAGCTTGCTACAAGCTCTGGGCCGGCAATGTAAACCCGCGTTACCCATCTGCAAGAATTATAGGCCTGCTTGTCCTCGGAGAATATCATTTACACCCCAGGGAAGCTCCTAGGGGTGGTAAATAAGAAATAGCTAAAACTTAGCTGCCCCAGGAGACTGACAACACTTGTTGTCAGTCTCATGGGGCAGTGATAACAATTTGGAAATCAAAGGATTGGCTAAAGCTTCCGAATTTCAGTAACCTCTTAAAGCTGCAAACAAAACAGAAGTCATTGTAGCATGTCCCACCAGAGCTCTGGGGTCAATACTCAAGAGTGAATTAACTGGTTTAAGCAAGACTCTAATCCAGTTAACTCACGCTGACTGGGCCCTGGGGGAATATTCAGTAGCACCTACCCAGATAGTGGTTACAGGAGATACTCTGTGGCAGTAAAAACAAAACCAGCTACTGTGTGGGCAGTCTGTGGGTGGAACTGGCACTTAACTGGATAAGTTAATTGGCAAATAGGACCACATAAATAGCACTCCTATCTCTGTCTGGTTTAACTTATCTGGTTAAGTGCCAGCCATCCGTATATACCCAGATATTTAATGATGGTATTCAGACATGGCCCGACAATTTCAGCAGCAGCCATCAGTATTTAAAAAACAAACATTGACCACCACCAGCTGAATATTACCCCTTCAGAAATTGTTTTTTTTAAACAACCAAAAAACGTACCTTCACAAAGATGTGCCCTATGGCCGAAATGCCACCTACAATGATTAGATAATCATTGGGAGGCAGGGATAGTGCTGAGCAGACTTATACGGTCTGTGCCAGAGCCGGTGGTGGGAGGCGGGGCTGGTGGTTGGGAGGCGGGGATAGTGCTGGGCAGACTTATACGGTCTGTGCCAGAGCCAGTGGTGGGAGGTGGGGCTGGTGGGTGGGAGGCGGGGATAGTGCTGGGCAAACTTATATGGTCTGTGCCGGGGCTGGTGGTTGGGAGACGGGGATAGTGCTGGGCAGACTTATACGGTCTGTGCCAGAGCCGATGGTGGGAGGCGGGGCTGGTGGGTGGGAGGCGGGGATAGTGCTGGGCAGACTTATACGGTCTGTGCCCTGAAGAGCACAGGTACAAATCAAAGTAGGGTATACACAAAAAGTAGCACATAAGAGTTATCTTGTTGGGCAGACTGGATGGACCGTGCAGGTCTTTTTCTGCCGTCATCTACTATGTTACTATGTTAATACATTGCAAAATAAGAGCCCAGTTTTCTTAACACTAAAAAAAGCACCCTTTCATAAAACCAATTGCACATGTTTGAAGGCCCCTACCCACAAACATTCTTACACTGCTTTGACTGCCTCTTTGGAAGCAGCTAGGCGCTGTATAAAATTTTTAATACATATATACAGTGAACCCAAAAAGAACTGTAGTTTGAAAAAATATTTTTTAAAACTTTTTTTTTACAGTGCTGCCACCTAATCCACAAGGAAAACCCTTGTAAAGCAATATTATACCAAGATGACCTCAAATCTCCCAATAGGGACAAAACCAAAGGTAATGACATATTCCACTATCATGACTGGGAGTCAGTTATTATCATTGGTCATAAATAGAGTGCAAGGAGAAAAAAAAAAGAATCTGCACAAAAAAAAAAACCTCCTATATCAAGGAGAAAAATTACTGATTAAAAAAAAACCCCTTACACCTTGCACATAAGAATAAGGTGAAAGCACATGTAAAAATATAAATAGATCTAATACTCAAAAAATTTGAAATATATATCCAAAACCAAAAAGAAAAAACGCAAAAAATATGCCCACAGGAACCCCCTCAAAGCTAGCAAGGTAACCGCCTATAAAGAAAGAAAAGAAATCACAAGAAAAAAAAAAAAGGGGAGGAGGCAAGAGTTACAAAGAACAGCTCAAAACCCCCAACAACCCCTAACAAATCACTTAGCTGGAAAAACCTCCGATCCTCTATATCTCAAACATCCTCAAAATGGCTTAATGTAGATCCTGCTGGTCATAATCTGATCTTTCAAACTTATGCAGTGCACTGCCGGTTCACTACTACTACTACTAAACATTTCTAGAGCGCTACTAGGGTTACGCAGCGCTGTACAAATTAATAACTACGGACGGTCCCTGCTCAGAAGAGCTTACACTGGACACAAACATGTCTGCAAAGAAACTCCTACCTCAACAAGAGCGCCTCGTTTTGCAAAAAAATTGCTGCTTCAGGAGAAGAAGATCACACCATTGTAGTAAGACTCCAGAGGGTCTCCTTCCACCCTATTTATGACCAATGATAATACCCGACTCCCATTTATGATAGTGGAATATTTCATTACCTTTGGTTTTGCCCCTATTGGGAGATTTGAGGTCAACTTGGTTTAATATTGCTTTACAAGGGTTTTCCTTGTGAATTAGGTGGCAGTACTAAAAAAATTTTCTAACTACAATTTATTTATTTGTTTGTTTGTTGCATTTGTATCCCACATTTTCCCACCTATTTGCAGGCTCAATGTGGCTTACATAGTATCGTTAAGGCGTCTGCCCAGTCAGTTGATAGCAAATACAAGGTTGTATAGTGATTGAATGAGGTATATGTGGAGGGTCAGAAGGGATGAAGACTGTGTTCTTTTTGGGTTCACTTTAGTTTTGTGTAGTTTGTTATCCCTTTAAGTTGAATAGATTTAATACATATACACATATATATTTTAAAGCCATACTCTTCCCAAGAATACATTCCAGCTGTCTTCAGCTGAAAAGTGCTCTCTACTCGTCTGAAAGGGAGGGTAAATAGATCTTGCTCAGCAAAGCTGAACTTGGTTCTGCTGCCCCTCTCCTTGTATTAGCTTTCAGCTCTCAGTCTAATCCCTTCTCATTCCAGTATCTTGTTATCGAGAGATAGGCTTGAAGAATAAGAAAACCTCTCACCTTCCCCCAAGACTCCTACACGTCCATTCACTCAGGAGAAAAGAAAGCCATGCAGAGAGTCCTTTTTTTTTCAGTTGCAACCGATTTTCACCATAATTTTATCACCTACAGTAACTGGCTTTTAAAATTCACAAATCATGACAACAGTCACAAGCAATGCCTTAGCCCCAGCATAGACTTTTACCCCTCTAGCAGAGCAACATAGAGTTGATGAAATCTCTCAGCTCCAAGTGACTCTTAAGAATGTAAGAGCAGTCATACTAGGTCAGACCAATGGTCCATGTAGCCCAGTATCCTGCTTCCAACAGTGGCCAATCCAGGTCACAAATATCTGGCAGAAATCCAATTAGTAGCAACATTCCATATAGAACTCCAAAGAATAGCAAGATTCTGGAATCCTAAAGAGTACAAGACTCCATGAAGAATCTCAATTAGTAGCAACATTCCATGCTACCAATCCTGGGGCAAGCAGTGGCTTCCCCCTTGGACATTGAAAGCCACAAAATTCCCACAAAACTAAAGTAACTTACCTGTAGCAGGTGTTCTGAGGAAACAGACAGACTTGAATCCTCACACATGGGGTAACATCACAAACAGCGCCCCATGTGGGAAACAGTATCCCAGCAACTTTTCCTAGATGCACTTGGGTCATCTCAACATGAACGTGTGCCGTTGTTGTGTGGGACCGCCTCAATCTACAACCGCTTGAGAAGGTGGAAGAGTTTGAGGATTCAAGACCTGCTGTCCTTGAAGAACACCTGCTATAGGTAAGTAACTGTTTTCTCCAAGAACTAGCAGGAATGTGAGCCATCATGCATGGGACACCCTAGCTTCAACAGAAATAAAAATGGAAAAAGAGCACAACAAATGGTGCTGCTACAGGCAGACACCAATATATTTTGGTGGCAACACACTGTTTTATGATTTCAATCATTTTTTCATATTGGCTATTATCGTGTTGGGAGTCCTATTCTAAGTAATACCAAGATGTGAATGTGTGGACTGAAAATCTTGTTCCATCCCGCATATCTCCTTCAATGGAGGCTGATCTGGGCATTTGAAGGAAATGCAGTCTGTTAGCCAGCTGGAAAGGCAGCCCAAATCCTGTTTGGATCAAAAACCAAAATGCTAAGTTGACTTTTGTATTCCAGGTTGAAGACCAAGGCTCTCTTGAGGTCCAAAGTGTGCAAAGCATTTTCACCTTTGTGGGCATGCAGTTAAGGAAAAAAGGCTGGAATTGTTGACTGGTTAGAGTGGAACTCCGACACAACTTTTTTATTTTAAATATATATATGCCAAATAAAGCATAACGAATTACAATACACATTTTCTCACTTTTCCATTTTTACAATCTACGCTACCCTGACAACTTTAAGAAAGAACTTCAGATGGGTGCACAGACCCACTACAGTAAAGTCTTGATTATCTGACCTAAACGGGACCAATCCGTTGTCGGATAAATAAAAAGTCAGATAATATGGAAAACAAAGTCATGAAAGACTCCTGAGGAAATTAGAAAGTCATGGGATAGGAGGTAATGTCCTATTGTGGATTAAAAACTGGTTAAAAAGGCATAAAACAGTGAGTAGGGTTAAATTGTCAGTATTCTCAATGGAGAAGGCCAGATATAGTGGGGTTCCCCAGGGGTCTGTGCTGGGACTGCTGTTTTTTAATATATTTATAAAATAATCTAGAGGTGGGAATAACTAGTGAGGTAATTAAATTTGCCGATGACACAAAAGTTATTCACAGTTGTTAAATTGCAAGAGGATTGTGAAAAATTGCAAGAAGATCTTACGAGACTAGGAATCCAAATGGCAGATGGCATTTAATGCGAGCAAGGGCAATGTGATGCTATATGATTCAAGGTTCCACATTAGGAGTCACTGACAAGGAAAAGGATCTAGGTGTCATCGTTGATGATATGTTGAAACCTTCTGCTCAGTGTGCAGCGACAGCTAAGAAAGCAAATAGAATGATAGGCATCATTAGGAAAAGAATGGAAAACAAAAATAATGTTATAATGCCTTTTTAGCACTCCATGGTGCAACCACACCTTGAGGCATATTTTCAAAGCACTTTGGGAGGCTAAGTGCTTTGAAAATGAGCCTGCTTGAATACTGTGTGCAGTTCTGGTCACCGCATCTCAAAAAAGATATAGCAGAATTAGAAAAGGTACAGAGAAGGGCGATGAAAATGATAAAGTGGATGGGGCATCTTCCCTACAAAGACATGCTAAAGCGGCTAGGGTAGACGTGAATCACTTATTTATTCTTTCCAAAAATACTAGGACTAGGGGGCTATTAATGTAGTAAATTTAACACAAATCAGAGAAAATATTTCTTCAGTCAACATGTAATTAAACTCTGGAATTCGGTGCCAGAGAATTGTGGTAAAAGCACAGGTTTGAAAAAGGTTTGGATAATTCCCTAAAAGAAAAGTCCATAAGCCATTATTAAGAGAATGTGGTAAAAGGGGTTAATCTAGCTAGGTTTAAAAGAGGCTTGGATAAATTCCTGGAGGAAAAATTCATAAGCTGTCATTAAGGTAGACCTGGAGCAACCCACTGCATATCCCCACGGTTAAGTAACATGGAACCTTGCTACTTTTTAGGACTCTGCCAGGTACTTGTGACCTGGACTGGCCACTGTTAGGAACAGGAGTATGGAGACTCTTATGTTCTCAAGTTTCTATTCTGCAAAAGCTGGTACTCCTTGTCCCACAGAAATGCACTGGGCCATTTTGGGGGGATTAATTTCTCCTGAATTACTGGTCCAATCTGACCCATTTTCAAACCTGATGTGTCTATTTACAGGTTTTCCCCCACATGCCAAGTGGTATTTCATTCCATTCAATTTTTCAAGGGTTATTTTGCCCTTTTGACTTTGTATAATTCTTTCTAACTTCCTTTGTGTTAGAAAGAAATAAAATTGAAGGCTGGGGTGGGGGGAAGAAGGCAATGAATCCATGGGTAGCTCCGACTTTGCTGGAGTAAGGATGAGAAAGAAGCTGTTGGATCAACCCTCACCTCCTTCCAAAAAAAAAAAAAAGGCCCGAACAACTAAAAAGCCCACTGAAAAATGGAAATCAAGCCTTCAAGCAGTAGAGGCATATGAAGGGTTGAAGAGGGAGAAAGAGTTCCAGAAAGCAGCCTACAGAGGTGTGCGAGGATGAAAATCAGTAAGGCAGTGACAGCAAGGGGTGTGTGTGTGTGAAAGCAGCTGTGCCAGAGTAGCTGGCGACATGTGAACTACGGTAAAAGTATGTCTGAGACAGCCCCACAGCGTGTCAAGAGAGAAAAACAGATGCAAACACCGGACAGAAATGGAAACAGAAAGGGATCAAGGAAAGAAAAAAAACCCAAAAGTAACCAAGAGAGATCACTAGAAAATGCTAGACAGAAAAGTTAAATGAATGGCTGGAATCTGTGGCTCTTAAGCCTCTCTATTTTCCTGTACAAATTCAGCACCCCCCCCCCCCCCCACACACACCACCTTTACTAACCAGAGTAAAGCTCAAGTTGTTTATAGGACTTTGGGTTTGGCCTTGAATACAGCCTCACCATCATGACTAACTGGGCTAGCACATTTAAGTTTAAACTCAACCAGGAAAAAACGCAGTGCCTCATCCTCTCCTCCCAGTTTAACAAGTCCATACCGGGCTCAGTTACTGCGCAGAACATCACCATTCCTGTCGCTGCCAGTATGAGACTCCTTGGGGTCATTCTGGACCCCCACTTGACTCCTGAGCTCCAAGTTTTGTCCATCACAAAGCGCCTGCTCCTTTCCATGAGGTCCCTTAAGCGTATCAAGCAGTTCCTCCCTTTTGACCTGTTCAGGACGCTAATCCATTCCCTCGTCTTAAGCCACTTCGACTACTGCATGGAATTTATACTGGTTTCAAAGAACACATCCTTTAAAAACTTCAGACTGCACAGAACACGGAGGCGCGACTGCTATTTGGCAAATCGCGGTTTGAGGCAGCGAAGCCCCTCTGTGAAAAGCTCCACTGGCTCCCGGATCAAAGAACAAATTGAATTCAAAGTCTGTGTTCTCGTTCACAAGATTGTCTACGGGGAGGCCCCAGCCTATATGTTTAGCCTTATCGACCTCCCACCCAGGGATTCAGTGAAGTCCTCCTGCACCTATCTCACTCTCCACTTTCCTAACTGAAGGAACTTAAGATATAAGCTGCTCTTTGCCTCTTTGTTCAGCTACACTTGCCCCCGTTTCTGGAACGCTCTACCATCAACGTTAAAAGAGACAGCCGAACACAGTCTGTTCAATAAACCTCTAAAGACTTACCTGTGTGATCGTTCTTACTCTACTCCTGCTTGATCCCATGCATTCCCTCATTCTTCTCCCCTGTTGACCCCCTCTCTTCCCCTCCTCTATTCTCTACTCTGTCTTGCATACGAATTATTATATTGTACTTTTCCTACAACGTTGTAAGCCACATAGAGCCTGCCTTGGTGGGATTATGTGGGATATAAATGTTCACGATAAATAAATAATATTGGAAAAAGAGTTCTACTGGCAGACTTCTCTCACTCGGAGGCTGGGAACAAGCAAACAGATTATACACACAAATATAACAATTAGTAACTCCACTGGGTTAACAGTAGACTGGATAAAGGTAAAAGTCTGAGGAAAATCCTGGCAGACTATTGCAGATTTATGCAAAGCTTGTATGTTGAACAGCAACACAGCCTAAGTGACTGGACCTGGGTTCGCTGACTAGGCGAAGGGCTTTCTTCTTTCTTGAGCCTCACATCTGGAATAGCCTACCACTCCCTGTTTGTAGTATCCTTGAGTTAAGTTTTAAAGCAGAATTAAAAACCTGGCTATTCAGACAGGCTTACAGGGGTCCACAGTCATTAAAGCTTTTTTCCTTCGTCTTTCCTATTCTTTCCTTATGGTTTATACCGATTTAAGACTTGCTATGCCGCCATTACCGACTGCCAGTACTCGGTGGTTTACAATACAATAAAAGTTCAAGAAAACTGAAAGCAACTACAAATTTATACAGGACAGCAGAGATCATAGAAAGGAGAGCTATCATAGTAACATAGTAAATGACAGCAGATAAGACCTGTACAATCCATCTAGTCTGCCCAACAAGATAAACTCATTTTACATGGTATGTGTTACTTTATACGTATACCAGAGTTTGATTTGTCCTTGCCTTTCTCAGGGCACAGACTGTAGAAGTTTGCCCAGTACTGTTCTTGTACTAAGTTATGAAGCTAATGTCGAAGCCCCTTAAAATTTACACACCAGTTCATCCCTATCTATTCAGTCATGATCAGGGCGTAGACCGTAGAAGTCTGCCCAGCTCCCGTTTTGTTTCCCCAATTACCTGCGTCACCACCCAATCTCCGCTAAGATTCCATAGATCCATTCCTTCTAAACTGGATTTGTGTTTATCCCACGCATGAATTCCATTACCGTTTTCATCTCCACCACCTCCGGCATTCCACATATCCACCACCCTCTCCGTGAAAAAATACTTCCTGCCATTAATCCTAAGTCTGCCCCCCTTCAACCTCAATTCATGTCCTCTAGTTCTACCGCCTTCCCGTCTCTGAAAAAAGTTCATTTGCGGATTAATACCTTTCAAATATTTGAACATCTGTATCATGTCACCCCTGTTTCTCCTTTCCTCCAAGGTTTACATGTTCAGGTAAGCAAGTCTCTCCTCGTACGGTTTGCAATGCAAATCCCATACCATTTTTGTAGCTTTTCTTTGCAACCGCTTCCAGTCTTTTTACATCTTTAACAAGATACGGCCTCCAAAACTGAACACAATATTCCAAGTGGGGCCTCACCAACGACTTGTAGAGGGGCATCAACAGCTCCTTTCTTCTGCTGGTTATGCCCCTCTCTACACAGCCTAGCATCCTTCTGGCCACGGCCGTCGCCTTGTTTCTTCACCTTTGGAAACCTCAGACACCAACACCCCAAGATCTCTCTCCTGAATCGAGCTTACTAATCTCTCCCCTCCTATCCAGTATCTCTCTTTTGGGTTTCTGCACCCCAAGTGCATCACTCTACACTTCTTCGCATTAAATTTTAACTGCCAGACCCTCGACCATTCTTCTAACATTCTGAGATCCCTTCTCATCATTTCTACTCCTTCCAGGGTATCCACTCTATTGGCTATTTTTGTGTGATCCACAAAAAGGCACACCTTTCCTTCCAACCCTTCAGCAATATTTCCCACAAATATGTTAAACAGAATAAGCCCCAGCACCGACCCCCGAGGTACTCCACTGCTCACCTTCCTTTCCTCCGAGCTGATTCCATTTACCACCACCCTTTGCCACCTGTCGGTCAACCAGTTTCTTATCCAGTTCACCACTTTCTGTCCTAAGTTCAACCCTTTCAGCTTATTCATGAGTCTTCTGTGGGGGACCGTATCAAAGGCTTTGCTGAAGTCCAAGTAGGTTAAATCTAGCACACGTACTACTACTACTATTTAGCATTTCTATAGCGCTACAAGGCATACGCAGCGTTGCACAAACATAGAAGAAAGACAGTCCCTGCTCAAAGAGCTTACAATCTAATAGACAAAAAATAAATAAAGTAAGCAAATCAAATCAATTAATGTGAACGGGAAGGAAGAGAAGAGGGTAGGTGGAGGCGAGTGGTTACAAGTGGTTACGAGTCAAAAGCAATGTTAAAGAGGTGGGCTTTCAGTTCTTTGGTCACCCAGTCAAAGAAGTAAGATTCGTTTGGCAGGATTTTCCTTTGGTAAAGCCATGTTGCCTCGGGTCCTGTAACCCGTCAGCTTCTAGAAAGTTAACTATCCTTTATTTCAGCAGCGACTCCATTATTTTTCCTATCACCAATGTGAGACTTACTTGTCTGTAGTTTCCCACTTCTTCCCTGTCTCCAATTTTGTGAAGAGGGACCACATCCGCTCGTCTCCAATCTCGCGGAACTCCAGTCTCTAAAGATCTATTAAATAAATCTTTAAGAGGTCCCACCAGGACCTGTCTGAGCTCCTTCAGAATCCTGGGATATATCCCTTCCGGCACCATAGTTTTGTGCACCTTCAGATTCTCCAGCTGTTTATAAATTCTTTCTTCCATAAACAATGAAGTATCCACTCCATTCCCAGACGTTCCCTCGGCAGCCAACCGCGATCCTTCTCCAGGATTTTCCTCCGTGAACACCGAAGAGAAATAATTGTTTAGCACGTTCGCTTTAACTTCATCGCTCTCCACATAGCCATTCTCATTATCTTTCAGTCTCGCAATTCCATTCCTATCTCTACTCCTTTCTCCAATATATCTGAAAGAGGTCTTGTCACCTCTCTCTACATCTTTAGCCACTTTTTCTTCCGCTTGCACTTTTGCTAGCCGTATTTCCCTCTTTGTTTCTTTGAGTTTAATCCGATAATCTTTTCCGTGATCCTCCTGTTGTGTTCTTTTGTATTTCTTGAACAAAGCCTCTATTGCTCTTATTTTTTCAGCTACTTTTTTGGAGAACCATATAGGCTTCCTGCTTCTCTTGTTTTTGTTTACTTTCCTCACAAAAAGATCAGTCACCATATTTATAGCAGCCTTTAGCTTGGTCCACTGTTTTTTTCCACTTTGCCTATGCCTTCCCACGCAAACAGCTCCTTCTTCAGGTATTCCCCCATTTTATCAAAATCAGTATGTCTGAAATCCAGTACTTTGAGTTTTGTGCGTCCGCACTCCGCCTTCTTATATCAAACCATACAGTGTAATGATCGCTATTACATAGGTGGGCACCCGCCCGGATATTGGAAACACTACCTCCTAGTGACCACTAGATCCAGCATCAGCTCTTCCCTCGTGGGTTCCGTCACCATTTGTCTGAGCAAGGCATTTTGACAGGCATCCACAATCTCCCTACTTCTTTCCGATTCCGCAGACGGGACATTCCAATCCAGATCAGACAAATTGAAATCTCCCAACAGTAGCACCTCCCCTTTCATGTTTATTGTGGGGATCCTTCAGACAGTATGTTTCTAGATATTTAAATTAGAGGGTGGGGGGAGGTTGAGGGAGAGGGGAATGGGGAGTAGGTAATTAGGTACGGGACTTTACATTTTCTTGGGGATGTTAGCTGTTCACTCGTACTACAGCAGAATACTGGTTGTTTTTAAAAATTGTACACCTATCAGTTATGAAGTTTATATTGTACTGCTATGCTTTAATTATAATAAAACGTTGAAATATAAACTAGAGGGTGGGGGTAACAAAAGAAAACAGGTGATTTCGGAAAGGTCACCCCCAGAATAAACATGATGGCAGAGAGAAAGGTCATGTACATATAGAAAACCACCCAGGCGCATGGAAAGCTTGTAGTCTAAGTTTGAAGAAAACTTGGATATTGTTGCTATTACGGAAACATGGTTCAACGATTCTCATGAATGGGATGTGACCATACAGGGCTATAATCTTTTTAGGAAGGATAGAGAGGGCCGAAGAGATGGAGGAGTGGCTCTGTATGTGAGAGCAAAGAAACTATCAAACACATCACTCCAATATAGTGTCACACTGGGGATTCAGATCTGAAGGATAAAATATATTAAATTTTAAAAAATAGCCTCAGTGTAACAGGGAGCCTGACTTTTATGCTCCACTGTAAATATTACCATCACAGGCTTCCACCACCTTCCGAAAAAAACACAGAGAAAAACTCCCAGAATATTTCAAAAATTCTAAAGAAGTGGGAGAAAAGTCTGTGTTTAAAAAACAGAAGGGAGGGTAACACAATTTAACACAATACAGATCCAAATACCCACAACACTAAATATCACTATGAATATAAATCACCCAAATAGACACTAATTAGCAATCCCTCACTAGGCTAAAATCCTCATTCAAAAGGAGAAGCCTTCTCGCAAGTAAAGAAAACTCAAAATAGAGCAAAAACTATTATAATATTGCTAGAATTGCTTAAACTTCCATCCTTACTAATGAATGGATTCTAATTCTGACAAAAAGTAAACGTTACTTAGCTCAGAACATCCAAATTGTCCTGACAGAAGTGCAGCCTCATAGGATTTTCACAATCTGTGGGGTTTCTCCAAAATTAAAGTGTCCAATTTATATTATCCTTCTGGCAGAAAATGTCCAATTTCCTTGTTTCTCGACAGTAGGAAATCCTTCTGTTTCGCTATCTTCATCAGAAGAAATATATAGCAGTGCATAAAAACTGCTTTACAAATTATCCATAGCAAACAATGTGCTCAAAATGGCTAACGTTTGTATGAGATGCCTTCAGAGAAACTAGACCCATAGATGACATCACTCACCAACACCATTGCTAGCCTGCTCAATCTTAAAGCAATCACAACCTAGCAGACAGAAAACATTTATTTCTCTGATAGAAGAGAGGAACATTTCAAAATTGGAGGAACTGGAGTGGAGGAGTGGCCTAGTGGTTAGGGTGGTGGACTTTGGTCCTGGGGAACTGAGGAACTGAGTTCAATTCCCACTTCAGGCACAGGCAGCTCCTTGTGACTCTGAGCAAGTCACAACCCTCCATTGCCCCATGTAAGCCGCATTGAGCCTGCCATGAGTGGGAAAGCGCGGGGTACAAATGTAACAAAAATAAAAATGTATAATATCATTCAATAAAATGCCTCCCATTCCATAGGTCCATTTAATCCTTTGGGAGATACAGTTTGTAAGTAAAGAGGTGTGGTAGCCGTGTTAGTCCACTCTTAAAGGTTATCAATAGAAATCAAACAAAATAAAACATGGAAAAGAAAATAAGATGATACCTTTTTTATTGGACATAACTTAATACATTTCTTGATTAGCTTTCGAAGGTTGGCCTTCTTCCTCAGAATGGAAATAAGCAAATGAGGTAGCAGATAGTATATGAGAGAATCATCAAAGCATTACTTTGTCTGACACAGTGGGAGGGTGGGGGTATGCATGGGGACATCAAAGCATTTCATTGATAGTCTAACAGAATGGGTGTTGGTAGGTGAGAGGAGGGTAATAAACAGAGAAATACAGCTTTATGTTTTATAATGAGTTAGAAAACCCAGATCCTTATTAAGTCCTGTTTGTTGGGTGTCAAAATATTCAATCATTCTTATTTCAAAGGTCTTACGTTCCTGTATTGTTTTAAAATTACCTTTCAGTATTCTTACTGTGAAATCATTGGTGCAGTGTTCTGGTCTTGTGAAGTGTTGGCCCACAGGGGTGGGGGCCTGACTGGCACCGGCTATTTTCATGTGATGTCTGTGTAGATTGAATCTTGTCTTAAGCATCTGGCCTGTTTCTCCAATATAGCATCCTTCGTTACATGTCTTACACTGAATGATATATACCACATTGGAAGATGAGCATGTAAAATAGTCCTTTATGTTGAATATTTTTCCTTTATGAATGACTGTGGGGTCTTGTGAAATGTTTTGGCATAGTTAGCAGCTGGCTGTGTTACACGGGAACGTGCCCTTTTCTTTTCCCTAGATACAGTGGTGGAAATAAGTATTTGATCCCTTGCTGATTTTGTAAGTTTGCCCACTGACAAAGACATGAGCAGCCCATAATTGAAGGGTAGGTTATTGGTAACAGTGAGAGATAGCACATCACAAATTAAATCCGGAAAATCACATTGTGGAAAGTATATGAATTTATTTGCATTCTGCAGAGGGAAATAAGTATTTGATCCCCCACCAACCAGTAAGAGATCTGGCCCCTACAGACCAGGTAGATGCTCCAAATCAACTCGTTACCTGCATGACAGACAGCTGTCGGCAATGGTCACCTGTATGAAAGACACCTGTCCACAGACTCAGTGAATCAGTCAGACTCTAACCTCTACAAAATGGCCAAGAGCAAGGAGCTGTCTAAGGATGTCAGGGACAAGATCATACACCTGCACAAGGCTGGAATGGGCTACAAAACCATCAGTAAGACGCTGGGCGAGAAGGAGACAACTGTTGGTGCCATAGTAAGAAAATGGAAGAAGTACAAAATGACTGTCAATCGACAAAGATCTGGGGCTCCACGCAAAATCTCACCTCGTGGGGTATCCTTGATCATGAGGAAGGTTAGAAATCAGCCTACAACTACAAGGGGGGAACTTGTCAATGATCTCAAGGCAGCTGGGACCACTGTCACCACGAAAACCATTGGTAACACATTACGACATAACGGATTGCAATCCTGCAGTGCCCGCAAGGTCCCCCTGCTCCGGAAGGCACATGTGACGGCCCGTCTGAAGTTTGCCAGTGAACACCTGGATGATGCCGAGAGTGATTGGGAGAAGGTGCTGTGGTCAGATGAGACAAAAATTGAGCTCTTTGGCATGAACTCAACTCGCCGTGTTTGGAGGAAGAGAAATGCTGCCTATGACCCAAAGAACACCGTCCCCACTGTCAAGCATGGAGGTGGAAATGTTATGTTTTGGGGGTGTTTCTCTGCTAAGGGCACAGGACTACTTCACCGCATCAATGGGAGAATGGATGGGGCCATGTACCGTACAATTCTGAGTGACAACCTCCTTCCCTCCGCCAGGGCCTTAAAAATGGGTCGTGGCTGGGTCTTCCAGCACGACAATGACCCAAAACATACAGCCAAGGCAACAAAGGAGTGGCTCAGGAAGAAGCACAATAGGGTCATGGAGTGGCCTAGCCAGTCACCAGACCTTAATCCCATTGAAAACTTATGGAGGGAGCTGAAGCTGCGAGTTGCCAAGCGACAGCCCAGAACTCTTAATGATTTAGAGATGATCTGCAAAGAGGAGTGGACCAAAATTCCTCCTGACGTGTGCAAACCTCATCATCAACTACAGAAGACGTCTGACCACTGTGCTTGCCAACAAGGGTTTTGCCACCAAGTATTAGGTCTTGTTTGCCAGAGGGATTAAATACTTATTTCCCTCTGCAGAATGCAAATAAATTCATATACTTTCCACAATGTGATTTTCCGGATTTAATTTGTGATGTGCTATCTCTCACTGTTACCAATAACCTACCCTTCAATTATGGGCTGCTCATGTCTTTGTCAGTGGGCAAATTTACAAAATCAGCAAGGGATCAAATACTTATTTCCACCACTGTATATCTCCTCTTCTGCCATTAGGTTCCAGATATTCTATAATCACACATTGCAACTCTGCAAAGGCATGATTTTTTTCTGTGCAATGCTTAGCTAAAGGCATATGAATTTTTCCAGATGTTATGGCATGTTTATGTTCAGACAGTCTCACTTTGAACATTCTCTTCGTCTGACCAACAAGAAAAGAACAGAAATAAAGAATGATTGCCAAAACATCATACTATGTCTAAAGCTTTAACAAAGAGCCATGCCTTAAGTTTTGCTTTAAGTGTTTTAAAAGAAGTCTCAGCATGGATGTCAGGCGGAAGGGAATTCCAATGAGAGGGGGCTGCAAAAAATAAATCACAATGGCGAGCAGACTCTAACTGGGCAGATTTTGGGCCAAGAAGTACCAACCGATGGTCATTAAGTAAACGGAGGAGACGGGCTGGGGAATAAGGAATGGTAAGGGGGAACAAATAATACCGGACACCGATTCTATAAGATTTGTACGTAAGGACTAGAAGTTTAAAGAGAATATGCTGATGAACTGGAAGCCAGTGATATTTTTGAAGTATGATGATGTATGGTCGTAACGATGAGCATGGCAGAATAGATAAATAGCTATATTTTGGAGAGACTGGAGCCTTTTGATAGTAGTCTGTACAACCCAGATAAATAATATTGCAGTAGTCCAGTCTTGTAGTTAGCAGTGAAAGAATAAAGGGAGTGAAAAATATTGGTACAGAAGTAATGGCGAATAGCACGGAGCTGTCGGATTATAAAGAATCATGTTTTACAAACATTAGAAATCTGAGCATTCTCCTGTCTCTCCCCTTCGTCTTTGGTGCGTTTGTGTTTCTTTCCTGTCAATTAATGGAGTTCCTTTCCTTGATATATTGTAATCTGTACACCACTCTGCTCTGTCCATTGTTAAGAGCAATTTAGCAAATATGAAATGAGATTGAAGGGGGGCACACTAAAAAATAATGTCAGGAAGTATTTTTTCACGGAGTACATAAGTAATGCCACACTCGGAAAAGATCAAGGGTCCATCAAGCCCAGCATCCTGTCCACGACAGCGGCCAATGCAGGCCAAGTGCACCTGGCAAGCTTCCCATGGACTGAATATGTTTGTAAATTGCATTTTTTTTAAATTAAAATAAGGATTAACAAATAAATAAACATGAAAACTTACTTTTGCCTCCTGAAGAGTTGGAATTAGGGACACTTTTCTTTCCTACATTTCCTTCCCAATTTGGCTGCCAAACAGGTGGAAACCTTTTCCTGTTCTATTTCATTTTAATAATTTGTGCTGCATTTTAAATTATTCATAGGAATAACCTTTGCATTGGCTATGCCTTTTATCAACTGAAGAATATTTCTTGCTAACAATCTTTATTGGATCCTCAACAATTATTGACAGCAATAATACAATGGTTTAGATTTCCGTTTTGTTGTTGGGGGGGGGGGGTTTCCTTGTTTCCACACTATAGACTTTTCAAGCCTTGTTGGTTGTGTATTATTTAAATTTATAAAATATAATAAAAATACTAAAAACTATAGTATTAAAAATATGTTTGATATTTAAAAGTTAAAATAATTTGGTCTCGTTTATACTGTGATTTTTAATTCTTAATAAGGTGTAGAGGTTGCTGTGCTGGTGTTCATAAGAACCTCATGCAGGAAAGCAAAGGCACAAAAACACAAATCAGAATGACCATTCAAAGGTGAACATTTTAACAAATAAAGGGGCCCTTTAACTAAAGTGCACTAGATTTTGCTGTTATTGCAGCCTAGTGCAAATTTAACACAAGTAGCGGGGAAGGGGAATGCCCAGCATATCCTTAAAATAGCCATTAACATGCGGTACCTTGGAGAGAGTGGTGGATGCTTGGAATGCCCTCCAGCGGGAGGTGGTGGAGAGGAAAACGGTAACGGAATTCAAACATGCGTGTTCATAGAGTAATTTATATTCACCTTTAACCCATTGTGTGGCTCCGTCTATCAGGGTTTCCAAGCCCACTCTCATACAAGTTACCACACATATCAGCCCAAACTTAAATCATGAAATGTTTTAATGATGAACTGTAAATGAATAAAGATGCAAACCTTACTCCCATTTTTGTTTCCATTATAATCAGGGCTTATGGACTTTTCTTTTAGGGAATTATCCAAATCTTTTTCAAACCGATTTTAATTATTTAATGGTGTCATAATTAGTACAGGCTTTTCCAGCTGATGTGACTGTTGGTAAGCATATTGGGGTGAGTGACAATTGTTGGGACACATTTACGTCAGTGTCTGAAAGAGAGGTGTTGACTCACTTGAGTTCTTGTTGTCCAACAGGATCGGCTGAGGATCCCTGTAGTTCATATGTTATCAGGAGTATGTCTGCTTCAGTTGTACCTGTGTTGACGGTGATGATTAACAAGTCTCTGGAGAGTAGTCAATTACCGGATGTTCTGAAAGTGTTCACTGTCGCTCCTAAGATTAAGAATCCTGCTTTGGGGACCACTGTACTTAGCAATTTTCGCCCAGTTGCTTCACTGCCTATGTTGGCAAAGATTGCTGAGAGGGTGGTATTTCATCAGCTTAAGGAATATCTGTTGCAGAGGCAAATGTCTTGAACTGTTTCAATACTGATTCCATAGGGCACACTGCATGGAGGGTTTGATAGCAGCCACACTGAATGAAGCTCGTCAAGGATAAATGTATTAGTTATCTTACGGCGTTCTTTGATGTGTTAGCTGCATTTGACACCCTCGATCATCAGCTATTAATACAGCAATGGCTGATTGGCACTGCAGGATCTATGCTGGAATAGTTCAAGTCATACTTTTCAAGTAGAACAATGCAGGCTTGAGTGGGTACTAAACTTTCTTCAATGCTAATGGTGTCTACTGGAGTACCAAATAACACAGCGAAGATGACACAGAAATGAAGGTCTTAGACGATGTACAAAAAGTCCACTTTATTGGATTAGTCCAGAACAATGTGGTAACTCGAGGCGACTTGACAAGGCCGTGTTTCTGCCAACTGGCCTGCCTCAGGAGTCTTAATGTTCTTTAAACAGAGTCCGTAGAAACAAAATAAGTCCTGTCAATCTGTCTTCAAACAGAGACTTCGTTTGTGGTGCTCAATGCTCCAAGACTACATTGTGCACGGTCGGCAGAGATACATCGCTTGTCTGAAAACCTGGTCTGCTTGCAGCCCTCAAGGAAGGAACTTGGAGAAGCCTGGCCTAGTGGTTACAGCACTGGGCTGACAACCAGGGAAGCCCAGTTTAAAGTCCAGTGCTGCTCCTTGTGAACATTGAAAAGCCACTTAACCCTCCAGTACCTCAAGTATAATCTTAGATTGTAAATCATCCAGGCATAGGGAAGCACCTACTGTACCTAAATATAACCTACCTTGAGCTACTATTGAGAAAGGTGTGTGCTTAATCCAAATAAATAATGTCTTGTGGGAATTTACCAGTAAAAGAAGGCAACAAAATACAGGGAATATTTTGGTTCTGCTCCATATAATCTAAAGAGCATCTAGAAAGTAACTAGTTTTATCCTCTTTGTAAGTAAGCTTCCCCCTGACTGCAGCCTCCCAAACTTTGGGAAATCATTTAGTTCTTAGAAGATTGAAGCCACTTCCTGTGATTTGGAAGGTGGTCACTAGAGATAAAATCCAATATTTTGCCAGCTATATTAAACAGGGATCTTGCTTGCTAAGGGGGGGGAAAAGAGAGAGAGAAAATCCAATTGAGAAATTACAAGTATATTTGCAGGTAATCAGTAGAAATAGAATAAAATAAAACTGAAAAGAAAATAAGATAACTTTTTTATTGGACTAATTTAATACATTTTTTGATTAGCTTTCGAAGGTAGCCCTTCTTCATCAGATCAGAAATAAGCAAATGTTGATAAATAATCTCTTTATATAAAAGGCACCACCAACGTTCTGAAGCCTCCGGCCGGAAGTGTGAAGCGCCAGAGATATCCGGTTTCCCAAAACAGCACAGCACGAAATCCCTTTCTCTGTAACACTGAAGGACTCAGAGGGGGGAGGGGAGAGAGACGTCCTCACTCTCTCTGTAACACAAACACAGTACAGCAGGAAACTTAACACTGAAGGACTAGACTCGGAGGGGGGAGGGAGAGAGGGCAGAGGGCAGAGGGCAGGGACACACACACTCCCACATGCACACTCTGAAGAAAACCTTGCTAGGCCCCGTTTCATTTGCATCAGAAATGGGGCTTTTTTACTAGTAGCATATATAAGTGAAATATCAAAGTATTTCAGTGACAGTCTTAAAGGATGAGGGAGGGGTGGGTTCAGGACCGTGCCAACCCAGTAAGCGGGGTAAGCATGGCAGGGGGCGCCTGCATTCAAGGGCGCCGCCGCATTGGTCGAGTGTTATGAAAATTTAAAAAATAAATCTCTTCTGTACCGCGTTGGCACCTTTGCGCATGCGCTGCTGCCTTCCCGTGCGTAGCGCTCGGCTGTTTGGCACCGCCCCAGCTCTTCCACGCACGGCACGCGCCTTGGAGCCTCGCAGGCAGTCCGAGTCTCTGACCTCCGTCCCGTCGAGTTATTTCGAGTCGACGTAGACCGAACTTCGAAAAACAAAGACCGGGTGTTGCCGACGCCGTTGGAGTGCTGAGAGGAGAGAGCCGCTGCGCTGCTTGGAGGATCCGCATATATTTTGTTTTCTGCTGACATCATTTGGTAAGACATGAAAGTCACATGATCGCCCCTTGTTTTTGATTACTGTAATGGCCTGGGCCTGTTATGGGGATAAAGAGTGCATTTGAAGGCCCTGCAGGTTGGGGGAACTGGGAGTGAACCAGCTGGGATTCAGGAAGAAAGGAAAGACAAGGCAAGAAAATTTCTGTGGTGGGGGGGGAGAGAACAAGCTAGAATCAGGGAGGAAGGAGGGGAGACTACAAGGGCACAGGAAAGGAAAATAAGCGCTGTGGTGCCACACAGGGGGGGGGGGGGGGGGGGCGCCAACTGATAGTCTGCAGGGGGGCGCCAGAGACCCTTGGCATGGCCCTGGGTGGGTTAGTGAGAGACAGGGAGGGTTGAGTGGATGAGGGACATATGATGTCTATGTAAATTAAATCTCTTCTTCAGCCAGACATCATATGAAAAATGCCAGTGCCAACCAGGATGTCACCTCTGTGGGGCAGCACTTTACAAAACCAGAACACTGTACCAATGATTTTATGGTGAGAATACTAAAAGAAAACTTTAAACAATACAGGAACGTAAGACCTTTGAAGTCAAAATGATTAAATATTTTGACACCCACCAGACAGGATTTAAAGATCTGGGTTTTCTAGCCCATTATAAACCATGAAATTCTACTGCTTTGTCACCCTCTGATCACCATGCATATCTCCCTGTCCCTCATCCACTCAGCCCTCCCTGTCTCTCACCTAACTCACCCCGAGTCCCTCATCCTTTCACCCTGTCAGGCTGTCACTGAAATACTTTTATTTATTTATTGCATTTGTATCCCACATTTTCCCACCTATTTGCAGGCTCATTGTGGCTTACAGAGTTCTGTTATGGTTTTGCCATTCCAGGATCATAGATATGATTAGTGATGTAAAAGTGTTAGATAGGGAGAGAAGAAAAGGGTTAGGTGGATAGGTAAAGAGATGTTTCACTTATATATGCTGTTACTTATCAAAATTTGCTTATTTCTGATCTGACGAAGAAGGGCTACCCTCGAAAGCTAATCAAAAAATGCACCAAGCCAGCCCAATAAAAAAGGAACCGTCCCATTCTCCTTTCTGTTTTATCTTATTCTATTTCCATTGATTACCTTTAAAAGTAGCCTAACACAGCTACCAGATTGCTCTACTCTGTATATTTGCATGAATCGTTTTCAAGTCAAAACCTATATTATAATTGTTTATTCCAGCAAAATCCACAGGTATATCACATTACAGTCACCAGATCATGGGGGGGGGGGGGGGGGGGGGGGGGGGGCTGCTGAACCACTACCCATAACATCCCACTTCCTGTACTTAGGAAGGTGGTCACTAGAGATAAAAATCAAGTGTTTTGCCAGCTATATTAAAACAGGGATATCTTGACAAAATCCAACTGAGAAATTACCAGTATCTACTATAATAAAACTCACCCTCAACGTTCTGAAGTCACTCAGTCACTCCCTGAAGGGTTGATGGATTCATGGTGGTGAAGCCACAACACTGACCATGTCTCTCTGCCCCGCCCTCGCATGACGGACCAATCAGAAAAAACACCCTCAACATTCTGAAACACAAAGGACCATCACAACACCGTTCCCAGGCAACACTAGGCAACGTAAGACGGACCAATCAGAGGAAACTACGTGACAATAAGGGAGGAGCATTCCCCAGCAGAATGGCTCATTATCTGTGCAGCACGGAGAGCACAGAACCACCGCTGGAATGAGAGAAGAATATTCCTGCTGTGGGTATGTGCAAAAATAGACCGGGAGGTGGGGGGGAGAAATTTTTTAATGCCTAATGCCAGCATAAGAGCCAACTTTTCAAAATTATTGGGGGTGCTACGCCCAATGGAAATAACCCCTCCCTGGACACATACAAGGAATTTTCTCAATATTGGGGGTGCTCAAGCACCCACAGAGTCGGCTCCTATGAATGCCAGTACTGAAGAGTGCCAGAGGGCCCATAGCAAAGACTATATTTGGGATCGCTTGACATGGAGTCAGAGGAGCCGGAAAACAACGTGCCCGTCACCATCTGGGACGTGGGCGAACAGGAGAAGCTGCGGCCCAGCTGGAAGGATTACCCGCGACCCAGCCAGCAGCAAACAATGACCAAGGAAGGGGGAGGAGTAGGGAAACACGCGGAGTGTGTTTCCCTACTCCTTTCCTGCCTAGGAATCGCTGGAGACTGGCTGCCAAACTAACGAAACAACCGCACACCGACGCACCACCTCCATCATTCAAAAGGCATCCACTCTTTGTTCAACAGAAATGCAAACTAATAATACAAAACAAAGAATACCCGTTTTCTCACGCAGCTACAGGTAACTCCCCACCCCCTTCCTCTTCCCCTTTTGCTAAAGCGGCTGTGCCCAACCAGCCTCAGGCAAGCCGTCTCCCACCTCGGGGATTCCCCGAGCACCCGGAAAAAGACGGCGCAGCTTCCCGCAACGCATAAATGTTCCAGCATTCCCCTGCAGCCAGCCTGAAATGGACCGAACATACCGGATCACCACCCGATGGCCCGAGACCGTGCTCCGCTCCCTTCCGCCAACTTAAAACAACCATCCCCGTCCTCAAGCAAGCCGTCTCCCACCTCCAGGATGCCCAGAACCCCAGCCCAACGGAAAAAGATGGCGCTGCTTCCCACAGCACATTTCTCTTCCAGCGTTCCCCTACAGCAGCCCTGAAACCGTCAAAAAATACCAACAGACTAAGAACTTGCTCCTCCACCTTCCGCCCATCTAAAACAACACTGCTGCCTCAGCACAACACAAAAAAAAACCCGGAAAAAACAATCCACCACTCAGCAAAGGCTGACCCCCCTACAACCACATTTACATTTCACCAACAGAAAGACCCCCTCCACAAACCTCCTTGACAGACAAAGCCACACACACACAATACAACAGAAACACACCCTCAAAGCCACACACCAATCCATCCCACTTTGCCAGCACAGCACAGCACATCCCCCAACCCCCAAGCAAAAAACAAAACAAAAAAAAAAAACCACACACATCAACAACCTGCACACACACACACACACAAAATAACTCTATGACACATACACACAGAAAAAAAAAGCCACATGCTAGCGCCCGTTTCATTGGTTTTGAAAACAGGCCTTTTTTACTAGTATTTACATAAATCGTTTTCCAGACAAAACCTATATTATAATTGTTTATTCCAGCAAAACCCACAGGTATTTCAAATTACAGTCACCAGATCATTGGGGGAAGGGGGTAGTTGCTGAACCACTACCCATTAAGATCCCATTTCCATCATTTGACACTCATTTCAGTTTTAAGTAGGTCAGCTTTTCAATCCCTGATCATACTTGCTCTTAAGAACAGCTACACGTAGAGGAAGTTTCCATGACTAAGTCTTGGGGAAGGCAGAGAAATAACACGGAGGAGAAGCCTGGAGAGGATGGAGGGGAGATCGCGGAAGGACTGATAGGACACATGTGGTGCTGTCAAGCCAATAAGTCCCCAAATCACTCCTTGGAGCAAAGGCAGCATACATCCCCAGTATGGGGTGAATTCAAGGTTATGCTGCCTTATTTGCAAAACACACACATTATTTAAACAATCTGGAACAACGTGACACATTACCAATCCAAATTAATAATAACCAAATACATCTCTGTTCAGACACTTTTCTCATACTTGAGTACCTAGAAGGTCTACCTTTATGTGTGTTATGCCAAAATTCCTTCAAATTTCTATTCAATAACCAGCCCCCCCCCCCCCAAAAAAAAAAATAAAAAACCACACACACACCTTTAAACAATGGTGAGAAGATCAAAGCAAAGCAAATGTATCTTCCAACATCAAAACGGCCACAAGGCAGAGGAGCTAGGCGCTTGCAGCCTGCTGCTTACCTGCAGGGAGATCTCTTCAGACATGTTGGCTCCTGCTTCTCCCCTGAGTCAGAAAAAATATACAGTTTTCATTCCCGCAGCTCCGTTTCTTTGTCTTTCCCGGGGGAGGCTTAATGAATTTCGCTTCCTTCCCTAACATGAGCCTTTCCCTCCATCCTCAGCTCTCTTCCGAACATACCCAGAACCCAAAGCGGCGAGCAAATAGAAATATTCAGGGAAGAGAAACTATAAAGGCCATTAAACAAACCAAAAAAAAAAGTAGGCTGCTGGATCAGTGCAGTGCCCAGCTAGAAGCTTGAAAAAAGGCTACTGTTGCAGGGAGAAAAGCAGGGGAGAACCCCAGCAAAACACAGCAGCACAACTAGCTGTTCAGGAAAGCTTAAAAAATGGACACTGGCAGGGCGCCTC
Organism: Microcaecilia unicolor; assembly: GCF_901765095.1. Lineage (NCBI taxonomy): Eukaryota > Metazoa > Chordata > Amphibia > Gymnophiona > Siphonopidae > Microcaecilia > Microcaecilia unicolor. The sequence goes on from NW_021963016.1 coordinate 102,521, forward strand.
TGGGACTTGTAGTTCATCACGATCGGGCAGCCCAAGGACGCACAACCCCTTTCTCGGAGGGACTACCACTCCCAGCAACACACGGGGTCCTTCGGTCCTGTGCCAGCCCCCGCAAATCACGTTAGGCTTAGGCTAAGTGATGAGAGGCAGCCTGCAGGGCAGGGTAGGGTACTGGTGTCTGGAAAGTAGATGATTTTTTTTTAGTACTGAGAAAGTGAAGGGAAGCGGACCGGGATTTGCGAGATCTGCGTAGAATAGATCATGTCTTGAAAGTATGATGTTACCCCCAATACCTGTAATTTAACAAAAAAAAAAAAAATCATAAGAGATGGTTTTTGTACTGATTACAAAGGCATAGATAATTGTATTTTTTTTTAACTAATAAGGATCATCTCTCTTAAACGGGCCTTTCTGTTAGCAACTACTAAGTGAAAAGGAGCAAGTTTTTTTTTTTGGCTGATTGCTGCACAACTGGGAATTGTCAAATATTTAACGTGCCTCAAAGCCTCCTGGTTTATTGCCAGATTCCTTCCTTATCTGGCAGCTTCCCAGCATTTCCGGCTGATCGGGCACTGCAGAGCAGCCAACGTGCAATAAAATAAAATAAAATAAAAAAAGCAGGAACCATAAATGCCTGGAAGATAAGCCTCTGAGATGGTCTGCGTTTGGGGAATGTTAACAGGGCAATTACCATAGTTCTTTTTGCCTCACAGAGCTGCAAACCTGCTCAAAGTAGAAAAAAAGTGTAGCCTGCCAGGCGGCTGGGGACCTTCTCCCAAATTTCTGCCCTGGGCCACAGCATTTCTAATACTAGAGAAATGCCTGAGAAGAAATACAGTGGAATGGACTGGGGAAAAGAGTGGTTTCCCTTCTTGGGCTGGAGTGGGTATCAGGGGCGTAGCCAGACACCCAAGTTTGGGTGGGCCTGGACCCAAGGTGGGTGGGCATCACTCCGCCTTGTCCTACAAGTGATTTGGTTTCTCCCTCTCTCGCCTGCATGCCATATGGTCTTTCAAACATCCGCTCTCCCCCGTATACCTTTTAAATAGCAGATTTTCACCGGCAGCAAAAAGTTGTTGGAAGTTTTTGGCTGGTGGGGCTTGGGGTCCCTGCCAGCCACATTATAGGTGTGCTACTACTTGGTGGGCCTGAACCTAAAGTGGGTGGGCCTGGGCCCACCCCAGCCCACCCTTGGCTACGCCACTGGTGGGTATGAGTATAGGATAGGGTGATGCAGTTTGTGAAAGGTCAGCAGCTGCCAACACAGCTGGAGCTCTACTGGTCCTATTTGTTTTTGTTTTTTTTTTTTTTGGGGGGGGGGGAGGTTAGAGTTCAAAGGAGCACATTTCCTTTCTCTCTCTTGGGAATTCCAGCTTAATCAGAGCTGACTCATGTTGGGCTACAGCTCCATAAGCCTTAATTTGCAAATACCCAAGGGATTTCCCTTATTTCTATATCTTCTTTGCAAGTGGACTTGGCTATCGCAGTAGTAGTCATGGGCTGGGGCTACAAAATGTATTAGAGTAGACTCTTGTCTCTCCATTGGAGGCAATTGTGTAGGGCATCAAATACCTGGGCTAAAACAGGAGCCTGATTCCACCTTTTTTTAGAACATTAAATGGTGGACTGTTCTATTAGGCTACTCCATTTTATGGTGGGCTGCAAACCAGGGAAGCAAGGATTCAGATCCCAGTGGCATTCCTTGTTACCTTGGGCAAAACACTTACTGTGTTGCCTCGGAAATCAAGATTCAGCATGTTTAATTCAGCAGAAGAGGCTCCTGCCTGATTAAATAGTTTGATGCAGCTCAGGCACTTGTATTCAGCACTTGGCCAGAGACTGCCATTGAATATCAGCTCTGATGAGGCACTAACTAGTTTGGGCGAACCTGGATGTTATATATTGGCTAGACCCAGATATCTTCTGACAGCTGCAAAAGTCCCAGATATGTTTTCAAATCTATGCTAAAAACCCACCTTTTCACCACTGCTTTTGACTCCTAGCCACTACTCAATTTGCCCTCCCCTTGTTCCTTCTCACCCAGTACTTCCCTTGTCCTTAATTGTTTTGTCTCTGTCTGTCTTATTTTTAGATTGTAAGCTCTTTTGAGCAGGGATTGTCTCTCTCTATGTTGGATGTTCAGCGCTGCGTGCATCTGGCAGCACTATACAAATATTATTATTATTAACATGCAGTACCGGTACCCGGATCACAGAAGCCATTGCACCGGGCACTGAGCACACCCATTATTGAGTGAGCTCCTTCACTGTGTCCAGGGAAGGATAATGGGCTAAACCAGAACATTGTAGCAATGATTTTATGGTGAGAATACTAAAAGTTCACTTTAAAACAATACAGGAACTAAGACCTTTGAAGTCAGAATGATTAAACATTTTGATACCCACCAGACAGGACTTAAAAAAGATCTGAGTTTTCTAGACCATTATAAACCATAACATTTTACTTCTTTGTCACCCACTTATCACCATGCATATCTCCCTGTCCCTCGTCCACCCCACCCTCATCCTGTTAGACTGTCACTGAAATGCTTTGATGTTTCACTTATATATACTGTTATTTATCAACATTTGCTTATTTCTGATCTGACGAAAAAGGGCTACCTTCGAAAGCTAATCAAAAAATGTATTGTTAGTCTACTAAAAAAGGTATCATCTTATTTTCTTTTCTATGTTTTATTTTATTCTATTTCTATTGATTACCTTTAAAAGTGGACTAAAACGGCTGCCAAGGCGCACTATCTCCCCACCTCTCTGGTCCTGCATCTGGCCACCAACATCTTAAATCCAGCCCTGACCAGAAACTGTGAATGCTGACTGCATAACACCACCAGTCCCAAGCAGCAGAATCCAGACCAATCAAATCCAATGCTTTGCATGAAAAAGCACATTTGCTACTGAACCAGCTGGCTAGTTCTGCCTTAGTTAATGCTGAATAAAATAAATATTTATCAGCAAATGTAGACAGTGTGCCCACAGTTACAGCCCTACACAGAATGCATAGAGTAACAGAGCTGAATTTTAATACCCCTGAACGCTTTGCTGGGTAGACTGAATGGGCTGTTTTGATTTTGATCTGCCATCATTTAGTATATTTCTGTGTTACAGTATAGAACTAGGAAAAATGCCTGTTTCTGAGCGCAATGAAACGGGCGCTAGCAAGGGGCCCCCTCCCTCCGTCCCTCCGAGCTACTTGCCTTGTTGGGGGTTGGTGTTCGCCTCGCGTTTTGGCCCTCCGAGTGTTATAGCTCCGCCCTCGATGTCATGACGTTTTGACGCGAGGCCGGTGCAGACACTCCAGGGCACACCGGATATCTCGGGCGCCTCAACTTCCATGGAGGCTTCAGAACGTTGGGGTTGCCTTTTATATATAGAATGTGCACAAACTCTAGTTTAAGTCAATGGTTACAGTTTTCTGGAACAGTGAGTAGATTCTCCATCTAAAGTCTACAGACATCTGCAAACATTTGCTCACACAAAGCAAGACAGTTGAAATATGTACCACTTTAAAACTGTTCCTTTAACAAAATATTTGTTTAACCTGTTGTGACAGAGTCATTGTTTCCCTTTTTCATATTTTTGATTTGCTCTTACTTCCTTTATCTACACTCTCTGCTCTTGCCCACCTGTCTCTTATCGGTTTCCTCCCTTCTCAAAATGCACCTTTTTTCCTCTCAGCTGCCTCTGTCCTTCCATTTTTTTCACCTCACTCCTCTCTTCTTACCTACTCTCACACATCCTTGCCTTCCTGCCTCACTTCCTCCTTCCCTTTTACCCTTTCACCCCCAGCACTGACTGTTTCTTCCCTGGTCCACCTACTCTCAGCTCTCCTGTCTTCTATTCCCATCCCACTCTTTCCTTCTTCCCACATTGCCCCAGCACACTTTACAACTCAAATTCACTCCCACACATCATTCATGCTAACCAACGGCCTATTCCCAATGGAGAGAGGTAGAATAGTACGGACGCCAAGCCCAAGGACTATGCAAAAAAGCAGAAGCAAAATCTCAAACTACAGACCAGTGGCCTCCATCCCACTCATGACCAAGTTAATGGAAGGCCTGGTCACCAATCAACTAATGGACTACCTCAACAACTTCTTCATACTCCATAACTTCCAATCGGCATTCAGACCTCAGTTCACCACTGAAACTGTACTTACAGCCTTACTAGCCAACTTCAAAAGTGAAATCAGAAGGGCAAGAAAATCCTGCTTCTACAATTCGACATGTCAAGTGCGTTGGACATGGTCAGCCACCAAAACCTACTAAGAATGCTGGACAAACTCAGTATCGGAGGCAAGGTACTACAGTAGTTTAAAGGATTCCTAACATCAAAATCCAACCAGGTCAAAATGAACAACATACTGTCCGCCCCCATGGAAGGCAGACTGTGGGGTACTGCAAGGCTCACCGATCTGCCCGCACTGTTCAACATAATGATGATCCACTGGCAAGGACACTGTCAAAGCTTCAACCCATTCATCTGTGCTGTTGATGTATCCATATACATCCCATTTAGTCAAGACATGTCAGAAATAAACACCTTAATAACGCAAGGACTGAATATCTTGGAATCCCGAACTACAGCATTCACATTCAGCACTCAGTGCTCATATCCAGTTTCTGCAAGGAGGCCTTCTCTAGCATTACCCTTGACAGAACCACCTACCAAGTAGCAGACAACCTGAAAATCCTAGGAATCACACTAGACCGAAACCTGTCCTTCGAAGAACAAAGAATACCATGACGAAAACATTCCATACATTGTGGAACCTGAGGCGCGTGAGAAGCTACTTTCCAAGAGAAGTCTTCTGGATGCTTGTACAAATCCTAACCCTTGCACACATTGACTACTGTAATGGCGTCTATGCCGGCTGCAAAGATTCAATTGTAAAAAAAACTTCAAAGGGCGCAAAACACCACTGCCCAACTGAACTTTGGAAAATCGCACTTTGAAAGAGCCAGACCACCACTGCAAGCCTTGCAGTACCTCCCTGTGCAGGCAAGGATGGCTTTCAAACTTTGTACACTGGCAGAATCATTTTCAGTCTAGCTCCGAAATACATGTCGAACCTAATAAACTTACCGCTACGCAACATACACACAGAAACACAAAGCTATCTCACACTCCACTTCCCCAACTTCCAGGGTTTACAATACAAGGTAGTTTACTCATCAGGCTTCACCTACCTATGCACTAAGAGCTGGAATGCACTCCCTAAAGCACTGAGGAACCTAGACACTTACCTGATCTTCTGTAATTGACTCAAGGCCCACTGCTTTAAAAAAATCCTTCATACGAAGCTCCACTGTGAATCAGCTATGAATAGTCATTCTTACTCAGCAATGTCCCCAACATTCCTAGCATGGTCATGACCCCACATTAGCTTCCGCTAATAGATCCACCTTCCTACTCTGCTGCCCTTCCCCCTATCCTTCATATTTCCACCTGCCTCACTTCTCCCCCTATCCCTCTTTAAAGCCACTTTGATTCTGTGTAATTCAGATCCCCTATCTTATTGTACTTCTTAGTTCCATGTAAGCCACATTGAAACAACGCTAGTTGAAAAACGTGGGATAGAAATGCTGTAAATAAATAAATAAAATTGCTTCTCCATTCTTAGCCCTTTTTTTTGAGACTCATCTACAGCACAGCACTATGAAATCCCCCCCCCCCCCAACACACACACACTACTTCCTGCCACATCTGTATAGGAGTGATCCTCTCACTTAAGAGGATGGAAAAAGACACACTCCCTGGTGACATCATTACATTGCTGTTAAGAAGTGTGCAGGTTCTCTTCCTGTTTTCCGGCTTCACATGCTGCTAGTTAGTGTTAAACAGTACTGTATTTTAAATACGGATACCTTATGCCTGTTCTGTATGCATAAAGTATTCTTTCCATGCATTTTTAAAGAGGTTACCATAGGCGGTCGGTGGCCCAACTGTTTGGGGAGGCTAAAGGGGACGGGGTTAGGAGTGGGGCCAGGGGTGGAGCTTAAATCCATAATTGTCTGATAACACGAAGAAAAAAAAAATAAAAGACACAATACCTTTTATTAAATTTAGATATTAGATATATATCATATGTCAAAGAATAAAGTGGTTGCTCAAAGCATATTCTAACCACAATCGCTCAACTGCAAAACACTATGCACAACTTTGTGCAAAAACACACTCAGAACCTTACTGTACCATAAATATTACACTGGGCAGAACCTAATACACCAATATACCACCCATACGGAAAATGCAGACCATCAACAATATGAAACAAGGGATCATAATATCACAATTCTCATGTACAGCCACAAAACACCCTAATTCATGATTAATGTGGGATAAAATGCCATAAATAAGTAAATAAATATAAACTTTTAATGTTGAGCACCTGATTCTCAAAGTGGACATATTCCAAACACTATAATGAAAACAAAATGATCTTTTCTACCTTTATTGTCTGGTGACTTTTTCTGATCATGCTGGCCCAGTATCCGTTCTGCTGCTATCTGTCCTCAGTGCAGGTCAGGAAGTCATCCTCCTTAAATATCTCTCTGGCAACCCAGGATACCTCCAGCCAACCCCCCCTGCTTTCCCAGCAGTAAGGTAAACAAACCATAAACCAATTTCTACAACTGCTAGAGGGCTTTCACTGCAACTCCTGCTGTGAGGATGGAGGTAAATCAACAATGTAATCCCCTCAGAGCAGCTGGACTCCACAGCTGATCCATCCTGCTGCAGCAGGGGGGAGGCTTAGCCTCTCCAAGCCTCTTATACCGGGCGCCTATGGAGTTTACCATTATTTTCCATATTATCCGACAACAGCTGTGTCCCAATTATGTCGGATAATCTAAAGACTATACTATTTATCTATTTAAAACATTTCTAAACCACACTATCCAATTGTCTTAGGCAGTATACATCTGGAACACACACACAGTGAAAGACAGAAAACAAACAGCAGAACACACGCAACTACAACAAAGAATCACTAAACGAACACATCTTCACCAAGACTAATATCTTGTGGCATTAAGTAAACTACTCAGACTGAAAAAGCCTGAACAAAAAGAAATGACTTTAGCTGTTTCCTAAACTAAAGGATTGAAGTCATCACATGTATCTCACAGGCAAAGTACTTCTCCCGCAATCTGAAGTATTGCTGAACGGTTAGCTTCAAGCCTAACACACTTGAAGAAATGTTCAATAAAAGTTTATCCAAAGAATACAGACAACGAGATGGCCGATACAGTCTTAAAGATTAAGCTAAAGCCAAGGGAGCCTCATTGTTCAAGGCCTTAAAAATCAAGGTCAACCCCTTAAACCTAATTTGCCAAAATACAGGAAGCCAGTGCAATTCTTTCAAAGTCAAAATAATGTGATCAATGCTTAGCAGCAGCATTTTGTACAAGATGAAGAGCGCAAATAATCAATTTAGAAAGGCCTAAGTACAATGAATTACAATAATCTAGCACCAATAATACCAAAGCTTTCAAAAGTGTTTGGAAATTCACCTTGGATAATAATTTCTTTAAACGCCTTCATAATCTCAAGCTGAAGAAGGCCTTCCTGATAACATTCCTAATTTGTAATGTGAAAGTTAACTTAGAATCTAATAGAACCCCAAGATACCTACCTATATCCGCGAAGTTTACCGCACTGGACCACTGTATTCAGTGCTACTATGGGGGCAGTTCTATAATTGTTTTGGTGTCTAGATGCAGCACACTGCGTTCTGATTCTATAATTGCATCTGAGTGCCCAGATTATTTTACTGAATACTAGCATAAGTGGGAGCACGTAAATGCGGTCTTTAGCGCACAACTTCAGGGGCGGCCCTACCATGGCGGCTGTCTTCCGGGAGTGGCATATCCCCCACACTGTCCACAGTCTGGCTATCTGCATATTATTGGAGACTAAAATTGCTCAAAACATTTAAGTTTAGTAGAATAGCCACTGTTATAATGGATATTTTGCCCAGGTTTCTCTCTCTTTTTCATGTTTTACCTATTGTAGTGCCTAAACAATTTATGATATCCCTATAGGAATATATAGTAAAATTTATCTGGTTGCCTAAAAAATATGTGGAGGGTTACAATTAATGTGCAGCACTGGAAGTTTCGGTATAAATTTATATTGAATCTGTACATTTCTCCATACAGAATGTTTATCCTGGATATCAAGGGGACAATATCAGGCTTATTTTTGAAAGAGAAGGGCGCAAATCTTTCGACACAAATCAGGAGATGGGCGTCCTCCCAGGGTTGCCCAAGTCGGCATAATCGAAAGCCGATTTTGGGCATCCTCAACTGCTTTCTGTTGCGGAAATGACCAAAGTTCACAGGGGCATGTCGGAAGCATAGCAAAAGCAGGACTGGGGCGTGCCTAACACATGGGTGTCCTCGACCGATAATGGAAAAAAGAAGGGTGTCCCTGACAAGCACTTGGGCGACTTTACTTAGTCCATTTTTTTTTTTACGACCAAGCCTCAAAAAGGTGCCCGAACTGACCAGATGACCACCGGAGGGAATCGGGAATGACCTCCCCTTACTCCTCCAGTGGTCACCAATCCCCTCCCACCCTAAAAAAAAAATTTAAATATTTTTTGCCAGCCTCAAATGTCATCATTCTATCGTCACAACATAACAAATATAATCCTACTACTTTAAATACTCCTAACCTTTCTCTACCTATTTCGGACAGTCTGAAACTATTAGGGATTGCAATTGATCAACACTTAACACTGGAGACCCAAATAACTCACACCACAAAGAAAATGTTTTATTCAATGTGGAGACTTAAGCAAATAAACCTTTTTTTCCCCGTGATGTCTTCCGCAACTTGATACAATCTATGGTTTTAAGCCAGATGGACTACTGCAACACTATATATGCAGGTTGTAAGGAACATCTACTCAAGAAATTACAGACTGCTCAGAACACTGCGGCAAGACTGATCTTTGGTAGATCTAAATTCAAATCAGCCAAGCCTCTTCGCGAAAAACTACACTGGCTTCCCATTAAAGAACGAGTTGCCTTTAAGGTCTGCACCTTTGGGGAAGTTCCAGAATATATGCTTGAATTGGTTGACTTACCACCTAGAAATAGATCCAGTCTCTCACGATCCTACTTGAATCTACACTACCCAGACTGTAATTTATTTATGCCTCCAACTTCATATTTATAGGCACACAATTGTAGAATGCTCTACCCAAATTAGTCAAATGTACCCAAATCTACTTAAAATTCAGAAAATTATTGAAGACTGAAATGTTCAAAAAGGCTTATTCTCCAGGCTCAACATAATTCAAATTAACTTCTAGTCTAACAAAGATTCAAAGACACTAATTATCTTTTTATCTTCAAATATTGTTGTTTCAAATCTTGTTTACTATCTTACTTTTAAACTGTATAATTGTACTTCATGCACTGTAGCCTTGTCTACAGATTGTGTAAGCCACATTGAGCCTGCGATTGGTGGGAAAATGTGGGATATAAATGTTTTGAATAAATAAATAAATCACAGCAGTATCCAGGTCCCTGGAGCAGTTTTAGTGGGTGCAGTGCACTTCAGGAAGGCGGACCCAGGTAAATGTGAGCCCTTCAAAACCCACCAGAAATCCACTGTACCCACATGTAGGTGCCCCCCTTCACCCCTTCGGGCTATGGTAGTGGTGTACAGCTGTGGGGAGTGGGTTTTGGGGGGCTCAGCACACAAGGTAAGGGAGCTATGCACCTGGGAGCAATTTGTGAAGTCCACTGCAGTGCCCCCTAGGGTGCCTGGTTGGTGTCCTGGCATGTCAGGGGGACCAGTGCACTACGAATGCTGGCTCCTCCCACAACCAAATGGCTTGGATTTGGTCATTTGTGAGATGGGCGTCCTCGGTTTCCATTATGGCCGAAAATCGGGGACGACCATCTCTAAGGTCGACCTAAATTTTGCGATTTCGGCGTCCCCAACCGTATTATCGAAACGAAAGATGGACGCCCATCTTGTTTCGATAATACGGGTTTCCCCTCCCCTTCGCCGGGACGTCCTCAGGAAAACTGGGGCTCCCCTTTCGATTATGCCCCTCCTGGTGTCTTTCTCTGAACACATATTTCCGTTGGACTATCTTGGAGTCTGCAGAGTCCTCAGTCTCTCATCACCACCAAGATTATATCCAAGTGTATCTTCCATATATGGGCCGCATAGCCTCAGGTCCTCCTAAGTGTCACCTTGACATGTAACATGTACTTTCCATTTACTGAGAAAGCACAGTAGCTTACATGCAGCTACAGGAAGAATCTAAAAATATGCTGCTGACGACAGCAAAGCAAGGAATACTGAGGGCCAGCAGGGCCATCTTACAGGCCTAGTACAGGAAGGAATATACACATGGGGACTGTAGATATTTCAACATAGAATTAAATGGGAACAGGAACTTGGAATTAGCTATGAACCTTTTGAATGGCAGGCAATGGAGACCGCTTCATTTTGTTCCATTATGCTGAAAAACATCTTTCTTAGGAATGCCCAAATTCTGCCCTTAACACACCTCGACATGCCCCCTTGAGATTTGGACGCATTGCAGATGAACAGCATAGAAAAACATCTGAAAAATAGGTTTTGAAAATACTGATTTGGACGTTTTTGTGAGAAAAATGTCCAAATGCTGCTTTATGCCACTTTTTAGACGTTTTTCTCTTTCGAAAATGAGCCCCTCAGTAATGCAAGTTTTTTTGTAAGTTAATTTGTATTGATTCTGTAGCCAAAATTTAGAGGATGGTGATGTTAATTTTTGTCTTCTTTCTTCCCCTTCCCCCTTGTCTTTTGGATTACACAATGGAGGGATTTATAAAAAGACAAAACTATAAAGTTGAAGGAATTTTCTGCCTTAGTTGTTGTACTTGTTGTGGAGACTTTACACCTACGGTTTCAGATTAATACGTGACCAGTTTTGACAGGTTTTATATTGAGCAAATGATATGTTTATTGTTGTTACATTTGGATAATGTACTATGTATTTATACCATTGGGGTTTGGAATAAAAGACCTCCTTTAAAGCCCTGTCAGTGGGCAAGCTTAGCATCCTGAGTACATCTAACAGGACCCCCCATAAACTATTGGGCCTAGTTTGCCTGTGCCTTCATTAAACAAACAAAAAAAAAGAAATCACACTCTTCACAGTCCAATTTTGTAGCAGTTACTGTGGTTTTTTTCACCAGAATCCAAGTAACCAGCTAAAGTACATATGGGCCTTCTGATTTATTATTTTATGAAGTCATGCAACCTGAGATACAACCATAGGCGCCCGGTATAAGAGGCTTGGACAGGCTAAGCCTCCCCTGCTGTGCTCTGAGGGGTTTAAATTGTTGATTTACCTCCATCCTCACAGCAGGAGCTGCAGTGAAAGCCCTCAAGCCTTGTGTAACCAATTGCAGACATTGGTTTATGGTTTGTTTACCTTACTGCTGGGAGAGCAGGGGGAGGGGGGGTTGGCTGGGTTGCCAGGGAGATATTTAAGGAGGATGACTTCCTGACCTGCACTGAGAACAGATAGCAGCAGAATCAGACAACCTGACAACAAAGGTTGAAAAGATCATTTTATTTTCATTATAGTGTTTGAAATATGTCCACTTTCAGAATCAGGTGCTCAACATTAAAAGTTTATATTTATTTACTTATTTATGGCATTTTATCCCACATTAAACATGAATTAGGGTGTTTTGTGGCTCTACATGAGAATTGTGATGATATGATCCCTTGTTTCATATTGTTGACAGTCTGCATTTTCCGTATGGGTGGTATAGTGGTGTATTAGTTTCTGCCCAGTGTAATATTTATGGTACAGTAAGGTTCAGAGTGTGTTTTTGCACAAAGTTGTGCATAGTGTTTTGCAGTTGAGCAATTGTGGTTAGCATATGCTTTGAGCAACCACTTTATTCTTTGACATATGATACATATCTAATATTTAAATTTAATAAAAGGTATTGAGACTTTTATTTTTATTTATTTATTTTTTTCTGTGTGTTATCAGACAATTATGGATTTAAGCTCCACCCCTGGCCCCACCCCTAACCCCGCCCCCTTTAGCCTCCCCAAACAGTTGGGCCACCGACCGCCTATGGCGCTAAGCTCACTTTGGACTTGCTGCCGGTTTGTAAAAGGGGTCCTTAGTTTCCACATGGAACATTTTCGTTATAACATTTGTTGCCTGTTGTTCGAAGGGTGGATGTGAGGATTAGGAACTGTGTTTTCTCTTTGCTCAGTTTTAATTTGAATGCAGTTGCCTAGAATTTGTGGATATTCACTCCTTGGCTTATTTTGGTTGCAATTTCTGTTGGGTTCTGGTCAAATGGCAAGTAGAGCGACGTATCATCTGCATAGATGAATGGGTTTAATGCCATATTTTGCCAGTATGTTGCTGTAAAACAGAAGAAGCAATCCGCAAGAAAATATAATGTGTCACAAGACAGCGAAGATGACTCAAAAAAGTGGACGACGCTCAATAAACAGTCATCTTCAACTGGAGCGTCGTCCACTTTTTTGAGTCATCTTCGCTGTCTTGTGACACATTGCCAGTATGTTAGCCAGTGGGGTCATTATTGTGTTGAAAAGTATAGGTGATATTGGCTATCCTTGCGGGACTCCGCATTTTGTCGTCCATGCTGAGGAGAGTGTGTTACCCATCTTCACTTGGTAGGATCGAGATGTCAAGAATTCCTTAAACCATTTTAGTACTGCTCCTCCTATGGTAATTTTGCCTATTAGTTTTAAGAAAGATATGCTGCCCACTATTCAGCTCGCAGCAGTAAGTGGCATCTGAGCTGCTCACAGCCGTGGGCTGCACTGACCCCAGATATTCAATGCCGGGGCATGCTCAGCTCCTGCCATTCAATATCTGGGTATCAGCGGTTACCCGGAAGTTAACCAGGCACCAGCCGACATTCAGACTGGTGCCTGGTTAAATTTAGCTTCTAAAGGGCACCTTTTACCAAACTGTGGTAAAAGGAGGCCTGCAGTAGCGTCGGCGTGTGTTTCTGACGCATGCCGAGGCCCCCTTTTTCCGCAGTGGGTAAAAGGCCGAGGGTTTTTGGGGAAAAGAAATGGCCATGAGGTAAGGCCTCTCGCGGTAACCCGGCGGTACAAAAATACAAAATATCTTTGTAGCACCGGAAGTGGTGCGTGCTGGGGGTGAGAACTTCCGCCGAGCTCCTGCAATAGCCCAGTGGTAGTTAGGGATTGCCACGAGCAAAGTTTTTGTAAAAGGGTCCCACAGTTAGGACAGCCTTTTTTCTGTCCTAACTTTATACAGTTACTTAATTGGTTAGTAGAGTGAGAATCGCTCTGGTTTGGAGATAGCTGGTTAGAGGCAAGATTCAGTGGCACTAACCAGTTAAGTGCTGTTGAAGATCGTGTGCCGGGTCACTCAGCAGGGTTTAACCAGGCAGGAGACAATCCTGCGCCGTTAAACCCTTTTGAATATTGGGCAGATGGTGAATTAAGGGAAATTAGTTCCTTAGGGGTCCTTTTACTAAGCTGCGGAAGTAGCGGGCGCCATTTTTCCTGAGCGCCAGGGCCCTTTTTACTGCTGCCGGTAAAATCCCCCCCCCCCAAATGGCCACGCGGTAAGATAACTCTTACCGTGTGGCCATGCGGCAGAAAGCACTTACCGTCGTCCACTGAGGTGGCAGTAGGGGCTCCCACGGTAACCAGGCATCGATTACCACTACGCTAGGGAAAAGAATTTCCCGGAGCGCCAGAAATGGTGCACGCTCCAGCTGGAACTACCGCCGGCGGCCGTGTTGGGCCAGCCGTCGTTCCGTTTTAGAATGCGGTAAGGTTGCATTGGGCTTACCGCCGCTTTGTTTAAAGTCCTGGCTGAAATGAGCATTTTAAAAAAAATGTGCATACTCTGAGCTGGTGCAAAAGATGACAGGGCAAATGAGAAATATACATACACAAATTTTCAGTTTGCTCTAAGCACACCCAGGACATAGTTCCTCGAAATTTCTGCGTGTAAATGGTGGCTTTCTGAAAATGGCATCAACAAGTGAAGAGTCCAGTGTATATACTTAATCAAGTTAATCAACATGATGTAGTCAAACTTTCAAATCTTCCTTTCAAACATTCTTTTCTTTTTGCATTTTTATATATACACTAGTAAAAAAGCCCCATTTCTGATGCAAATGAAACGGGGGCTAGCAAGGTTTTCTTCTGTGTGCATGTGGGAGTGTGTGTGTCCCTGCCCTCTGCCCTCTCTCCCTTCCCCTGTGCTGTCTGCCCTCTCTGTCCCCTCCCCCCTCGGAGTTGAGTCCTTCAGTGTTAAGTTTCCCGCTGTGCTGTGTGTTTATGTTACAGAGATAGTGAGGGCTTCTGCCCTCTCTCCCCCCCCCCCCCCTGAGTCCTTCACTGTTACAGAGAGAGCGATTTGATTTCGTGCTTTGCTGTGTTTTCCTTCACTGTTTGTGTTACAGAGAGAGCGAGGGCGGGGCAGACACTCTTGGGGAAACCGGATATCTCTCCCCCTTCACACTTCCGGCTGGAGACTTCATTTAGAATGTTGGTGGTGCCTTTTATATATAGAGATAATTAAAATGAAAACTTGTTGAGCACTTAGCTATGGCTCGACGGTGGCCAAACCCGATTCACTTTACATGCTTCGTCAGGAGCCCTGCTTCAACTTTCTTACCACATCAAAAAGATGATATCACATATTTGTGTGATCACAATACATCTTGTCAAACTCCAATTTTTCATTATAACATCTTTTTGATGTGGTAAGAAAGTTGAAGCAGGGCGCCTGACGAAGCATGTAAAGTGAAACGGGTTTGGCCACCGTCGAGCCATAGCTAAGTGCTCAACAAGTTTTCATTTTAATTATGTATATCTAAAAATGCAAAAAGAAAAGAATGTTTGAAAATAAAGGAAGATTTGAAACTTTGACTACATCGTGTTGATTAACTTGATTAAGTATATGCACTGGACTCTTCACTTGTTGATGCCTAATCATTTGTGTTAGAGTCACAGCAGCCTTCCTCTTTTTGTTACTACTAGGCTTTCTGAAAATGCCATTTCCTCATATAACCTTCCTCCATGTGCAAATGCTACTATTTACATGTGGGGATGCTTTTAAAATGACTTTTATAGTCCCTGCTCTTATGTGATATATGCATAGGCGTTCTTGGTGTGAAAGGAGGAGGAGTGGCCTAGTGGTTAGGGTGGTGGACTTTGGGCCTGGGGAACTGAGGAACTGAGTTCAATTCCCACTTCAGGCATAGGCAGCTCCTTGTGACTCTGGGCAAGTCACTTAACCCTCCATTGCCCCATGTAAGCCGCATTGAGCCTGCCATGAGTGGGAAAGCGCAGGGTACATGGGCAAGGAACAACCACAGAAGAACAAAGCTCCATAAGGACAACAAATGAAGATAGAACAGGGAGATGAGAAGTCAAATCAATATCTTTTATTCAAATCAACTCTTTTACAATAGTGCGCGAGCTGAAAATCCACATTGGCTGAACACTAAGAGGCCCATAGGAATATAATGGGCATCTTAGTGTTTAGTGCACGCTATAAATGCTAGTGTGCCTTTGAAAAAGGCACCCATAATGCTTTATACAGTAGGCAAAACATACAGATATGTCTTCCCCTGCCAGAGTGCCGTGTTATAAAATTACCCACTTTCCTGGGGATTCTATATAGTGCGCCTAGATTTCCACGTGGAAATGCAGGTGCACTCATGCCCCCTCCCCAGCCTCTCCCCCAGGTTTTCTCATGCCCTCTCTCCAGCCTCTTCTCCAGATTCTCTCATGTTTCCCTCCCCAGTCTCTGCCCCAGATTCTCTTATGCCCCCTCCCCAACTCTCCCCAATTTCTCTCATGCCCTCTCCACAGCCTTCACCCAGATTCTCTCATGCCCCCTCACCAGCCTCTTCCCCAGTTTCTCATGCCCCTCCCTGCCTCTCCTCCAGATTCTCTCATGCTCCCGCCCCAGCTCCCCCTCCCCCCACCTTTACCTCTCACGCAGGGCTCCTTTTCTCCTTTCTTGGTGTTCCTCGTCTTCTCCTGCATGACTTTGCTCTGTAGATACTTATTTATTACATTTGTACCCCGCGCTTTCCCACATAATGCAGGCTCAATGCGGCTTACATACAGTAGTAATTTGAAGTACAAAGTTAAGAATAGAATTTTCAATAAAACAGTAGTAAAACAATGTAAAGTTGGGCTTAGTAGTGTATGATAAGTTGAGCTAGATAATATATGACTAGGATAAAAAAGGGTAGACAGGATAGGATAGTGTAATTTGGTGTAAAAGATGCAGGAAGTTAGTACATAAGTACATATAAGTATTGTCATACTGGGAAAGACCAAAGGTCTATCGAGCCCAGCATCCTGTTTCCAACAGTGGCCAATCCAGGTCACAAATACCCGGTATGATTCCAAAAATGTACAAAACATTTTATACTGCGTATCCCAGAAATAGTGGATTTTCCCAAGTCCATTTAATAATGGTCTATGGATTTTTCCTTTAGGAAGCCGTCCAAACCTTTTTAAAACTCCGCTAAGCTAACTGCCTTTACCACATTCTCTGGCAATGAATTCCAGAGTTTAATTACACGCTGAGTGAAGAAACATTTTCTCTGATTCGTTTTAAATTTACTACATTGTAGCTTCATTGCATGCCCCCTAGTCCTAGTATTTTTGGAAAGCGTGAACAGACGCTTCACAACTACCCATTTAACTCCACTCATTATTTTATAGACCTAATATAGTAACTTAGTAGATGACGGCAGAAAAAGAACTGCACGGTCCATCCAGTCCTCTATCATATCTCCCCTCAGCCACCTTTTCTCCAAGCTGAAGAGCCCTAGCCGCTTTAGCCTATCCTCATAGGGAAGTCGTCCCATCCCCTTTATCATTTTCGTCGGCCTTCTCTGCACCTTTTCTAATTCCACAATGTCTTTTTTGAGATGCGGTGACCAGAATTGAACACAATATTCGAGGTGTGGTCGCACCATGGAGCGATACAAAGGCATTATAACATCCTCATTTTTGTTTTCCATTCCTTTCCTAATAATACCTAACATTCTATTTGCTTTCTTAGCTGCAGCAGCACACTGAGCAGAAGGTTTCAACGTATCATCAACAACGACACCTAGATCCCTTTCTTGGTCCTTGATTCCTAACGTGGAACTTTGCATGACGAAGCTATAATTCGGGTTCCTCTTTCCCACATGCATCACTTTGCACTTGCTCACATTAAACATCATCTGCCATTTAGACGCCCAGTCTCCCAGTCTCGTAAGGTCCTCTTGTAATTTTTCACAATCCTCCCGCGATTTAACGACTTTGAATAACTTTGTGTCATCAGCAAATTTAATTACCTCACTAGTTACTCCCATCTCTAGGTCATTTATAAATATGTTAAAAAGCAGCGGTCCCAGCACAGAGCCCTGGGGAACCCCACTAACTATCCTTCTCCATTGAGAATACTGACCATTTAACCCTACTCTATTTTCTATCTTTTAATCAGTTTTTAATCCACAATAGAACACTACCTCCTATCCCATGACTCTCCAATTTCCTCTGGAGTCTTTTTTTTTTGTTACATTTGTACCCCGCACTTTCCCACTCACGGCAGGCTCAATGCGGCTTACATATACAGGTACTTATTTGTACCTGGGGCAATGGAGTTAAGTGACTTGCCTGAAGTGGGAATTGAACTCAGTTCCCCAGGACCAGAGTCCACCACCCTAACCACTAGGCCACTCCTCCACTCCATGAGGTACTTTATCAAACGCCTTCTGAAAATCCAGATACACTATCCAGCTTATAATCGAAAGAGAAAAACGCCTATATTTCGACCCAAATTGGGAGATGGGCGTTTTTCTCGCAAGGGCGCCCAAATCGGTATAATCAAAAGCCGATTTTGGGTGTTTCCAACTGCACTCCGTCGCGGAAATGAATAAAGTTGACGGGGGCGTATCGGAGGCGTGGTGGAGGCGGGACTGGGGCGTGGTTATCAGCCGAGGAGAGATGGGCGTCTTTAGCTGATAATCGAAAAGAAAGGCGTTTTTACCGCTATTTTGGGTCACTTTTTTTGGACCCTTTTTTTTAACGAACAAGTCCCAAAAAAGTGCCCCAACTGCCCAGATGACCACTGGAGGGAATCGGGGATGACCTCCCCGGACTCCCCCAGTGGTCACTAACCCCCTCCCACCAAACCCCCCCCCCCCCACTTAAAAAACTTTTTTTCCAGCCTGTATGCCAACCTGAAATGCCGTACCCACCTCCATGACAGCAGAATGTGTTCGATCCTGTCACAGCCTTTCCCTGGGTCAGATGTGGCTCTCGGGTGCACTACAGGGTCACATCAGCATTGCATTATGGTGGGTGTAGGGTATTGGGCTCCGTGATTTCATTAGCTTGTGTTACAGTCTCACAATGTTGGTAGTTGGTAGGCTCTTCTCCCATGGTGCTTTTCCCCCTGCCTACTGGGTCAGAGTGTGTCCAGTTTTGTTTCCGGTAGTCCATGAGGTAGTGGCCATTTTTGTAAGCCAGTTTTAGATCCCTTTCATGTGTTAGCCACGTTAGAGAACTTAGTTCTTACCTTGAATGTGGCTGAAAGAGGGCATTGTACAGCATTCTGCCAGCTCTGACCTACTGCTAATCTCAGTACCAGGGAGACTCATTGCCAGTGGGGCACAACCTCTGATCTGCAGTTAACTGTGAGTAAACGTGCTTATTCCAATAAAGGACGTTTTTGGAGAGATTAGTCTTCAGGTGTAAACTGGTGTGCCAATGTTATACAGCAGTAACAAGTCCTAGAGGCCTGCGTGTATGCAGGTCCCTGGAGCACTTTTAGTGGATACCGCAGTGCACTTCAGCCAGGTGGCCCCAGGCCCATCCCCCCACCTGTAACACTTGTGCTGGTAAATGGGAGGCCTCCAAAACCCACTGTACCCACATGTAGGTGGCCCCTTCACCCCTAAGAGCTATGGTAGTGTTGTACATTTGTTGATAGTGGGTTTTGGGGGAGGGGGGTTGGGAGCTCAGCACCCGTGGTAAGGGAGCTATGCATGTGGGAGCTTTTTCTGAACTCCACTGCACTGACCTAGGGTGCCCAGTTGGTGTCCTGGCATATCAGGGGGGCCAGTGTACTACGAATCCTGACCCCTCCCACGACCAAATGGCTCGGATTAGGACGTTTTTGAGCTGGGCGTTTTTAGTTTCCATTATTGCTAAAAAAAAACCAAATGCCCAGCTCAAAAACGTCCATTTTTTCGAAAATACAGTTCGGCCCACACCTTCACGTACCCGTTCTCGGAGATAAACGCCCATGGAGATAGGCATTCGCGTTCAATTATGCCCCTCCACATCAACCGGCTCCCCTTTATTCACATGTTTGTTCACCCCTTCAAAGAAATGTAGTAGATTGGTGAGGCAAGATTTCCCTTCACTAAATCCATGTTGACTTTGTCTCATTAATCCATGCTTTTGAATATGCTCTGTAATTTTGTTCTTAATAATAGTCTCTACCATTTTGCCCGGCACCGACGTCAGACTCACCGGTCTATAATTTCCTGGATCTCCTCTGGAACCTTTTTTTTAAATTGGCATTATATTGGCCACTCTCCAGTCTTCCGGTACCATGTTTGATTTTAAGGATAAATTACATATTTCTAACAATAGCTCCGCAAGCTCATTTTTCAGTTCTATCAGTACTCTGGGATGAATACCATCCGGTCCAGGAGATTTGCTACTCTTCAGTTTGTAGAACTGCCCCATTACATCCTCCAGGTTTACAGAGAATTCATTAAGTTTCTCCGACTCGTCAGTTTCGAATACCATTTCCGGCACCGGTATCCCACCCAAATCTTCCTCGGTGAAGTTGGGGAAGTCTCGTGGTTACACAACCTAAGACTTCCTCAACTTCCTGCATTGCAGCGGTTCAAGTATCTACAGAGCCCGGCTGTGCAGGGGGATAGAAGGAGTGTCGAGGAAGGAGAAAAGGAGCCCTGCTGTAGAGGTAAAAGTGGGGAGTGTGTCGGGTCTGGTCCAATCTGTTTCAGCTGTAAACAAAATCAGGTCATGTGTCAGGTCAGCATTAAAAATAAAATCAGGCTGTGTTAAAATGCATGACCTGTGTTAAAATATTAACACACTAAGGGGCCCTTTTACTAAGGCACGCCTAAAAGTGGCCTGTGCTGGTGTAGGCGCAGGTCCATTTTCTCAGTGTGCCTGGAAAAAAGACATTTTTTTGTGGCCGAAAATGGACACACAGCAAAATTAAAACAAGCGCTCATTCATTTTCGGCCTGAGACCTTACCATGGACTTAGTGGTAAGGTCTCACATGCTAACTAGGCGGCAAGCGTCAGTGTGCGTAAACTGCCAATTACCACCAGCTAAATACCATGCGATAGAAAATAGAAAATATTTTCTACTGTGTGTTTTGGACACGTGCCAAAAATGGAATTACTGCCCGGGGCATATAGTAGCTGGGCGGTAGTGCCAATTTGATAGGCGTCTATGTGCTTTTGTAAAATGGCCCCTAATAGCATTATTAATGTGTTAATTGCTTACCCCTATAAAATACACATCTACATGTAGAGCAGGGGTAGGCAACCTCAGTCCTCGAGGGGCCACAACCCAGTTGGGTTTTCAGGATTTCCCTAATGAATATGCATGAGATCTATTTGCATGCACTGCCTCCATTGTATGCAGATAGATCTCATGTATATTTATTGGGGAAATCCTGAAAACCTGACTGGGTTGTGGGCCTCAAGGGCTGAGGGTGCCCACTCCTGCTGTAGAGAGTACATGCACAAATTTATACCTTATTTGGAGTAGATATAGCTTTGTGCTGAATTAAACCCATGTAAATGTTTAGATCTTTTTACCCCCTCTATAAATCTTCATATACCGGTTACCCACGATTTGCAGAGATAAAAGACCAGGGCCGCGTCTATGAGAAAGGTAATTTTATTCACTTACCAAATATTGATACACTTAATATTTTTCTCATGGGAGAATAGAACTACTGCATAAATATGCTGGCTGTATCTATCGCTCCAACATCCTGGACTGAAACAGCTATTTTTATACACTTTGTATTTAACAATGATTTACAATGCTTCAACAAGTTATCTTACCCAGGATCATCCAGTCTTCTTTCAAAGCCATCTGGTTTCTCTCACCTGCTAAACCACATTCCCATGTTTGTTTATGCTTCCTCCTTTCCCAGGCCTGTTTGCCCGTAAGGATATCATATCAGATCTTAAGTTCCTGGGCCTCATGATTTATGGCCTTTGCCCTTTGACTCTACTCCAGGGTGCATAACTGTGTTTATTATCTACAGTGTATTGGCATTTGAGCATTGCTGGGGCTGGGATCCTATTTTAAAAAGTCACCTGAGAACTTATGTTGCCCTTACTAAATAGGATTAAAATAGGCACCCTTTTTTAATTTCTAAGATTAGCACCTTATTATAATCAAGCCCCTTATGTGGATTGATTTTTGGGTTTCTCTTTCTCTGGTAGTGATTACTTTTCCAATATGTTTCCTGTTCTGTAGCATCACCCATTTCCTTGAATAACAACTGATCACCATGACTGCCACCCTAACCAAGGTGAAGAATAACAAGGTAAACAAGATTATTGTCTATGAGCTTCCTGATTTCGAAGGACTGCACAGGGAATTCGAAACGGATGTCAAAGATCTGAAAAAGCATGGTTTCGACGACTGCATCTCCTCACTGAAAGTCATTGGGCAGCCATGGGTTCTCTATGAAGATAATGATTTTGGTGGATGGCTGGAGCCCTTTGAAGAAGGCGATTACAAAAATATTGAAAAAAAAAATAACGCTTTCTCATCAATGAGGCTGATCACTGATGACCTGATAAACCCTCAGATTACACTCTATGTCGATGAGAGCTACAAAGGCAAAAATGAACCATTTACAAAGGAGACCAAATTGAAGTACAGTAATTTTGACAATAAGGCATCTTCTCATACTGTTGAGAGAGGTGCCTGGATCTTGTATACAGATACAGACAGAAAAGGAAAGCGATTACTGGTTAGGGCTAATGAAAAGATGGAGGACTATAGGGCATCTGGATTTAATGACACAATATCCCACATCCGACCTCTGAAGGCCGGACGTCCTATTATAACATCCAAAGTCCGTTGGAATGAGCAAAAGGAAGTAAATGAGATTTGCTGCTTGATTGATGAGTTTACTGTGGAGAACAGATCAGGTTCTCATCAGGAATTCACTAGAACCTGTTCCAGAGAGTTTGAGTCTTCAGTCATGCATGAATTTAAATTTAGTAATACCACCACCATTGAAGCTGGGGTAGCATTTGAAGTGAAGCTAATTGCGTCTATGAGCACCAAGATTTCAAATTCCTTCACTGTTGAAAAGGGGAAATCAGAGACCGTCGTTGAAAAAGAGAAAGTGGAGATTACCATGCCAAGCAAGTTCCCAGCCAACAGCAAAACGACAGTTAGAGTGATGAAGAAGGAGTACACCATCATTGTGCCAGTGGAGCTCACCATTTGGCAGAATGGAAAGGAGACAATTGAGGATGGAGAAATGAGGTGTGAGGTGGGGAATTCAATCCAAGCTGTGATTACATCAGAAGCGATTAAAGAGAAGGAGTAGCCTCATGGTTAGTGCAGTGGCTGGTGAACTAGGTTCAATTCCCACTGCAGCTCCTTGTGACTCTGGCTAAGTCACTTAGGGGGTCTTTTTGCTGACATTTTTAGAGTGCGTTAAAAATAAGCGCGCACTAAACGCTAAAGACAGCAATGTATTCCTATGGGCATCTTTAGCATTTAGCGTGCGCCTATTTTAATGCTCACTAAAAACGCCAGTGCGCCTAAGTAAAAGACGTCCCAAATCCTCCATTGCTCCAGGTACAAAATAAGTACCTGTAAATAATATGTAAACCACTTTGATTGTAACCACAGAAAGGCAGTATATCAAATCCCATCCCCTTTCCCTTATTTAGGCTTTGCCAAGGAATATTGTACAGCTGTCATTAAGCTTTATTTTTATTTTTTTATTTGCAGCATTTGTATCCCACATTTTCCCAACTATTTGCAGGCTCAATGTGGCTTACATTATGCCGTAGATCGCCATTCCGGAATGAGAAATACAGAGTATTGCAGCATTAAGTACAGGAAATATAGGATAAGTTATAAGAAGAGTATCTACAGTTCACTTCAGGCATTAAGGATCAGAGTAGATCAGTGGCGTAGCTACAGGTGGGCCTGGGTGGGCCAGGGCCCACCCACTTTGGACTCAGGCCCACCCAAAATTGTGACACTTGCTGTAGCTGGTGGGGATCCCCAAACCTTGCCATGCTGGAAATTTTCTCTCCTGGGGCAGCCAGCGCTCTTCCAAATGTCAGCCAGCAGCACTTGCCTTGAGCTGACACAGACTGGCCCTTCTGCACATGCTCAGTTTTCACACATGGGCAGGGAGGGGTGGAGAGAGGAGAAAACCAGAGGGGGACCGGAGGGGGGGGGGGGGGGGGGGGTGAATTCCATGCCCGCCCACCTTGGGCTCTGGCCCACCCAAAATTGGCCATCTAGCTACGCCCCTGGAGTAGATAGAAGAAAAACATTCAGCAGTATTCATGTGAGTAAGTAAACCAATAAAAAGAGTTCAATGTTAACTTGAATTGATAAGGTTTTGATGTATGGTCATTATGAGGGATCTTTTAGGTACATCTCTTTGAACAATTTAGCCTTTAGTAGTTTACGGAAGTCTGTCAGAACGCGCTTTATATAGGTAATGAGTTGAAAACAAGCAACTGACAGAAAATACATCAATTTAAGAGAATAAAGAGATTAAGAGAAACTTCAAAGAGTGTGCGTACATATAAATTCCGCAGGTACTTTTTACCTTTGAAAATTGAGTCACCTGCTATTTATCTGGGTATATTTCCAGTCAAACTCATGTTCCATACTTTTAGAAATTCAAAAGTTATGCAGACCATCAACTCCCTGTCCCAATTCTGTCTGCAGGAAAGCCTTCCTTTAATGGGTAATTGGTAGGACAGAGCAAAGTATAATCCAAAATTTGACGTTTACTATCAGGCTTATTTTCGAAAGAGAAGGGCGCCCATCTTTTGACACAAATCGGGAGATGGGCGTCCTTCTCCCAGGGTTGCCCAAATTGGCATAATTGAAAGCTGATTTTGGGCGTCCTCAACTGCTTTCCCTTGCGGGGACGACCAAAGTTCACGGGGGCATGTTGGAAGCGTAGCGAAGGCGGGACTGAGGCGTGCCTAACACATAGGCGTCCTCGACCAATAATGGAAAAAAGAAGGGCGTCCCTGACGAGCACTTGGGCGACTTTACTTGGTCCATTTTTTGTTATGACCAAGCCTCAAAAAGGTGCCTGAACTGACCAGATGACCACCGGAGGAAATCGGGGATGACCTCCCCTTACTCCCCCAGTGGTCACCAACCCCCTCCCACCCTAAAAAAACCCCATTTTAAATATTTTTTGCCAGCCTCTATGCCAGCCTCAAATGTCATACCAGCTCCATGACAGCAGTATGCAGGTCCCTGGAGCAGTTTTAGCAGGTGCAGTGCACCAGGCAGGCGGACCCAGGCCCATCCCCCCATACCTCTTACACGTGGTGGTAAATGTAAGCCCTTCAAAACCCACCAGAAACCCAATGTACCCACATGTAGGTGCCCCCCTTCACCCCTTAGGGCTATGGTAGTGGTGTACAGTTGTGGGTAGTGGGTTTTGGGGGCGGGGTTTGGGGTCTCAGCACACAAGGTAAGGGAGCTATGCATCTGGGAGCAATTTCTGAAGTCTACTGCAGTACCCCCTAGGGTGCCCAGTTGATGTCCTGGCACGTGAGGGGGACCAGTGCACTACTAATGCTGGCTCCTCCCATGACCAAATGGCTTGGATTTGGCCGTTTCTGAGATGGGCATCCTCGGTTTCCATTATGGCCGAAAATCGGGGACGACCATCTCTAAGGTCGACCTAAATTTTGTAATTTGGGCGTCCCCGACCGTATTATCGAAACGAAAGATGGACGCCCATCTTGTTTCGATATAACGGGTTTTCCCGCCCCTTCACCGGGACATCCTGCGAGGACATCCTCAGGAAAACTTGGGCGCCCCTTTCGATTATGCCCCTCCACGTCCCTCTGAGTCATTTAGAAACTAGTCAAACTATGAAATGGAAAACTCCCATTATGCATATTGAAATAACACTGGAGCAATTTTCAGTAGGAACAGCAGACGATGTCTAAAAAAAAAATATTGACTTTATTGCAACATCTGAGACTCGACATGAGTCGTGTTTCGGCCTGAAAAGACCTTCCTTAGGAGTCTTCTATTGGATGTGTAGGGACTCTTAGCTAATCTTATGTTCAAACGTTTTTTATTGACATTATTCAACACCAACATTGTCATACAAGCTGTGCTTCAATCTAACTATATAACAATTATTAACTAACATACAGCATTTGTACATTTTGTCAACTTTTTACCTCATCAATTGTACCAATCCTCCCACTTCTTAGCTAATCTTAATGAAGTACATGTGATGTCTAATATACCTTGCTACTTGCTGCTGACAAAAAAAGTGTGAGCTACCGTGAGCTAAAAACACTACCTCTGCTTACTAAAAGACCCCTTATTTAAGAACATGCCTAAAACCTTGATTGTAAATGGTTGTGCCTAAATAGTCATGGGGACGGGCGCTACGCGTAACTTTAGGTGAGTTTTATACAGTAGCTCAGTGGTTCCCAAACCTGGCCCTGGAGGCACCCGAGCCAGTCAGGTTTTCAGGATACCCACAATGAATATTCATGAGATAGATTTGCATGCAGTGGAGGCAGTGTATGCAGATCTTTCTTCATGAATATTCATTGTGGGTATCCTGAAAACCCGATTGGCTGGAGTGCTTCCAGGACCAGGTTTGGGAACCACTGGAATAGCTCTAAGCACGGGGGTGGGGGGGGGGGGGGGGGGGGGTTGCGTCAATTTTTTAGACACCATTTATAGAATTTAGTCCAGTATGTTCAGTTCAGAAACACCTGCACAAAATATTGCCAGTGGATTTATCTCTTGTAGCATAATGGCCCTGGAGAAACTGGAGCCTTTTTATATTGTGATGTATTCCAATCTAATACTGGATTTATATCTTGCCCCCTAGTCCCATAAGACCACTTGGAACAGCTGACAAATTGCAAAAATACAATTTCTCATAGGTGCAAATTAAATAATGCATATGCAGTTCAAATAAATCGTTACAAACATTCATAAACAATATTACCTACTAAGACAAAAATATAAATATAGTGTAACAAAATTACTCACAGAATCTAAACCTCCCTACCTCCGATAACCAAACAATTTTTATCCAATTCCCCCTCACCCCCACATTAAATAAGTGTGCCCAAGAAAGCACATACTACCCAGAACAATATTTTAGGGTCTAAATAATTTGAATCTGTTCCCTAAGGAGCTCTGCTTTTGAGTTGCTTCTTTGGAGATGTCCCACCTCTGTGGCAGGCCAGCATTTAAAATGGATCGGCAATGATTAGAGTCCCCTGCCTCAGCTTGCACAGCAGAATGCAGAAGAAGGTGACAACATCCTTTAGCAGGAGGTAGGAGAGGGGACTGCTCTTCTAGTAACAATGGTGACAACTTGTTTGGAGTCCTTTGATACTTAAGCTGATAATTGAGAAGAGACCTGTGTTGGTCTCAAAGGTCCATGTAGTACAACTCCTTTTGGTATGTCTTTTAAAGAAGTTTAACATATTCGTATTGAGTTAGCAATTTGTGGATTTCTCTCAATATCAATTCATTGCATCTAATATTAAAAAAATGCACTGTATTTCTTCGCTGCTATTGAAAAATCTTATTTTGAGGTGTCGGGCTGCTGGATTAATGATTGCAACTGCTTTTTTGGGAGTAAATAGATAGGCATTAGCTATTTTCATAGACTGTAGTAGGCAGAGAGAGGGGTAGTGTTTTATTGAATGGTTATGGGATTGCTTTGTTGGGAGTAAATAGATAGGCATTATCCATTTTCATAGACTAGTAGACAGAGGGAGGGGATAGTGTTTTCTTGAATGGTTATGTGATTGCTTCATCTGTAAGAGAATAGATACTGTGCTGCAGCCTTTGATTTTAAGAACTAATTCAGAAATCTATGATCATTTTGCTTTTTGTTATAGAGTCTAAAATAATAGTCAATAAAGGAATTTCTTAAAAGATGTCTTGAGTCATCTGTTTTATTTTTACTTTCACTTTATAGCCTTTAATGATTTTTGTTAATAGTGAAATACAAGAAGTAAACTGGTTCAATATCCTATATCCTTACTCATATTGAGTACAAGTAAAATTATGTCAAATAGAAGAAAGTAGCAGAAGACCAATTGGATTTCAACTTAAAACATTTATTGAAATATAATAAAGTATTTAGTTACTAGGTCCAGGCTTGAGCAGTATACCATAAAAAAAAAGGATGTGTAACATAAAACTAAGTCTGTAGATCCAGACTCGACACAGATCTGTGTTTCAGTTATTAAAGCCTTCCTAGCCAAGTAGGTATCAAATTTGTGCGTATGCAAAAGAACTTTTCAATGAGTCTGCATAGCGGAGGCCATAGTGGAGAGATTAAATGAATTCTTTGCTTCTGTCTTCAACGAGGAAGATGTGGGAGAGATACCAGTGCCAGAAATGGCATTCAGTGCTGACGAGTCAGAGAAACTGAAACAAATCTCTGGAAACCTGGCAGATGTAATGGGGCAATTCGACAAATTGAAGAGCAGCAAATCACCTGAACTAGATGGTATACATCCTAGAGTATTAAAAGAATTGAAAAATGAACTTGCAGGGCTGTTGTTAGTAATATGTAGTTTATCTTTAAAATCAAGCATAGTACCAGAAGATTAGAGGGTAGCCAATATAAAGACAATTTTTTAAAATGGTTCCAGAGGTGATCTGGGAAATTATAGACCAGTGAGCCTAACGTCGGTGCCGGGCAAAATGGTACAGACTGTTATAAAGAACAAAATTACAGAGTATATATATAAGCAAATGAGAAAAAGCCAACATGGATTTAGTCAAGGGAATTCTTGCCTCACCAATCTACATTTCTCTGAAGGGATGAATAAGCATGTGGATAAAGGTGAGCGGGTCGATATTGTGTATTTGGATTTTCAAAAGGCATTTGAAAAAGTACCTCATGAAAGACTTCTGAGGAAATTAGAAAGTCATAGGATAGGAGGCAATGTCCTATTTTGGATTAAAAACTGGTTAAAAGATAGAAAACAGAGAGTAGGGTTAGATAGTCAGTACTCTCAATTGAGGAGGATAGATAGTGGTGTTACCCAGGGGTCTGTCCTGGGACTGCTGTTTTTTTAAACTTATTTATAAATTATCTAGAGTTGGGAATAATTAGTGAGGTAATTAAATTTGCTGATGACACAAAATTATTCAAAGTTGTTAAATTGCAAGAGGACCTTATGAGACTGGGAATCCAAATGGCAGATGATGTTTAATATGAGCAAGTGCAAAGTGATGCATGTGGGAAAGAGGAACCCAAACCATAGCTATGCGATACAAGGTTCTGCATTAGGAGTTACCACCTAGGAATAGGATTTAGGTGGCATCGCTGATGCTACGTTGAAAGCCTCTGCTCAGTGTACAGCAGCAGTTAAAAAGCAAATAGAATGGTTGGAATTATTATGAAAGGAATGGAAAACAAAACTGAGACTATTATAATGCTTTTGTATGACTCCATGATGCGACTGCACCTTGAATACTGTGTGCAGATCTGGTCACTGCATCTTAAAAAAAGATATAAAAGAATTAGAAAAGGTACAGAGAAGGGGAACAATAATGATAAAGGGGATGAAATGACGTCCCTATGAGGAAAGGCTAAAGTGGCTTGTGCTCTTCAGCTTGGAGAAGAGACGGCTGAGGGGAGATATGACAGAGGTCTATAAAATACTGAGTGGAATGGAACGGGTATATGTGAATCGCTTGTTTACTTTTTCCAAAAATACTAGGACTAGGGGGCACATAATGAAGCTACTAAGTAGTAAATTTAAAATGAATCTGAGAAAATATTTCTTCACTCAGCGAGTAGTTAAACTCTGGAATTCGTTGCCAATGTGGTAAAAGCAGTTAGCTTAGCAGAGTTTAAAAAAGGTTTGAATAATTTCCTAAAAGAAAAGTTCATAAGCCATTATTAAGATGGACTTTGAAAAATCCACTGCTTAATTCTAGGATACTGCCAAACAAATGTAGACCTTCACTCTGTCGAGTGTGAAAAAACTCAACACAAGCGAACACATACACACATGTCCGAGGCAGTTACTGGAATTGGTGACTCCCCCTTGACAGAGTTAATACGAAACGGGGTCCTGTCGGGATCTAAGAGTGCACCAACCTGCCTAAGATAAGTGGTTTGGTCTTTTTGACAACATTGAGGGTGTTGTATCAATTAGTAGTCACGAATTAACGATGGAAATAGGATGGTGGAGGTCGAGTCAACGATTAAATGACAAACACGAGTGAGATATTCACCTACTGAGTGAGAAAATATCTTCGTGTTGAACATATGAGACCCTACCTCACTATATAACAATCATCCAGCCTCCACTGGCATTGTATTTGCATTCATATATTTTGTGTATTTTTTATAATTCTAGGATAAGCAGCATGAAATCTGTTTTACTGTTCTGGGATCTTGCCAGGTATGGCCATTATTGGAAACAGGATATTGGGCTTGATGGACCTTTGGTCTGTTCCAGTATAACAGCGCTTATGTTCTTATGAAAATACTGTCAGCACTGCAAGGAACCATGAGTAACAAAGCAAAATGGTTCAAAGGGAAGGACGGCCAAAGTAATTGTGAGAAATCAGAAAACTGCACCATACAGAGCCTGAGAAGAAGCCAGGACAGTGGTCTCTTTCCTCTTCCTGGATCATCCCTACCTATCTTGCCTGATCGGCTACCTTGCCTCCTTCACTCTATGCCTGAAATCCCTCTCCCCTTCACCACTAGTCCCTGAAATCAGCTTCCTCACTCTTCATTGCTGATCCTTTTTCCTACCCACAAGACAGGAGACCAATGATGGACACAGCGTTAGCTTCTGCCTGCTGGACAAAACCAGACTGATGGTTTCAATAGCATAAGTAGGTCAGCCACTGGATGAAACAGCGTTCACTTCGCGTTTTGCTCTTACATGCTTGCAGACTTCTGAGCTGGTAAAAAGCGCAGGACAGCACCCCCTCCAAACTTGGTGCCCAGGACTGCTGCCCTGCTTGCTCACCTCTTGTGAAAGCCCTGATTGAGGGGCAAAGTAGACATTTACAGTGTTCAACCTGATTCAAACCAGGCAGCGGAACATATCAAACTATGAGGCACTGTTCTTTTCCTTCTAGTGGCTAGCTGCGAGAAGACAATATATTTATATTTCCCATTGAAGGAGTGGAACGCCGGATACTACTCGAATACTATGAGTACTACCCGAATACTACTGGACAACAGGACAACCTCATGTTTTTGTGCCTACTGATGGACTTATACTTATGCACTCTACCTCTGCTTTTGGCTGTTTAGCCACACCTTATTACTCCACTGAACATTTGTGCCTTATCCAGTTTTACTGTTTACTAACGAGAGAAGCTTGCTGTTTACTAATGTAAAGACAGAATGCAGGGCTTTTACACATATAGCTTGTAACAGTAGTTAGCAAGGCATATACAAGACCAGCTTGCATGTAGCAACGCCATCTGAATAGACGACCTTGGAGGGTGCTGACACCCCCCTGCATTCCTGAACCGAACCTTATCTCCTGTGCTAGAAAGGAGCATTGTGTGTGTGTGAAGAATAAGCTGCTAAGTTTCGTTTTTCCTTGCCAGTATCATTTCACTGTTATGACGTGTGTACGTACTGGGACTACAATTTTGTACTGTAAGAACTACAACTGTTTACTGCGCATGCCAAATGTGATGTGTAAGGGCCTAGTGCGCAGGCCCAGTAGGGAAGTATAAATGTAAGTGTCAGGTGATTCGCGACACACAGTGTCCCGAGACTACTCGGTACTGTACACTTGCTAGCAATAAAGTTGCCTTGTTTGGAACCAAATTTGGCCTTTTGTCTTCTGATTCACTAGCCTGTTTCACCATTATCTTCTAAATTCTAAGCAGCGAGCAAAACACATACACAACAAATAAAAATGTACAAAAATAGACAGCATATAAAACAAATATCATCAAAATTAACACCAACAGAATATTGGTGATGATGGAAAGGGGAAGGAGGATAGAAGACAGATATGGGCGACTAGAGAGATGACTGTGGGTTAGAGGAGAGTAAAGGCAGAAAGAAAGAAATGAGTAGGGATCTGGCAAGATTAGAGAAGATAGCTGGATGAAGAGAAATGGGAGAGGTAAGAGCAAAAGTGTAGCTACTGTTGAGCAAGCCTGTCAAAATGTCCAGGGCTGTCCAGTGGTTGGGGCCACTTGAAGCTGCTCCCACCCACCCACCTCTCCTGTGGGTCCAGCATTGCTCCATCTCTCCCCCTCCCACGTCTGGGCCTGGTATCTCTCTGGCTTCCTCCCAGGTGATGCAGTGGAGCACAGGCAGGAAATGTTCTGCCAGCCAGAGACAACTCACATTCAGTGGCGTTGCCTCTGCTGCTGTCAGTGACCTGCCGCAGCACCTGATAAGGAAGCCAGAGAGATGGCAGATCTGCACAGAGGGGGAATCTGGCATGGGGTGGGGGGAGGGAGAAATATTCTGGTTTTGGGGGTGGGAGCAGAGGGGAGAGAGAGAGACCTAGAGCAAAAGGGAGGGATAGTGATGTTGGACATTGGGAGTGCGTAAGCGAGACCTGGACTAAAGAGGAGGGAGAAGAGAGGGGACAGATGCTGGACTGGGGTAGTAGAGGGAAGAGAGAGAGAGAGAGAGAGAGAGAGAGAGAGACTGGACCAGGGGAGAGAGGGGGTGAGATGATGAACCAAGGGAGGGAGGGAGGGAGATATGCCAGACTAGGGAAGGTGAGGGCCAGGGGTAGGGGATGCAGGAGGTAGGTAAAAGAAAGGAGAGAAGCAGTGACAGAGAAAAAATGCTGGTTGTAGTGGAGGCATAGGAACAAGGACACAGAGAGGAAATAATGGACACAAGGGGAGAGATAGGGACACAGAGGAGAGATGCTGAACTTGGTGGAAGACAGGGACACAGAGGGGAGAAACTATACAGGATGGATAGGGACACACAGGAAAGATGGACATAGAGAAGAAATATTTAAAAATATTTTGAAAATCATGGGATAGCAAGCAATGTCCATTTGTGGATTAGGAATTGGTTATTGGACAGAGGGTAGGGTTTAATGGCCATTTTTCTCAATGGAGGAAGATGAATAGCGGAGTGCCGCAGGGATCTGTACTGGGGCTAGTGCTATTTATCAAATTTATAAATGATGTGGAAATCGAAACGATGAGTGAGTTATGTGTGTAAATTCAAATTAATTAATTAATTAATTGCATTTGTATTCCACATTTTCCCACCTATTTGCAAGCTGAATGTGGCTTACAATGTATCGTTATTGGTAGATAAAGATTGGACAATAATAATTGGTATTGCATAAAAAGCGTAACTAATATAATAAAGAATTTAAACAAGCACTTATAATAAGGAAGACAGTTCTGATATAGGGAAGGTGGAGAGTGTCACATCTACTGATTTTTGTGGGATGCCAATTTGTGTCAATAATTGCTTGTTAAGTGTATACAAGGCAACTTTGGAGGGTGGTGGCGGGAGGATGAGATGCCAGAGAGCGAGATGACAGGAGAGAAAAGGCTGCCAGTGTGTGGCGGCAGAAGGTATGAGACAGGCTGCAGGAGGAGGGGCAGCGGTGGGAGAGAGCAACATGACGCAATTAATGCGTTAAAATTAGTAAGACAAAGTCCAGGGGGGGTGGGGTACGACTTGGTAAGGAGGAGGGGAGGGGTCAAACAGCAACAAAGCTCTTGATTATTTTAAAATGATGTTTGAACCTTTGTGTTGTCTTTAATATTCCTTGCAATTTAACCCACCTAAATAGCAGTTAGAAAGCATGTATAGCTGTTAGCAAGTACTCGTGGGCAAATGACACTACAAGGATTGATGACAACTGATGGTAAATGTTTGATTGGACTTCTCCACAAAGAAGGTTTGCAAAGACACTTTACTAGAAGAGATGTCTCTTGGTGATGGGCCATAAGAAACAAGGCCCTTTGAGACAAGATCTTGTCCTGAGTTATGCCACATGTACTATGCTCTCATTTGTTTTATGTTGACTCTTCCTTCTGTATTGAAAAGTTAAATAAACAGATTTAAATATATATAAAATTAGTAAGACAAGTTAATAATTTTAATGCGTTAATCACATTAAAATATGTTAAATGAATACCTTAGTATAACTTATTTAGGACCTCTTTTATTAAGCTGCGGCAAAAGGGGGTCCTGCACTGGCGTGTGTTTTGACATGCGCCAAGGCCCCCTTTCATTGCAACAGGTAAAGCACTTGCCGCATGGCCATTTCAGGAGGGAGCCCTTACTGCCACCCATCGAGATGGCGGTAAGGGCTCCCGTACTAACCCTGCGGTAACCGGGCAGAGATTAAAGACAAGGCGCAGTGCCCCATCTGGTGCACGGAGCCGACAATAACATGGCGCCGTGCCCCGATGGGCCTGCGCGCCGATGCCAGCGGGGTGCGGGCAAGGCATGGAGGGCACGTTCCCGCCCCTCAGTTGCACCCTGCCGGAAAAGGAGGGACTACCATGGGGCTTAAAACCCCCAGAGCGGAACCCGGACGTCCTCTCCTGGCGTCCGGGCATCAGCATGCATCGTCGATCTGGCGTGTTGGTCTAGTGGAATGGTCCTTGCCCAGTGTGTGCGAGGTCTAGGGTTCGAATCCAAAGTGAGCTCACCCTTTACTGTTCTGCAGAGTTGCTGGTTAAGGACCTGTCGATTCGGAGAGTTTTCGTGGGCACGGCGGTGCGCTTCTTTTCGCCCGGCTGGGAGCGTACAGTGGCGGTGCAGTCGAGACTATGGGGGCGCCGTTGCACGCTCCAGGGCCCACCCCTTATCCTGGTGGGTAGTAGAGTGTGGGAGCGGGAGTCCGCGCGGCGGGGGGACATCGGGCCGTGATCCGTTTCATTTGGATCCACGATCTCCACCCCATCGTATGTGCGTGGGGGCCATGTGGTCAGGGGATCAAGGTCAGTTAGAGTGAGGCCCGACAGTGACGACAAGGAGTGCAGCCGGTCCCTCCCCTCGCTGCACCTTTGCACTATTACCCCCATCCGTTCTGGTTTAGGGCCGCAGTGTCGACCTGGTCTGGGAGTCATGCAGAGAGTGCGATACAAAAAAAAAAAAAGAGGGGGAGGGAAGGTTGGAGACGTGTGAACTCACGGATGGTGCATGTTGCAGTCATCCAGGGGTTTTCCTTCGGGAAATGTCTTTCTTTCGCTGGACGGACAGGCGAAGGAGTAGGACAGGCGGCGGCCATCTTAGCTAGCACGATCGGGGGGATGTTCCCATGGCTGCCATATTGGGATGGGAAGAACAGGGGGCAGCCATCTTGTTAAGAGCCAGGGGCGGCCATCTTGGTAAGAGCCGTTTGGTAAAATTTTATCTCCACCCCCACCCGCGCAGCCGTCATCTAGTACACTCAAAGCAAAGTAAGAAAACCTATGAACTGCTGCAAGGAGGTTTAATAAACAGGAGAGGAGGTGAGCCTATCTAGTCCACGGTAAGCAAAGAAGCCAATTTGGTTTATCTCTGTTTCTACTACCCCTAAACAGCCGTCATCCAGTACACTCAAACAAAGCATGATAACCTATTAGCTGCTGCAGGGAGGCTTAATAGACAACATTAGAAGGCCAATTTGTGTAATCTTTGTCTCCACTCCCTCATGCAGCCGTCATTGCCATTCATTTAAACAAAGCAGGAAAACAAACAGGGAAACATGGTAGATGACGGCAAGAAAAGACCTATAGTCTGCCCATTGCATGCAAGGACGCCAATTTGTGTAATCTTTGTCTCCACTCCCTCATGCAGCCATCATTGCCATTCATTTAAACAAAGCAGGAAAACAAACATGGGAACATGGTAGATGATGGCAAGAAAAGACCTATAGTCTGCCCAACAATTTAAACTCATGTGTGATACTTTATGTGTATACTTGACCTTGACATTTTGTTTTTGTTCCATTATGGGAGTAAAGCGTCCAAGTGTTAGGCACACCTAATCCTAACTTTGAAATGCCCCCAACACACGCCCTTGTGATGTGGATGCACCGCATAGATAAACGTCTACAAAAATACCGATAGGGATGTTTTGAGAAGACATTTGTCCAAAATGCTGCTTTATGACACTTTTGGACGTTGTTCTCTCGCGAAAATGAGCCCCATAATAACCTATAGAACTTTGGAAGCCTAAATGCTTTGAAAATGAGCCCTTAAGGGAGTCATCTTTAATCCCATGTTGTTTATTTCCACCGCATAGTTTCGAAAACAGGCAACCCAAAACCATTCTGGAATACCAAAGGTCTATTCTCTTGTTGGTAACAATACAAAATAAGAATAATATTTGTATTTATAGGTATATATACTCTATCCCATACCTTGCGAATAATAATCAATTTGTCAGTCTATGATTTCAGATATATCATCTCAACCATTTAAGTGGTCAGGTCAGAGGGCGTGACCAGCAGGCACGCGCAAAGACCACACAGAAGAGCAGACCGCAGACAAGCAGGAAAAGAACATCGCATGGACCCCGAGGCAGCCCAAGGGACGGACAATGGCAACACGGAGTACAAGGGTAGCCAGCCACAGACTTAGAAGCTCGGAGGCGATTTAGCAGTTCTAGCGGCACGGCGCAGAAACAGTATCCTGCGCAACTTCAAGAAGGTCGAAGCAGAGTACAATGCAAAGATCACTATTCGCGAAGGTATGAGGTTGCACACCTACTAGGATTCCTGCTAAAAAGGTGAGTCACTAGATGCCCACAACATGACAAGGCACAACACTTAACATAGGGGAGAAAAGACGGGGAAAAGACATGAAAGCGTAAGAAAGGGAACGGACATCTTAATTGTCGTGTAGAAATAGAACATATATTTCACTAAAAGAATAGAAGAGGTAAGAATAGAAGGACTTACCCAGGGCATGTGGCTATTTCGGGTCGGAGCATGTGTACAGATCAGAATGTTCATGTTTTATTTGGTGGCATTTGTACCCCACAGTTTCCCACTATGTGCAGGCTCAAGTTGGTTACAGAGTGTCGTTATGCATGTCAGAATATTAGGTATAGTTGGTAGTTACAAGTGGCGGACGCGATTGATTGCTACAGGATCGTTAGATACAATCGATAATAAGCAGAGGTATATAAGAGATTAGAGAATGGTAGTGTATGAGGTGTATGTGGTTGTCATGTAGGTTAGTTGGTAGTTTACGTCATTAAAGATTCTCTGCGTAGGCTTTGTCGAAGAAATGTGTCTTCAGAGCCTGGCGAAAGTTGGTTAAATTGACCCCGGTTTTTTAAGGCTTCAGGTAGTGAAGTCAATAGCTGTGTACTTCTGTACGAGAAGGGGTGCCGTGCCGGGAGAATATCGCAACACAGAGGTAGACTTAAAGAGGTAGACTTAAGGAACCTTGCTCACAGTTAGCATGTGTGACGGGACAACAGGGCTCAATAATAAATTAACTTACAATGTCCTTGCTGTAGAGTAGCTGAAGCCTAGTGAGCCGGCAGGAAGGTGTAAATTAGCCAGCCGAGTGGGACAGAGGTAGCCCGAGCCAAGAAATCCTTACAGCAGCCAATAATGAGAAGAGTGAGTGAGCCGGCGTATTACTGGCATTATTAGGCACCTATGAAAAGGTTAGGAACAGCTGAGTCCAGAGTAATGGAGTGAAGAGGCGCAGTGGCAGTTACCGGGCAAGTAGAGCAGAGACACCCCCCCCCCCCCGTGTCCAGTGCGGTCACCGAGGCAGCCTTACCACTTCCGCCAGACAACCTCCCAGTAAAAGGACTTAAGGCAGAGTCAAGACTGTTACGATAAGTGCATGTACAGGGATTGCTTGATGCCCCGCTCCGGGTACATATTTTCAATTCATGTACGCACGGGCAGGGCAGCGAGTCTTAGCGAGTACGAATAACATCCTATACCGTGATTCAGCACAGTTATGCACTAGGGCATGCTGCGAGTCCGCAAATTACTAAACATGACAGCCCTTCACTAAACCATGTCCACCTTTAGCAAAGGCATTCGGTATTCCCCTAGAGAAGCTTGAAACGCGACTGCAATGATTAGGCATCGAGATAATTCCCTGGCATGGAGGGGTAGGCCCCCCACCCGCAAATTAAGTAGCTCAGCACTAATAGCAGTGGCATCTGGGTAGGGAATCATCCCGCTATTCGGGAACCTTCACTTCCCCGGCCGTAAGGGAATAACAAATTCAGACCAACACACGCGTCATTTCCCTACCGCAACGATTAAAAAGAGTAAAGGTAACAAGTTCCACCTGCACTATACGCGGAACTAATTATCTCTGCGATTGTTCGGGAGCCACACACCTGGTGAAGGTGTATGGCAGAGGAAAAAGCGGCAAGATAAGCAGGAACAACCCAGGTGACTTAAGGGCAGCGGTGTAATTTCCTCAATCCGAACATGCCAGATGGGCTTTCTCTGTAATACAACCTGATAGCTAAACTCTTGAAGCGCATGACATGGCGATGCAAAGTAAGCCTTGCGAGCCAGCAAGTCAGGTGCGACGCGGATGTCATACATAAGTAAATAAGTAAGGCGAGAATTGCAATCATTAGCGGGTAACCAAGAAAGAACTATGACAGCAGGGGCATGAGGATAGCGAAAAGGCAGCTTATCGTGAAAGACTGTCGTCAGGGAGTAAATTTACCATTGCACAGAGGTCAATCATCACGGGCAGAACATTCCGGTGTGCGCAATGCAGCCCAATGATGGAATTTACGAAAGCCTTTCCATCGCATTTAGACCATACAAGTAGTAAGGACGGCCCCTGCGGACCGACAGTGATACACCGCTGCAGCCGGCGGCATCGGTTCAGGAGTGCTTATGAACGGGCAAAGGATAGTGATATACATAATGGCTAAGCAAATCGGCGCGAATGATGAGGCAATCGGCGTGGGGCTGCCTCGCCAGGCAATTAGCTTACATTTGTTTTTCAAAGCTTTGATACGTATCTGCCAAAATACTTAGAGCGATGGTGGTGGTCAGACTCTTCAAAGGTATATCTGCCTTCTCCAGGTGTGAACCGGATGCTGCAGGCATACTGCAAAGGCTACAGTCTATCTCTGCTGTCCACGATTATGTAACATATTTAAAAATGTGTTTTGTTCTGTTATAGGAGTAAGTAATTGCAAGCGCAGACTGGCCCAGTAAGAAAGGTAATCGACATATCGTCGCACGGACAATGGAGTGGACTGAGGACAGGTGACACACGAGTGAGCAGCAGAGATATGTGAAAGGTGCGCTCGAAGGACGGGACCCACCTATATGCAAGTGGGAATGACCCATGTAACATAGGGCAGAGTGTGTAGTGCACGTACCTGTCTATGGCACAACAGGCCGCAGCTGATGGTGGGGGGGCCCGGGGCAAGCGTTGCTACCCCGGGCTGGTGGCGGGTTACCCAAGCCTGATGGTGTAAGCTAGGCAGCTGGGATAGCTGCGCTTAGGGTTGAGTGCCCTTGCTGTACAGCGGGGAGCTCGGTTTACGATTGGCGGCGTAAGCATAGGCAGCTGGGATAGCTGCGCTTACGGTTGAGCGCCCTTGCTGGACGGCGGGGAGCTTGGTTTACGATTGGCGGAGTAAGCATAGGCAGCTGGGATAGCTGCGCTTACGGTTGAGCGCCCTTGCTGGACGGCGGGGAGCTCTGTTAACGATTGGTCAGTCTCGCTAAAGATGGCGGACTGGGTTGGCTACTAAGATGGAAATATGATTGGCTTGGGTATACCCAGGGTATGATGTTTGTATTCTAAATAAAGCTGCGGCCAAGTGTGCCATCTTAAGAAAATACCATGTGTCATGTTATTATTGTGTTATTGTTGTAATCTCAAACTGGCATGCCTGAGGGGTCTCGGCTGCCTATGTTACTGCCGGGTACACACCAGCACTACAAAAATAAATATATTTATGTAGCGCTGGATATGACGGTGCGCTGGGGGTGGGAAATACCACTGGAAGGGACTCAACTCATAACTGCAACAACATACAATACTTCAATCTCTATTTTTTTCTCTCAATTACAATATTTAGTTTTGCCACTAGATGACAGTATTGAATTACTAATGTAGGGCCACTAGTAGTTCTTAGAAAAAGTCTTAGAAGGAAACAAGCAGATAAACAGACATTTCCCTGCAGCAATGTTTGCTCTGTTATAGACAAGTGAAAGGATGCCAAGAAAGACAAATACACCCAGGCAGTGAGGGCAGACAGATGAATACAAATAGTTCTGGGGGGGGGGGGGGGGGGGGAGAAACGATCTCAAACTGACCTAAGAGGGCATAGTTAGTGTAAATCGCCTCCCTGATACCTGATGTTTGTAGTCGAGCCGAATATCCAGAGTCACACCGCTGAGAGCAGGAGGGGATACATTAAAACTAATCTCGTCTCTCATACACAAAGTGTGAGAGAGGAAATAAAACTAATTTCATGTTTTTTTTATTTTGTAGGAACCAGACACAAGTGTTCACAATTTATTTATTTATTTTCTTTCAACACAACGTGGTAAGTATTCAGCCTTTAATTTTAAGTAGAGGAGTGTGGTAGCCGTGTTAGTCCACTCTTAAGGTTATCAATAGAAATCAAACAATACACTGTCAGCTAGCACATTTGCTTATTTCCGATCTGAGGAAGAAGGGCAACCTTCGAAAGCTAATCAAGAAATGTATTAAGTTATGTCCAATAAAAAAGGTATCATCTTATTTTCTTTTCCATGTTTTATTTTGTTTGATTTCTATTGATAGCCTTTAATTTAAATTCAACAATATTTCTTTTCTTCCAACATTCTATTAGAAATATTCTAAATGTGAAGTTATAATTATTTACTTTTATTTATTTTTGTTATCTCAATAGAATTACTTCAAAAACCAGAGAGAAAAGAACAACAATCAGATAAGTATACACTATTCAACATTACGTCAAGCCCCCTCCCTGCCCATCTTCAAGTCTCTGCTTAAAACCCACCTCTTCAATGCTGCCTTCGGCACCTAACTCTTACCTTCAGGATATCTGGACTGCCCCAAATTAACTGCCCCTATCGTATCGTCTACTCACTTGTCCTTTAGATTGTAAGCTCTTTGAGCAGGGCCTGTCCTTTTAAGTTAAATTGTACAGCACTGCGTAACCCTAGCAGCGCTATAGAAATGTTAAGTAGTAGTAGTAGTAAATTGTATAAATTCTCCCTCTAAATCTTTAGATTTCTTGGTGTTAGCAAGAATTTGATTCTTTGTGCAGTGGCGATCCTAGGTCAGCTGCCACCCGGGGCGGATTGCTGCTGCGCACCCCCCCCCCGGGTGCAGCGGCATCCATCCCCCCAGGGTGCAGGACAACCCCCCCGGTGCACCAACCCCCCCGGTGCACCAACCCCCCACCCCCTTGGTGTATCAAACACTCTCTGGTGCATCAAATCCCCCCCTTCGGCGCATCACCTCCCCCCCCGGGTGCCTTCTTGGCTGCTGGGAGCAGCCACGCGCCTGTTGGCTCTGCTGGCTCCCTGCTCCCTCTGCCCCAGAACAGGAAGTAACCTGTTCCGGGGCAGAGAGAGCAGGGAACCAGCGGAGCCAACAGGCACGCGGCACCCCCCCAGCAGCGTGCACCCGGGATGGACCGCCCCCTCCCTTGGTAAGCCACTGTCTTTGTGTAAATGTTTTGTGTATTCACAGAATCCTCTTTAGAAGACCCAGCTTGTACTCAGGTAAGTGTACCAGTTAGTAGCTGATTTCTTTCTTCCCTCTTCTTCCATATCTTCTTCCTAAACCTATCTTACTCAAAATAAATTAGGGAACAAAACCCCTAACTTCCTAACACTTTTAATTAACTTTCAGTAGGTGATATTAAATAATACTCAAAATACTGTGGCCAAGTATTCTAATAAAAATAAATTAAATATCCCCTTACTTCCAGGTCTGTTACTATACTTTTATTTCCCTAACCTAGGAAGAGCAAATAAAAGAGCACACACTGTCTTACAGGAACTCTGTCAGCATATCATCCAACATACTAACACACAGAACACAATTAAATTCATACCTTAGTATTTCCTTTTGATGTTATAAAAACAAAACCTCTTTTTCTCAGAAAATTGATTAAAATCA
Organism: Microcaecilia unicolor; assembly: GCF_901765095.1. Classification (NCBI taxonomy): domain Eukaryota; kingdom Metazoa; phylum Chordata; class Amphibia; order Gymnophiona; family Siphonopidae; genus Microcaecilia; species Microcaecilia unicolor. Next base: position 143,927 of record NW_021963016.1, read on the forward strand.
GCTTTACTCACTCCTTTGACTTACACTAGGGCCTTTCCCCTTTAGAAATTAATTCAGCACTGCAGTCATGTAACTGTGCTGATTCTATTTTATTTATTTACCTATGGTAATCCAAAATACAAACAACACGCCCTATCACACTCAGTACAGTTTCTCTTCCCAACATTAAAATGTCTTTTAAAACTATCTTAAACAAGCTTTCCTCTCACTGCAACACACAGCACTCAGTACTGCACAATCTCTCACAAAAATTATTTATACCCTCTTGTGTAAATATTCTCACTTAACACAGTGTCACTGTTTCCCTGCCTGACACTATAATTTCCTTTAAAATACTTTTAGAACTGCTTTTTCTCTCTGCCACAGACACACACAAAACACGTCCTCACTCATCAGCTGCTTCTGCCCTTCTCACTCAAATGTTGATTTGTTTTCTCCCAGTAGAGACACAAGTCACACCCACCAAGTTTCAAATTGGTTGTGGGGGGAAGGGAGGAATCAGCAGTGTTTGGTGAAAAAGAGAGAAATCTGATGCATATAAGCTAACAGATGTAGTGCTGAGAACACCTATACCATAACATATAGGCAAAGCCTAAAGCAGGAGGAGAGAGTAGTTGGCAACCTATCTCCAGAAGGTAGAATCTCAGTAACTGCTTACTCAAATGTTAATACCACGTTTTCTTGGTTTACTGTTTTTTTAATTGATCTCCTTGTCTTGTTTCACTCTCCCAGTGGCGTACCAAGGGGGGGGGGGGGGGCGGGGGGGGCGGTCCGCCCCGGGTGTCAGCGGGTGGGGGGTGCTCCGCGAGAGCCGACAGCTTTTTTTAAAAAATCCATGCAGCGATCGCCGATGCAGGCAGCGCCTCGCGTCTGCCCTGCAGGAACTTAAAAGAGGAAATCGCTTTGCTGACGTCGGGCCTTCCCTCGCTTGTTGTCCCGCCCTCGAGGAAATAGGAAGTTACCTCAAAAGAGGGCGGGACAACAAGCGAGGGAAGGCCCGACGTCAGCAAAGCGATTTCCTCTTTTCAGTTCATGCAGGGCAGACGCGAGGCGCTGCCTGCATCGCTGCACGGATTAAAAAAAAAAAGAAGGGTGGTGGCTTTAGGGTGAAGAGGGCTCAGGCCTCTCGACGGAGGGGGGGCTCAGATGGAAGAGGGGGGGCTCAGAGGGGAGAAGGGGATTGGTGAGGGTGCTCATAGGGGAGAAGGGGATTGGGGAGGGTGGGGGTGCTCAGAGGGGAGAAGGGGATTGGGGAGGGTGGAGGTGCTCATTGGGGAGAAGGGGATTGGGGAGGGTGCTCAGAGGGGAGAAGGGGATTGGGGAGGGTGGGGGTGCTCAGAGGGGAGAAGGGGATTGGGGAGGGTGAGGGTGCTCATTGGGGAGAAGGGGATTGGGGAGGGTGCTCAGAGGGGAGAAGGGGATTGGGGAGGGTGCTCATAGGGGAGAAGGGGATTGGGAGGGTGGGGGTGCTCAGAGGGGAGAAGGGGATTAGGGAGGGTGCTCAGAGGGGAGAAGGGGATTGGGGAGGGTGGGAGTGCTCAGAGGGGAGAAAGGGATTGGGGAGGGTGCTCAGAGGGGAGAAGGGGATTGGGGAGGGTCCCTAGAGGGGAGAAGGGGATTGGGGAGCTCAGAGGGGAGAAGGGGATTGGGGAGGGTGGGGGGTGGTCATAGGGGAGAAGGGGATTGGGGAGGGGAGTGCTCAGATGGGAGAAGGGGTCTGGGGGTCTGACAAGGGGGCAGGAGGGAAAATGGGTCCATGCCTAGGGCAGGTGGGAGAATGGGTCTGGGGCTGAAAAGGGGGGGGGGATGCAAGGCATGTGGTGGATGAAGGGGGCTGGCTGAAAAGGAGGGTATTTGGGATAAGGGGGCTAGTACTGGAACTGGGGGCTGAAACGGGACAGGGGCTGAAACTGGGGGCTTTAAAGGGGACAGGGAGAACTGGCTGGGGCTGAAGCTCGGGACTGATGGGAGAAAAGGGCTGGGGACTGGTGGGATAGTGGGGCTGAAAAGGGGGGCAGGTGGGAGATGTGGGCTGGGGCTGGAACTAGGGGCAGGTGGAATAAGGGGGCTGAAAAGAGGGGGCAGAGAGAGAGGGGACAGACCCTGGATGGAAGTGGGGAGCGTGAGGGAGGGCAGACCTTGGATGGATGGGAGAGGGAGGGCAGACGGATTGAAGAGGCAAAGAGAAAGGGCAGATGGTGGGTGGAAGGGGGAGAGAGAAAGAGGGCAGACTGGGGTAAATGGTGGATGGAAGGGGCAGAGATAGAGGGCAGATGTGGATGGAAGGGAGTGAGAGAGATGGCAGACTGGGGCAGATGGTGGATGGAAGGAGCAGAAATAGAGGGCAGATGTGGATGGAAGGGAGAGAGAGGGCAGACAGTGGATGGAAGGAGCAGAGAGAGAGGGCAGACACTGGATGGAAGGGACATTAGAGAGGGTAGACACTGGATGGCAAAGAGTGAGCGAAGACATGCTGGATGGAGGGAAGACAGTGAAAAGAAGATAAGGAAAGCAGAAACCAGAGACAACAAACTGTAAATATATATTTTAATTATTTTGCTTTAGGATATAGTATTGTAGCTGTGTTAATAAATGTTTATAAGTAGAACATGTAAATAAGGTCATCTTTTTATTGGACTAATTTTAATACATTTTGACTTAACTTTCAGAGAACAAAACCCCCTTCCTCAGGTCAGGATAGGATAATGTAACAGCACTATACTGTATTGACCTGAGGAAGGAGATTTTGGCCTCTGAAAGCTAAATGTATTAGTCCAATAAAATGATATTATTTGTTTTATTTCTATTTGTTAATTTGTAAAGTGGTGATTGGTATTTGTTAGTTTTTTCAAATTTACATCTGCTGTCTTTATATTTTGCACAGTACTAGGGGACGTTTTCTGTTTTTGTGGTGTTGCATTGTATGCAGAGTCTGGCATCTTGTGGGGTTCAGTTTAATTTTTGTCTAAATAGAAAGTTTAAATATTACTACTTATTCTATAGTGGATTAGGGTGCATCTGTGTTTGTGAAAAAGACATGGCTTTCAGTTGGCATTGACTGTGCAGGATCGACAATCTGTATTATTCTGTCTGGTTTCGTTTTACAATAGGTGAATTGATGTTCTAGTGCTCACTGTAGTGTTTAAGATGCTTTCCTTGTCCTTGTGTGACTCGTAGAAATGACTGCTTATGGTATGGTAGAATCGCTCTATAGGTCTTGATGTTTTGTATTCTCGGTATGCCTAGTACTGGATTTGGGGGGGGGGGGGTGTTAAAATATGACCGGCCCCGGGTGTCAACTACCCTAGGTACGCCACTGCACTCTCCCTATTTATTTTGTGGTCTAAGAAAGAGAAAGATTGTATATAATTCATTTATCTAGTTGAGATTGTTTTCTTCTAATATTGTATTAATGTACAGTCATCTCTGTATTACTGTTTGCAAGTGACCCTTGTAAAATGAAAAATTATAAATAAATGATTTAAAAAAAAGGCTTGGTTGAAGAGCCAAGCTGTCACCTGCTTCCTCAAGTAGAGGTAGTCTTGTGTTAAGTGGAGCCTTTAAGGCAGTGCATACAAGAGTGTGGGGGCTACTCCGGAGAAGGCTCGCTTGCGGGTACCACATCGTGTAATGTCTTTTGGAGAGGGTGTAGTTAGTGAAAGTCCTTGGGAGGACCTTAGTGTCCTTGGCGGTGTGTGGAGGATCATCCTATTCTTCAGATACTTGGGGCCATTTCCTTTCAGGGCCTTGAAGATCAGACATAGAGTTTTAAATTTAGCCCTGTATTGTACTGGAAGCCAATTATGTTTTTGCAAAAATGGTGTGATGTGGTCACATCGCTTGCAACCTTCTATGAGTCTTGCTGCTGCATTCTGAATCAACTGGAGCTGGTGTAGGCCCTTTGTAGTCAGACCATTGTATAGTGCATTGCAGTAATCCAGTCTTGATGTTACCATGGCATGCACAACTGGGATAAGATTTACCTTCTCGATGTAAGGAGAGAAGCAGCGTAGCTGTCGCAAATAGTAGAAGCAGCTCTTTAAGGTTGCTTGGATTGGGGAATCAGAGTAAGTGTTGAATCTAACTGTATTCCAAGCAGTGGTGTGCTGGAGCCGGCTCGCACCGGCTTGCAAGAGCCGGTTGATAAATGTATTGGCATCTTGCGAGCCGGTTGTTGGCCCGTGCGAGCCGGCTCGCCTCTGCTCCCCCGGTTGTCCATCTTCCGTCTGTAGCTCTGTGAGTCCCCGATAGCCGTTTCCTTCTTACGCCGCACCCCTACCTTTAAAAATTTTATTTTCCCCCGAGGCGCCCCGGTGTTGAAGGCTTGAAGCGAAGGCAGCAGGCTCAGCTCGGTTCCAGGCCTTCCCTTCGCAACATGGCTCCGCCCTCGCCTGACGTATTTCCTGTTTGCGCGAGGGCGGAGCCATGATGCGAAGGGAAGGCCTGGAACTGAGCTGAGCCTGCTGCCTTGCCTTCGCTTCAAGCCTTCAATGCTGGCACACCTTGAGGGAAAATAAAATTTTTAAAGGTAGGGGTGCGGCGTAAGAAGGAAACGGCTATCGGGGACTCGCAGAGCTGCAGAGGGCATATGGATAATGGACGACCAGGGGGAGCGGGGGGGGGGGCTGGAATAAGGCAGATGGAGGGGAGGAGGGCAGGGGGGAGACGAGGGTTGCTGGACATGGGTGGATCATGGAGGGGATGGCAGGGGGAGAGGAGGGTTGCTGGACATGGGTGGGTGGGTGGATGGAGGGCAGGGGAGAGCAGGGTTGCTGGACATGGGTGGGTGGATGGAGGACAGGGGAGAGGAGGGTTGCTGGACATGAGTGGGTGGATGGAGGGCAGGGGAGAGCAGGGCTGCTGGACATGGGTGGGTGGATGGAGGGCAGGGGAGAGGAGGGTTGCTGGACATGTGTGGGTGGATGGAGGGCAGGGGAGAGCAGGGCTGCTGGACATGGGTGGGTGGATGGAGGGCAGGGGAGAGGAGGATTGCTGGACATGGGTGGGTGGATGGAGGGCAGAGGAGAGCAGGGCTGCTGGACATGGGTGGGTGGATGAAGGGCAGGGGAGAGGAGGGTTGCTGGACATGGGTGGGTGGATGGAAAGGGGAGAGGAGGGTTGCTGGACATGAGTGGGTGGATGGAGGGCAGGGGAGAGCAGGGCTGCTGGACATGGGTGGGTGGATGGAGGGCAGGGGAGAGGAGGGTTGCTGGACATGGGTGGGTGGATGGAGGGCAGGGGAGAGCAGGGCTGCTGGACATGGGTGGGTGGATGGAGGGCAGGGGAGAGGAGGGTTGCTGGACATGGGTGGGTAGATGGAGGGCAGAGGAGAGGAGGGCTGCTGGACATGGGTGGGTGGATGGAGGGCAGGGGAGAGGAGGGTTGCTGGACATGGGTGGGTGGATGGAAAGGGGAGAGGAGGGTTGCTGGACATGGGTGAGTGGATGGAGGACAGGGGAGAGGAGGATTGCTGGACATGGGTGGGTGGATGGAGGGCATGGGAGAGCAGGGCTGCTGGACATGGGTGGGTGGATGGAGGACAGGGGATAGGAGGGTTGCTGGACATGGGTGGGTGGATGGAGGGCAGGAGAGAGGAGGGTTGCTGGACATGGGTGGAGGAGAGGGAAGGGAGAGAGAAGAAATGCTGGACATGGATGGAGGGGAGGGAAGAGTGAGGAAGGAGATGAGAAGAGGGAAAAGGAAGAGAAGAGAATAACTGCACATGGATGGAGAAAATAGGCAGAAGCTGAGGACCAGAAATGAAGAAGAAAGGAGGAAAGAAATAAATGGAAAGGAAGCCTTGGAAACGGCGTTAAGAGGACAGATAGCAGCAGAATTGGATACTGGGCCAGCGTGATCAGAAAAACAGTCATCAGACAACAAAGGTAGAAAAAAACCTCATTTTATTTTCATTATAGTGTTTGGAATATGTTCACTTTGAGAATCAGGTGCTCAACATTAAAAGTTTATATTTATTTACTTATTTATGGAGAGAGTAATGCATTGCCACCCGCCCCCCCCCCCCCCCGGCTATAGCCAGCTCTGCAATTTTGGAGGGGCGCAGAGGTGGACGGGGGGGGGGGGGGGGGGGCGCAGAGGTGGACGAGGGGGGGGGGGGGCGCCCAGGTGGACCGGGGAGAGAGCCTGTTGTTAAAAATTTACCAGCACACCACTGATTCCAAGGTTCCTGACTTGTGATTTGAGGGGGAGTTCATACTTCCCAACAGGAATTTTGATGCCAGGTATGTATCCACTTGTGTTAGGGACCCAGAGAAGCTTGGTTTTACTTGGGTTCAGGCAAAGTTTGTTGTGTTTAGCCCATTCTTGAATTGATGTTAGACAAGTAATCAGTTTATTCAAGGCTGTAGGTAAGTCAGGTTCAATGGGTATGTATGAGTAGCTGCACATCGTCCGCATAGATGTAGAACTGAGTGTCCATTGACTGAATCAGCTCAGCTAGTGGCTTGAGGTAGATATTGAACAGAATAGGTGACAGTATCGATCCTTGTGGTACCCCGCAGGTCAGTGTCCATGGTGGTGATGAGTTGCTGCCAATCATTATGGATTGTTGCCTGTCTGATAGATAGGTAGGATCTGAACCAGGCAATTTTAATGCAATTTGCAGACATCTTTAGCAGCCATATTAACACCGGCGCTCAAGCCCTGTGAGCATTGGGCACTTATAACTTGCGTGCACATCAGGCGATTACTGTATGTTTATGCCCGTAGTAACTCTGATCATTGCACCTCCCCCCTAATTAGCAGCAATATTCAGTCCACTAACTAACTATCCAGATAAAGTTAGGATAGGAAAAAAAGCTGTCCTAACTTTATTCTGTTAGTTATGTGGGTAACAGTTTGAATATCTCTGATACACAGGCTGTACCTGGATATTCAGCACCAGATACTGGTGCAGAATATCTGAGTATAAAAAAATCTATGGTGCCTGGCATTTAAATCAAACCCTGACTGCTGCCTCTGAGTATCTGGGGGAATATATTTTTATGATTGCTGTTTCTGTTTTCCTCTGTCTTTTGTTAGTTAGTGGGGTTCCCCAGGGGTCTGTGCTGAGACTGCTGCTTTTTAACATATTTATAAATGACCTAGAGATGGGAGTAACTAGTGAGGTAATTAAATTTGCTGATGACACAAAGTTATTCAAAGTCATTAAATCGCGGGTTGGATTGTGAAAAATTACAAGAGGACCTTATGAGACTGGGAGACTGGGCATCTACATGGCAGATGACGTTTAATGTGAGCAAGTGCAAGGTGATGCATGTGGGAAAGAGGAACCTGAACTATAGCTACATAATGCAAGGTTCCACATTAGGAGTCATCGACCAGGAAAGGATTCTAGGTGTCATCATTGATGATACGTTGAAACCCTTTGATCAGTGTGCGGCGGCAGCTAACAAAGCAAATAGAATGTTAGGAATTCTTAGGAAAGGAATGGAAAAAAATAAGGATGTTATAATGCCTTTGTATCATTACATGGTGTGACTGCACCTCGAATATTGTGTTCAATTCTGGTCGCCGCATCTCAAAAAAGATATAGTGGAATTAGAAAAGGTGCAGAGAAGGGCGACAAAATGATAAAGGGAATGGGATGACTTTCCAGCAGCTGGTGCTCTTCAGCTTGGAGAAAAGACAGCTGAGGGGATATATGATAGAGGTCTATAAAATAATGAGTGGAGTGGAACAGGTAGGCGTGAAGCGTCTTTACGCTTTCCAAAAATACTAGGACTAGGGGGCATGTGAAGCTACAAAGTAGTAAATTTAAAATGAATCAGAGAAATATTTTCTTTTCTCAACGTGTAATTCAATTCTGGAATTAGGTGCCAGAAAATGTAGTAAAGGCAGTTAGCTTAGCAGAGTTTAAAAAAGGTTTGGACGGCTTCCTAAAGGAAAAGTCCATAGACCATTATTACATTGGACTTGGGGACAATCCACTATTTCTGGGATAAGCAGCATAAAATGTTTTGTATTTTTGGGATCTTGCCAGGTATTTGTGACCTGGATTGGCCACTATTGGAAACAGGATGCTGGGCTTGATGGACCTTTCGTCTGTCCCAGTATGGCAATACTTATGTACTTATCTCTCTCTCCCCCCCTCTCCGTTGTCTCATGTCCATTTGCCACTTATTTTCTGTTTTCCTGTCTTTTTCACTTCCTCCTTTACATCCATTTCTGACACTGATTTTTTACTCCTTTCAGCTTTCTTCATTTATATCTTTGTCTATTTCCTCAGATTCCACTCCTCTTTCTTACTATCCTGCCTTAATCTCCTTTTTTATTACATCTACCTGCAGCTTTCTATCTCTTTCCCTCACCTGGCCCTCCCATTCCCATCCTTCTAATTCCTCAGTCTTTCACTAACTTTCCCTGCTCTTACCCCTTCCCCACCATCCAGCATCTCCTCTCTTTCTTTCTTTCTTTCTCTCTGTCTCTCCCATCTTCATTCAGTCCCATGTCCAGCATCATGCTTTTGTCTTCATGTTCAGCATTCCCCTTTATCCTTATTCTCCTTCCCATATCCAGCATCCCTTCTCTGTGTTACTACTCCTCCTTGTGTAGCATCTCCCATCTGTCTCTCTACTTCTACCCTTTCTCCAGCATATCCCTTCCGTCACCCTGCCCCTCCCCATGTTCACTATCTCCATGCTGTGTCTCTATTACCCCTCCTATGTTCAGCATCTCACCATTCAAGGATCCCCCCATGTGTCCCTATCCCCCTCCTGTGTCCAGCATGTTCTATCTTTCTACTTCCCTCCTGCATTTCCTACATCTTCCCTCTTTGCCCCTCTATCTTTTCCCATGTCCAGCATCTTCCCTTTGTCTTACTACTTCCCCTTCCCCATATCTAGCATCTTCCCTTTCTCTCTGTTCTCCCCATGTCCAGCATTCATTTTATGTCCCTAATCCCCAGTGGTGTGCTGGAGCCGGCTCACAAGAGCCGGTTGTTACATTTTTTAAGATCGTGCTAGCCGGTTGTTCAGCATGGCGAGCCAGCTCCGGTAAACGAGGTAAGCATGGCAGGAGGGCACCACAAGCCATGCTTACCCCATTTACCTCACCTCCCACCACTGCCCTCGTTTGCCTGCGCTGCCCTGGGGCGGGGGGGGGGGGGGGGGGAGGTTAAATCGTTTTTATTACCTCCGTCGAAGCGGCCATGTCATTGAAAGCCCTGCCTGTCTCTAGCCTTCCCTTCGTGAGTTCGTTCCCTCAGAGTCCCGCCTTCTGACGTTATTTCCTCTTTCCACGAGGGTGGGACTCTGAGGGAATGAACTCACGAAGGGAAGGCTAGAAACAGGCAGGGCTTTCAATGATGCGGCCACTTCGACGGAGGTAATAAAAAAAATTTAAACCAACTGTGGCAGGAAGAAAAAGGGGGATGTTGGGGGGAGAAGAGGGTGGGTAGGTGGTTATGAATGGGAGGGGAGGATGGGGGCGAAGGAGAATCACTAGACATGGATGGGAGCAGGAGGTGAGGGCAGGGGAGAGAGGAGAATCGCTGGGTATGGATGGACGGAGGGGGCAGGGGAGAGAAGAGAATCGCTGGGTATGGATGGATGGATGGATGGATGGAGGGGGGTAGGGTTGAGAAGGGAATTGCTGGGTATGGATGGACGGAGGGGGCAGGGGAGAGAAGAAAATTGCTGAGTATGGATGGACGGAGGGGGGCAGGGGAGAGAAGAGAATTGCTGGGTATGGATGGATGGAGGGGGGCAGGGGAGAGAAGAGAATTGCTGGATATGGATGGAGGGAAGTGGAGAGGAGAGTTGCTGGACATGGGTGGATGGAGGGAAGGGCAGGGGGGAGTTGATGGACATAGGTGGATGGAGGGGAGAGAGGAGAGTTGCTGGACATGGGTGGATGGAGGGGAGAGAGGAGGGTTGCTGGACATGGGTGGATGGAGGGGAGAGAGGAGGGTTGCTGGACATGGATGGATGGAGGGGAGGGCAGGGAGAGAGGAGAATTGTTGGACATTGATGGAGGGAAGGGAAGAAAGGAAGGAAGGAGATGCACATGGATGGAGGGGAGAGAAAAGAAATTCTGGACATGGATGGAGGGGAGGGATGACAGAGGAAGGAGATGCACATGGATGGAGGGGAAGGGAGAGAGAAGAAGTAAGATGAACATGAATGGAGGGGAGAGAGGAGAAATGCTGGACATGGATGGAGGGAGGAGAGGAAAAATGCTGGAAATGGATGGAGGAGAGAGAAGGGAGAGAAGAAATGCTGAACATGGATGGAGGGGTGGGAAGAAAGGAAAGGAGATGAGATGAGGGAAAAGGAAGAGAGGAGAAAAACTGCACATGGATGGAGAAAATAGGCAGAAGCTGGATCCACTGGACAGTCAAGTCTGTGGAGGACCCAACTTTTACTTACGGATGTAGGGCAAGAAATGAAGAAGAAAGGCGGAAAGTAAAGAAATAAATGGAAAGGAAGCCCTGGAAATGGAGTTAAGAGGATGGATAGCAGAGGAATCAGATACTGGGCCAGTATGATCAGAAAAACAAAGTCACCAGACAACAAAGGTAGAAAAAAATCATTTTATTTTCATTATAGTGTTTGGAATATGTCCACTTTGAGAATCAGGTGCTCAACGTTAAAAGTTTATATTTATTTACTTATTTATAGTATTTTATCCCACATTAAACATGAATTAGATTGGAACCTGGGATCATTTAATTTTTTTTCCTGGAGAGAGTGCCTCATGAAAGACTCCAAAGGAAACTGTAGAGTCATGGGATCGGAGGCAGTGAATTATTATGGATTAAGAGCTGGTTAAAAGATAGGAAGCAGAGAGTAGGGTTGAATGGTCATTATTCTCGATGGAGAAGGGTAGTTAGTGGGGTCCCTCAGGGGTCTGTGCTGGGACCGCTGCTTTTTAACATATTTATAAATGACCTTGAGATGGGAGTAACTAGTGAGGTAATTAAATTCGCAGATGACACAAAGTTATCCAGGGTCGTTTCGTCGCGGAAGGAGTGTGAAAGATTACAAGAGGACCTCGTGAGACTGGGGGATTGGGCATCCAAATGGCAGATGAAGTTGAACGTTGACAAGTGCAAAGTGATGCACATGGGAAGGAGGAACCCGAATTACGGCTATGTCATGCAAGGTTCCGCTTTAGGAGTTACGGACCGAGAAAGGGATCTGGGAGTCATCGTGGATAGGACGTTGAAATCTTCCACTCAATGTGCTGCGGCGGCTAAGAAGGTGAACAGAAGGTTGAGTATTATTAGAAAAGGGATGGAAAACAAGCATGAGGATGTTATAATGCCATTATATCGCTCCATGGTGCGGCCACACCTGGAGTATTGTGTTCAGTTCTGGTCGCCTCATCTCAAAAAAGATATAAAGGAATTGGAGAAGGTGCAGAGAAGGGCGACGAAAATGATAAAAAGGATGGGATGACTACCTTATGAGGAGAGGTTAAGAAGGCTATTTATTTATTTATTGCATTTGTATCCCACATTTTTCCACCTTTCTCGGGTTCAGTGTGGCTTACAATATGAGTTAAATGTTGGAAATACAATTTGTTACAGATTGGTTATGGGTTACATTGTGCAGAGTTATGCGAAACAATTGAGGTGTCGTTAGGGAATATAACAATGGAACATACACATTGAAACTTTGGAAGGAAACAATGGGAGCTTAGAGGGCAATATAAAGGCATGAGGACATATGGTATATATCTTTCTGTGAGTAAAGGTATGAGTGATGTGATATTACGGGAATGAGAGTTCAGAGGTGAATGTATGATGCATTAGTGAACATTAAGTGTGGACTTTATGTGTTTTGTTTCTTTCCGTAAATTTTTTTGAAAAGATGGGTCTTCAATAATCTGCGGAAGGAAGCTTGCTCGTTGATTGTTCTTAAGTTGCGCGGCAGTGTATTCTAAAACTGCGTGCTCATGTGAGAAAAGGTTGACGCGTGTAGCTCTTTGTATTTCACGCCTTTGCAATTGGGGAAGTGGAGGTTAAGGAAGGTTCGGGATGATCTTTTGGCGTTTCTGGGTGGTAAGTCTATCAACTCATACATGTAGGCTGGGGCTTCGCCGTGAATGATTTTGTGGACTAATGTGCATATTAGTGAGTGGAAGCCAGTGCAGTTTCTCTCGTAATGGTTTTGCACTTTCATATTTTGGCTTTCCAAAGATGAGTCTGGCTGCCGTATTCTGGGCTGTTTGAAGTTTCCTCAGTGTTTGTTCTTTGCAACCTGCGTATAGTGAGTTGCAGTAATCCAAATGGCTGAGCACGAGGGATTGCACTAGGCTGCGAAAGACGGATCTTGGGAAGTATGGTCTTATCCTTTTCAGTTTCCACATGCTGTAAAACATCTTTTTTGTTGTGTTGTTAGTGTGAGTTTCAAGCGTTAGGTGGCGGTCGATAGTGATTCCAAGGATTTTTAGCGTTTCTGAGATTTGAAGGTTCAGGTTTGGTGTATTTATGGCTGTGAATTCTTTGTGTTGTATTGGGAGGTGAGAATCAGGCATTGTTTTTTCTGCATTTAATTTCAGACGAAATGCATCCACCCATGTGTTCATGATGTGTAGGCTTTGATTGATTTCGTTGAAGATTTCGTTAATGTCTTGTTTGAAGGGGATGTATATTGTCACATCATCAGCGTATATATATGGGTTGAGGTTATGGTTTGATAGGAGTTTTGCCAAAGGGATCATCATTAAGTTGAAAATGGTTGGTGAGAGAGGTGATCCTTGTGGTACTCCACATTCAGGTGTCCATGCCTTGGATGTGGTCGAATTTGATGTGACTTGATATGAACGTTGGGTTAGGAACCCTTCGAACCAATTCAGGACATTTCCTCCAATGCCAAAGTATTCGAGTATGTGTAATAGGATTCCATGGTCAACCATATCGAAGGCACTTGACATGTCAAATTGTAGGAGGAGTATATTGTTGCCCGTTGCAATTATTTGTTTAAATCTAGTCATAAGGGTGACTAATACTGTTTCTGTGCTATGATTCGACTGGAATCCTGATTGGGCGTCATGCAGTATTGAGTGTTTGTTTAGATAGTTTGTGAGTTGTTTGGTTACCAGTCCTTCGGTTATTTTGGTTATTAGTGGTATGGATGCTACTGGCCTGTAGTTGGTTATTTCACTTGTGCTTTTCTTTGTGTCTTTAGGAATTGGGGTGAGTAAGATTTTTCCTTTTTCTTTTGGGAAGAATCCGTTTTGTAGCATGAAGTTCACATGGCTCGTTAGGTCTATTATGAATTGTTGAGGAGCAGATTTCATGAGGTTGTTTGGGCACGTGTCTAGTTTGCAGTGGGATTTGGCATATCTTTTGAGAGTTTCAGAGATGAGGTCTTCTGATAGTATTTCGAATTCGGTCCATGTTCTGTCTGCAGGGTATGTTCCTTCTTCTGGGTCTAGACAATCTAAAATTGTGGCGTACTCAGTAGGGCTAGCAGGTATTTTGAGTCGTAGTTGTATAATTTTCTCCTTGAAGTATTTTGTAAGGTTGTCCACATCTGGCACATCTTTGCCGTTGTTTGTAACTGGTGTGGTGTTTAACAGTTTGTTCACAAGGTTGAAGAGTTTATGTGTGTCTTTGTAGTTTGGTCCTATTATTGTTTTGTAATGTAGTCTTTTGGTCTGTTTTATGGTGTATTTGTATTTTCTCCGAAGTAATTTCCATGCGTTCAGTGTTTGTTCGTCTTTCTTTTTGTTCCATTCTTGTTCTAGTTTCCTGACTTGTGTTTTAAGTTTTTTCAGCTCTTCGGTGAACCATGGATTTGTTTTTTTCCTGTGTGATGTTCTGGTTTGGATTGGGGCGATTTTGTCTAATGTTATTGTACATAGATCGTCCCATTCTTGGAGGAATTGGATGGTGTCAGCGTTTGTTGGCCATTCGTTCTGGTAGATCTGTTGCCAGAATATTGTGGGGTCTATTTTTCCTCTCGTTGTGTATGTTGTTCGCTCCTTTTTATTGATTGTGTTTGTGTGTGTTTAGCCTGGAGAAAAGGCTGCTGAGGGGTGATAAGATAGAGGTGTACAAAATAATGAGTGGGGTAGAGCGGACAGATGTGAAGCGTTTGTTTACGCTTTCTAACAATAATAGAACCAGGGGACACAAGATGAAATTAGAATGTGGTAGGTTTAAAACAAATTGGAGAAAGTTTTTCTTTACTCAGTGCGTGGTTAGACTCTGGAACTCATTGCCGAAGAAGGTAGTGGCGGCAGCTGGCCTTGCTGAGTTTAAAGGGGGTCTGGACAGATTCCTGAAGGAAAAGTCCATTGACCGTTGTAAACCCCCTGGTGGCAGAGCAAGATATTGCAATGATGGTACCAAATATGTCACAGTGTTTCCCCAAAATGACTCAACACCAACCAGGGAGTTTAACAATTAAAAAAAACATATTTTTTTATTAGTATTATATTTAAATGTTAATTAAATTTTACCAACTTGCACATTCAACATATGTATTTCAATTACAGGTTTAAACATTGGGAGCATTTTCAGATAACTATAAATATTAGGTACATAAATCATTTAAGCACATTCAATTTTACAAAACACTAGATTCTTTAAACTTTCTTTTCTCCTGTCTTTCAGATTTCCATAGACCCTCAAGGATCTCAACATGTAACTCTACTCTTTTTTTCCTTAGTTATCTCTCACTTATTGTTCAGGTTTTCTTTACTATTTTCTCTTATGTGCACTTTTTAAAATAGTTCCAGTCACTTAGCTGCTCTCTTTGTTTTCTCTCTGGCTCTCTTGAACGGTGGACGCCTTTTCTTTCAGGTGATGATCTCCAGCATCAACCTTCTTCCAGTCTTATCCTAGTAACCTGTTCTCACCAATCCAGCTCCCTCCCAACTGCCAGCCTGAGCTGTTTGTCACTCTCCTGAGAGTTCCATCAGCATGCGGAACACTCAGCCCATGCACACAGACCACTCAGTTTCACTGCACTGCTGCTCACTGTCTCTACACCAGATCTAGAATGAGCCAGGTAATCTTTTAACATTTAACCCATAGGGTTACAATCGTTATTAAATTTTGGGGTTTTGCCAGGTTCTTGGGGCCTGGATTGGCCGCTGTCGGAGACGGAGTGCTGGGCTTGATGGACCATTGGTCTTTTCCCAGCGTGGCAGTGCTTATGTACTTATGCCCCCCCCCCCCCAGGCTCTCTCCCCGGCTATAGCCAGCTCTGCAATTTTGAGGGGGGGGGCGCAGAGATGGACGGGGGGGGGGGGGGGGGGGGGCTGAGGTGAACCGGGGAGCGAGCCGGTTGTTAAACATTTACCAGCACACCACTGCTAACCCCCCTATGTCCAGCATCTCCCCTATTTCTCCATGTCCAACATCCTCCTGTGTCCTTATTTTCCTCCAGTGTCAAGCATCATCACTCTGTCCAGCATCTCCCCCTCTCTATTCCCCCTCCCTTTCCAGCATCACCTCCTTTGTGTCCCTATTCTTCTTTCCTTCATCTTCCCTCTGTCATCTTGCTCCCCAGCCTGTGTCCACCACCCCTATCTCCTCCAAGCAAGTATTTCCCTTTTCTTTCTCCTTCCACCAACTCCGTATTCCCTATTTCTTCCCCCACTACCAACATTCAGCATCTCACCTCCCCCCCACACACACATACCATGTGCCACTTCCAGTTCCTGAGTCATGTGGCAGAGCAGAGGCAACAATCTTCTAATATAATAAAACGCATCCTCAACGTTCTGAGGACAACGTTCTGAAGCCATGAAGCCATCTGACGTCACTCCCAGGCTGAAGGGTTCGTGGATTCGTGGTGTGAAGCCTTCAAGCCAGCCAGCCGTCTCTGCCCCGCCCTTGCGTCAAACGTCATGACGTCGAGGGCGGAAAAAAAACCCCAAACAAATCCGGCAGTGAAGCGTCAGGGAAGGAGGCGGCGCTCCCGACGTCTAGCCTTCCCTTCGCTGTGTTCCGCCTTCTTCTGACGTCAAGGATGACGTCAAAAGAAGGCGGAACACAGCGAAGGGAAAGCTAGACGTCGGGAGCGCTGCCTCCTTCCCTGACGCTTCGCTGCCGGAACTGCCACGGAGGTAAATTTAAAAAGAAGAAAAAAAACAAAAAGGGATGTTGGGGGGAGAGAAGAGGGTGGCCAGTAAAGAAGAACAATGGGAGCGGGAGGGCAGGGGAGAAACGACAGCATGGATGCGAAGGGGGGGGGGGGGGGGAAAGAGGGCGGCCCAGGCTGGGACAGGGGAGAGAGAGGAGCATGGATGCAAGGGGGGGTCATGGAAGGGAGAGAGGGGACTTGCTGGAAAAGGATGAATGGAGGCGGCAGGGAACAGAGGAGCATGGATGGGCATGGATTGGGAGGGCAGGGCTCAGGGAGAGAGGGGAATTGCTGGAAAGGGATGAATGGAGGCGGCAGGGGACAGAGGAGCATGGATGGGCATGGATTGGGAGGGCAGGACTCAGGGAGAGAGGGGAATTGCTGGATAGGGATGAATGGAGGGAACAGATGGGCATGGATGGATATGGATTGCAGGGAAGGCCTCAGGGAGAGAGGGGAATTGCTGGATAGGGATGAATGGAGGGGCCAGGTGACAGAGGAGCATGGATGGGCATGGATTGGAAGGGCAGGACTCAGGGAGAGGGGAATTGCTGGATAAGGATGAATGGAGGGGACAGATGGGCATGGATGGATATGGATTGCAGGGCAGGGCTCAGGGAGAGAGGGGAATTGCTGGATAGGGATGAATGGAGGGGGCAGGTGACAGAGGAACATGGATGGGCATGGATTGGGAGGGCAGGGCTCAGGGAGAGGGGAATTGCTGGAAAGGGATGAATGGAGGGGGCAGGGGACAGAGGAGCATGGATGGGCATGGCTTGGGAGGGCAGGGCTCATGGAGAGAGGGGAATTGCTGGATAGGGATGAATGGAGGGGACAGGTGACAGAGGAGCATGGATGGGCATGGATTGGGAGGGCAGGGCTCAGGGAGAGAGGGGAACTGCTGGAAAAGGATTAATGGAGGGGGCAGGGGACAGATGGGCATGGATTGGGAGGGCAGGGCTCACACTCTCTCTCTCATATACAATGTCTTTCTGACTCTCACTCTCACTCACTCTGTCTCACACTGTATCACATTCACTCTCTATGTGCCACACAGTCACTCACACACTCGCTTGGTCTCATACACTCACTCTCACAGAGAATCCGTGTCACACATACTCTCTCTCTCGCCCCCACACACACACTCTCTCTCACACTGTGTCTCACATACACACTTGCACACACTCTCATTCTCACACACACACTGTCTCACAAACACACTCACACCCAGACTCACTCTCTCTCTCACACACTCACACTTTCACTCTGACTCTCAAACAGTCACTCTCACATACACTCTCCCAAACATACACACTCCGAGGAAAACCTTGCTAGCGCCCGTTTCATTTGTGTCAGAAACGGACCTTTTTTACTAGTAAAACATAAAAGAGGAACACAGCCTACTAGTGCATGCCACTGTTGGCACTGCTGGTCCTGCTCCCTCTGACACCAACTTCCTGTTGCAGAAGTGGGAGTAGGACCAGCAGAGCCATCAGTGGCATGAACGAGCTGATAAGTTTGTTGCCTTGTTTCTGTTTTATTGTTGTCATTGCTGCTTCCTGAGACAAGTGGCGAAGGTGGTGGCAATGGGGAATGAGCTGACTGGAAGCCAAGTGAGGCTACCACTGCAGGTACACTTTAGAGGTGCATTTTGCTGCCCCCAAAAATTTGCCACCTGAGGCAACTGCCTTACTTGGCCTACTGATGGGGCAGCTCTTAATTTCAATCAGATACACACTCTTATAGAATTACCCCCTTTTAGAAGATTTTGAATATTCTAAAGCACATTTTTTTGTAAATGAGCTTGTTTCATATTTCACTATGATGATTAATCTTATTGTCATTGGATGATGTTATTTTATCATTATTGTTGTCACTTTGATCTGCCACATTTATTGAACTTTGTGTAGTCAGCATCTTACTAAGGAGGTGAGGGTAGTCCCAGATGCAGCACATTTACTTTGTTTAGTCATATTTATAAATTACATCTCCAAAAATTGCTCTGTGCAATGTACAGAAAGGAATCACAATAACTACAAAAATATGGGGCTTTTCCAGGTTCTGGCGGCCATCTTTGATAGGGGCAGCTTCAGGAAGGAAGCCCATATTTGGGCGCAGGGCGTCTCCGATGGGGGCAGCCATCTTGGTTTCAGCTGTGCAAGCTTAGCTCTAATTCTCACACTATTTAAGGCCCTGTTCTCAGTTCTTCTGTGCTTCGGCTTCTACTCAGTTCGCTGGATAGTTGCTCTGCTGGTTCCTGGATCTGCTATTGACTGCTGCCTGGTATTGACCTTTGCCTGTCTCTGGACCTGCTCTTAACCGCTGCCTGGTATTGGCATTTGCCTGTCCCTGGATCTGCTATTGGCCGCTGCCTGGTATTGACCTTTGCCTGTCCCTGGATCTACGATCTTTGCTGCCTGGTCTTACCCTGTGGACTTTGTGCTGGACTTTGTTCTCTCCGCTGTTGGATACTTGCACTCAGGGGCTCAACCCCTGGGGAACGGTGGTTGGCACCGGGGGGGGGGGGGGGAACTCAGGGTTTTGGCCGACAGCCCAGTGGGAGATTTCCCTCATCGAGTACAGGGGCTCACCTCTCAGTGTGACGAGCTTGACAGAAAGCTGAAGCCATGAGCTCGTCGGACAAGACCGATCTTACCGAATTTGCTCGGATTGTACAACAGCAGCAGGGGCAGTTGAATCAGCTGTCCTCCGCACTACAGAATGTCTGTTCTCAGCTACAGACGATGCAGGCTACCCGGGCCAGTGCTTCAAGTCCTCCAGAGCTGATGGGACCCCCGGGGGGGGGGGTTCTGTCTCCCTGACCTACCACGCTTTGATGGCACCCCATTTGCCTGTCGAGGATTCATTAACCAGTGCCGAATGTTGTTCGATTTGCAACCACGAGTTTTTCCTTCAGATCAAGTCAAGGTCATGTACATGATGACTCTCTTGTAAGGACCACCAACCCTAGAATGGGCTACCCCTCTGTGGGAGCAGAGGGATCCAGTTTTGTCTGATTTTAATGAATTTTTACGCAAATTCCGTATGGTATTTGATTTGCCTGGAAGACTATCCACAGCCGGAGAGCTGCTGCGCGTACAGCAGGGGTCAGACTCGGTTGGGGAGTACGCAATTCAATTTCGGACCCTTGTGGCCGAGTTGGGCTGGAATCAAGAAGCGGTGACTGCCATATTTTGGCAGGGTTTGAGTAGCCGCATAAAGGACGAATTAGCTGAACGGAAAGTACCCAGGTCTCTTGATGCGGTGATCGCCTTATGCACTTGGATTGATGTCCGGTTCCACGAGCAAGCCCGGGAACAGGCGGGACAGCGCTCTGGGGCCAGACTCTCCTTGAGTTTCCAGGGCCATCAGCTTCCGAGGAAGATGCCGGAACGTTCAGTAGAGAACTCGGAGGAATCCATGGTAATAGGCCGATCCCAGCTCACCGAGAAGGAGCAAATGTTTCGTCGTAGAAATCGACTCTGTTTTTACTGCGGAGAATCCGGCCATATGGTAGGCCAGTGTCCCAATAAGTCGGGAAATGACCAGGCCCAGGACCACTGAGGCGGGTGGCCCTGGGTCATGTATCATCTGAGCCAGAACAAGAATCGTCGCCGGTGGAGAAGCTGGTGGTTGTTCCCCTGACCTTGCAATTCCAGGACCTTTCAGTATTTACCTCCGCATTAATTGACTCTGGAGCAGGGGGTAACTTCATCGCCACTGAACTGCTGACTAAGTTAGGTAGCCCTGCATGACCTGTGGATCACCGCTGCAGGTAACCTTGGTCCAAGGAGTGGCATTGCCCCATGCTATTACCCATGTTACCAAACCCCAACACATGAGACTGGGGGTGAGTCATAGTGAGACTATTCAACTCCACGTGCTTCCCCAGGCCATTCACCCAGTGATATTGGGCATGCCCTGGCTACACCAGCACATGCTACAGATTAATTGGAGAACGGGGGGATGTGGCCAGTTGGAGTCCGCAGTGTCGTTTAACCTGCCTCAAGCCCGTGGTCCCACCTGGTGGGATGGTGGAGGTGGCCACCGGGGAAGTACAGGCCAAGTGTTCAGGACTTCCTATGGAGTATCGAATGTTCCAAGATGTGTTCGATGCCCGAGAGGCGGAGAGTCTTCCTCCTCATCGTCCATTCGACTGTGCCATCGAGTTGATGCCCGGACATACTCCGTTCTGGGGATGATTGTACACCTTATCAAGTGGAGAGTCAGACGCTATGCGTCAGTATGTCCAGGAGAATCTGGCTAAGGGCTTCATCCGACCCTCTTCCTCGCAGGCTGGCGCGGGGTTCTTTTTTGTGTCCAAAAAGGACCGGTCCTTACGGCCATGCATCGATTATTGGGGTTTAAATGCCATCACCATCAAGAATAGATATCCCTTGCCCCTCATCCCGGAGCTTTTTGACTGGATTCAAGGGGCCACCATTTTTTCTAAGTTGGACTTGTGTGGAGCATATAATTTAATACGAATCCGGCCAGGGGACGAATGGAAGACGGCCTTCAATACCCATGAATGGCACTTCGAATATATGGTCATGCCTTTTGGCCTTTGTAACGCCCTGGCCGTCTTCCAGGACTTTGTGAACTCCATTTTCCATGACCTCTTATACACCTCTGTTATAGTATATCTGGATGATATTCTAGTTTTTTCCACCTCACCTCAGGAACATGTGAAGCAGGTCCGTACTGTGCTGCAGCGACTGCAGGACAATCATCTCTATGTGAAACTCG
The DNA here is from genome assembly GCF_901765095.1 of Microcaecilia unicolor. Taxonomy (NCBI): domain Eukaryota; kingdom Metazoa; phylum Chordata; class Amphibia; order Gymnophiona; family Siphonopidae; genus Microcaecilia; species Microcaecilia unicolor. Next base: position 164,740 of record NW_021963016.1, read on the forward strand.
AGAAATGCGCATTTCATCAGCACAGTATTCCTTTTTTGGACTATATTCTTTCAGCAACAGGACTAGGGATGGACCCTGGGAAGGTCCAAGCCATTCAAGATTGGCCACGACCACAGGGGTTGCGAGCGCTCCAACGGTTCCTGGGCTTTGCTAATTATTACAGACAATGTATACATCGCTACTCCGCCTTAACTAAGAAGGGTGCTAACGTTAGGGAGTGGTCTCCGCAAGCCATTGAGGCCTTTGAAACTCTCAAGAAGGCTTTTCTGTCCGCTCCGGTCCTTCACAGTCCTGACCCCCAACGACCTTTTATTTTGGGGGTGGACGCCTCAGCCGTGGGAGCGGGGGCAATCTTGTCACAAACTTCGGAAGCAGGGAAGAGGCACCCATGTTTCTTTTTTTCCAAGAAGTTCACGATGGCCGAACGGAATTATACTGTGGGTGATCGGGAGTTGTTAGCCCTCAAGCTGGCTTTTGAAGAGTGGCAGTATCTCTTAGAGGGGGCAATCCATCTGATGTCTGTCATTACCGACCACAAGAATTTATTCTACCTGCAAGACGCCAAAAGACTCAACCCCCGACAAGCCCGGTGGTCCCTGTTTTTCGCTCGCTTTAATTTTCAGCTCAGTTTTCGCCCCGCAGCGAAAAATGTTCAGGCAAATGCATTGTCCCGGGTCTTCGACTCTCCGAAAGAAATCGAGGATTGGCACCCTATGCTTGACGCGGCCTGCATTGCTACTGCTACGCTCACGACTACACAAACCTCCCGGATTCTGGTAGCTCCTCAATTCTGAAAGAAAATACTTAGATGGGGAAATGTGTCCGCGATTGCTGGACATCAAGGATATCATAAGACACTACATCTCATCTCTCGGTTTTATCAATGGCCACGCATGGCTCAGGACATCCTGCAGTTCGTCACTACCTGCCCTACTTGCGCCCGCCACAAGAAACCGACTGGGAAGCCCTGGGGGTTGCTTCAACCTTTGCCGGTGCTGCAAGCTCCATGGCAAGAACTGTCAATGGACTTTATTACAGAATTACCACCCTCCCAGGAATGTATGGTCCTCTGGGTGGTGATAGACCGATTCTTTTTTTTTTTTTAATTTATAATCATTTAAATTTTTACAAGCGACAAAACAACTTTCTGGAAATACAGAGAAAGTAATATGTAGGAATTATTTCAGTCAGGTAATTCTATTCTCTTCCTTAGACCACTAAACAGGGAGAGTGAAACAAGACAAGGAGATCAATTAAACAATAAACCTGATTATCCCCAGATATTACTCGTCTAATTCATTATTCCACATTGATCATCTGGTTTGCTTCTTCAAGGCCAATACAGTGTATAGTCAAATCATTTCATTGAAAACATACTTATTGTCCAATATTAGTTAGAAATAATACATCTGATTACATTCTTTCTCTTTTAAAAACCAGAAGTTATTTAACAATACATATACTTAAGTCTCTAATTCAAATCCCACTGATTAAAGTAATCCCAGTTTTCACAGGCTTCACTCCTTTTAAAGTAATAATTGAGGAAATATTTCTGAGGAAAACTTTAGGAGTCATACCCGGAACTCTGGGAAAAACAATAATCTCGATATTAATCATTTGTTTTGTGGTTTTCAGGCCCAACTAAATCCCCTTGATATTTGAAGCTTTTCTGTGGTGTCCCCTCCCTCCCTCCTAACCCCAGCTCATGGGAAGGAATTATACATTAGGGGGCTGAATATCTGGGATCAGATTTAATAGAATGACAATATTCATTTTATTATTCAAAATTTTTGGTCTATTATCATTTTCAAAATCATAACCACTTCTTGCTCATGTAGAATCATTTATCATATCAATTTTTTACTCTCAAAGGGTTCAGTTGAATTGTCCATGTAACTCTCTAATAAAATTATATCTGAAACAAAATTATTTACTGCCAGATGGTATTCAATGTAACCTCCACAGGAGCCAAAAACTCCAAGTTGATTTCTCATAGGTGTTTAGGAGTGGTTCCTCCGATTCGGGTTCTGCTGTAAACGTCCTCCATTTCAGCATATACCTCTAACTCACTCCTCCACTCCTTTGGGCATGGTGGTTGAATAATTCATGAGCGATGGAGTTGTTTTTTCCAGGTCCAAGAGTGTCGATGCTTCTTCGCCGGCGCTAATCAAAGGACTCGCTAACCCTTTCATCTGTGGGCAGTTTGTCGTGCAGCGGTCCCGTACTTGCTGCTCATGGGATAAAACGCTGGCCATCGGCGGCTGACCGCCGGTTGTCCCCTTCCTCTCAGCTAAGGTAACTGCAATTGCAGAGAGGAAATGTGATAGACCGATTCTCACAAATGTCCCACTTTATTCTCGTGAAGGGGCTCCCGTCGGCAGTGGTTCTTGCCCAACAGTTTATTCACCATATCTTTTGCCTACATGGATTGCCAATACGTATCATCAGTGACCGGGGTCCTCAATTTACCTCTAGATTTTGGAGGACCCTGTGCTCCAGCTTTGGCATCAAGAACCTTTTCTCCTTGGCATATCATCCTGAGACCAATGGTATGGTAGAGCGAGCGAATCAGACACTGAAGGCGTATCTAAGACTGCATGTTAATGCTCGACAAGACGATTGGGTCTCCTTATTACCATGGGCTGAGTTTGCTTATAATAATACATAGTAACATAGTAGATGACGGCAGAAAAAGACCTGCATGGTCCATCCAGTCTGCCCATGACAAACTCATATGTGTATACCTTACCTTGAATTTGTACCTGTCCTTTTCAGGGCACAGACCATATAAAAGTCTGCCCAGCAGTATTTCCCGCCTCCCAACCACCAGTCCCGCCTCCCATCACCGGCTCTGTTACAGACCGTTGTGAAAATGTTCCTACCCTCCGCCGGAGGGTCTTCGGGATCTTGCCTCTCCCCGGGCCACCCAGCCTTCCGGCTCACTGCAGTCCACAGACAGGCAAGGCTCAAAGGAAATAAACTTCCAAAAAAGTAAAAGTCACCACACTCCTTTATTGTCAGGGATTCACAGTTCAGTAATTTTCAAAAGGAATCCTGCAGCCCCTTCAAAACAACTCTCCTGTTTTTCTCTCAGGGCCCAGGTGCAGCAGAACCGCAAAACAAGTTCCCTTCCAACAGCTGCACAAGTAAGTTGAAGCCCAGTTAACAGTCCCCACAGATAGGTTCCTCTGTAGTCCAACTTCACACCCCAAAAAGGACTCCCTGTATCTTGTCCACCCCCACGGGGTTTCTGCAAACAGTCCAAAACACACAGTTTTGTGGGCCTCAGCCCACAAAAAAAAAACAATGTAGCTTATTTTCCCCTCCCCCACCCAAAAGAAGGTTTGTTTCCTAACATTTCAAACTCCACAGTGCTAACTGCCTTAGCACACAGTTCAGACACCCAGTCTCCTCAAAGCACCCAGCCTGAACTCTTTTGGGAAAGAGGAAAGGCTCCCACCCATTCAGGGTCACTCTATTACTTCACTGACCCTCCTCCCGCATGAACCTTCCCCTTCCCACTTTCAACCCAGCTCTGACACCAAGAGTTCACCTGGTTTTTCAGTTTAGTTTTCAAGGCATGAGCCCAGGCAGAAATGTCCATAGGTTCCCCAGAACCTGCCTCCTGCTCCTGCTCTCCAGCAGCTTGCCAGTCCATGGACTCATTCTCCTCCACCCTGATCTGCTGTTCCTCTCTTACTTGATTATGTTCCAGGTGTCCCTCCTTTGCCTTGTCAGAGCCTTCTCCCGGGGAATGCTGGGGCCCATAATCCCTATACCAGGGTTTTCCCCGGGGATGCTGGGAAATGTAGTCCTTCTCCCACCTCCATTTTCTAGGGGGCACTACCTTTTTCCTTCTCTCTCTCTGAGGAATGATTAAAGGTAGGGCTCTGCTCTGTCTTCCTCGGCTCTTAAGCCTCCTTCCTTCTCCCTCCTCCACTTCCATCTGTGCAAAACCCTGGTCCTCCCCTTCACATACCCCCCCCCTTAAGAGAATGCCCCTCTCGTGAACCTTAGACTCGGTATCCTCCTCTCCGATTCGTGATAGAGCATCGACATTGCCCAAGGCACTGCCAGGTCGATGCTCCACTGAATAACGGAAGGGCTGCAGCGCCAGATACCAGCGCATGAGGCGGCCATTATTGTTCTTCATTTGATTGAGCCATTTGAGGGGAGCATGATCGGTTACCAATCTAAACTCCCTCCCCTCCAAATACACTTGGCAGGCCTGGACTGCCCACCTAATGGCCAAACACTCTTTTTCAATCGTGGAGTAGTGTGTTTCATGTGGGAAGAGCTTTCTACTCAAATACAGCACTGGATGCTCTTCCCCCTTATGCTCCTGGGACAACACGGCTCCCAGCCCTACCCCTGAAGCATCAGTCTGCAGGATAAAGTTTTTCTTAAAATCTACAGCTGTTAAGACAGGTTCCTCACACAGGGCCCTCCGGAGGGTTTCTATCGCCTGTACCCCATCCTCCTCCCACACTAACTGATTGGGCTTATTCCCCTTCAGCATGTCAGTAAGGGGTGCTGATAGGGTAGAAAAATGGGGGATAAACCGTCTATAATATCCTATGAGCCCTAGGAACCCCCTTAACTGTTTCTTAGTGCTAGGCCGGGGAAACTCCTGGACACTCTGGACCTTGTCAATCAGGGGCCTGACTTCGCCTTGCCCTACCATATACCCCAGGTACTTCACTCTCCTTTGGGCAAAGTGGCATTTCTCGGGATTCAGGGTTAGCCCGGCCTCTCGGAAGGAACTAAGCACCGCTCGGACTCGGGCCATATGGGTAGGCCAGTCCCTGCTGTGAATGACCACATCGTCCATGTAGGCGGCAGCATAGTTTTGATGAGGTCGCAGCACCCTATCCAGCAGGCGTTGGCAGCTAGCCGATGCCGAATTCAACCCAAAAGGCAACCGCTTAAACTGGTACAGACCCTGGGGCGTCCGGAAGGCCGTCTTAGGACGGGCTTCTTCTGACAGGGGGATCTGCCAATACCCTTTGGTCAAGTCCAGCGTGGTGAGAAACTGGGCCGTTCCCAGCCTATCTAGCAATTCATCAATATGGGGCATGGGGTAGGCATCGGTCTGCGCAATGGTGTTCAGCTGACGAAAATCAATGCAGAACCGCCATGACCCATCTGGTTTAGGCACCAGCACCACCGGACTTGACCAGGGGCTATTGGACTCTTCGATCACCCCAAAGCCTAGCATCTCCTGAACCTGCCGCATGACCTCCTGCCTTTTTTGGGGGGACAGCCTGTAAGGTCTCTGTCTAACCACCTTCCCCTCCTCTGTTACAATCTCATGTTGCAACAGGTGCGTTTGCCCAGGACAGGGGGTAAGGACATCTTTAAACCCCTTCAGGAGCTTTTGCATGTCCTTCTTCTGGACCCAACTCAACTGGGCGTTAATGTCTAGGGACCCGGGCCTGAAAATCTCATCTATCTGGGGCCCCAGGTCCTCCTCTGCCTCCTCTTTAGCTAGAGCCTGAAACCCTTGCCTCTCGACCCAGGGCTTCATCAAATTAACATGAAAGGTCTGCCTCTTCCCAGACCCTCGGGCTACTTCATATGTCAGGGGGCCTAGTCTCCTGCGCACCACCCAGGGACCTCTCCACCTGCTTTCAAATTTATGTGGAGCTTCGGACACTAATATGAGGACCTTATCCCCCTCCTGAAACTCTCTCTCCTTAGTGCCCTGATCATAATACTCCTTTTGTTTCCCTTGACTCTGTCTAAGCTGTTCTTGCGAGTATTCCTTTAGCCGCCCGAGCCTTCCTCTCAGGTCCTGCAGGAAGGTGTCCACTGATTCTTCCCCTGTCTCCGGGGCCACCCACTGTTCTCTCAGGATATCCAGGATCCCCCTTGGTGGTCTCCCGAACAGGAGTTCAAAGGGCGCTACCCCCAAGGAGGACTGAATAGATTCCCGGCATGCATACAGTACAAAGGGGAGCAGCTGATCCCAGTTCTCTAACTCGGTTCCCAGCCCTCTCTTCAGCATCCCCTTAAGGGTTCGGTTAAACCTCTCCACCAGCCCATTTGTTTGGGGGTGATATGCTGAAGTCCTCACATGGTGTATCTGAAAGGCCTCCCACACCCGCTGTAAGGTTTGGGACATGAAGTTAGATCCCCGGTCGGTCAGTACTTCCCTGGGAAACCCTACTTCGCAAAAAAGTTTAATTATCTCTGCCGCTATAACCTTAGCTGAGATATTCCTTAGAGGAATGGCCCAAGGGAATCGCGTAGCGACATCCATCACTACCAGTACATACTTATGGCCCCTTTTCGACTTAGTAACCGGGCCGATTATGTCCATAGCTATACGGGTTATGGGCTGACTCACCCGGGGCAAAGGACATAAGGGAGCCCGGGGGGGTAGGCGATCGGCCACCTTCTGGCAATTCGGACAGGATTTACTGTACCCTTCCACCTCCTTGTACACCCCGGGCCAATAGAATCTCTCCAGTACCTGCTCCAATGTGGCCTGGGTCCCTTTGTGCCCTCCCAGGGGATGATCGTGGGCCAGGCGAATTACCAGGGGCCGGAATGCTCGGGGCACCACCAACTGCTTCCCTCCCTCGGGATTCTCCCAGGTGGGCCTCACCCTATACAGCACCCCTTCCTCTACTATAAATCTTGGGACCTGGCTACCCTCCTCCCTACGGGCACTTTCCCAAGCATACTCTAGAGTCGGGTCCGACTCCTGCTCCCTAGGGAAATGGGGAAACTGCTCTTTGAGGCGGCCTACTTCTTGGGGTATATAAGCTTCCGTCTCGCCCTGGTCAAAGGCCTCTCTCCGTTCCCTTTTCTCCGCCCTTCTGTCTGCCCTCGCCTTGCGAGTCTTCCCGGGTTCACTCACCACCTCCCCCTGAAAAGGGAAAATTTGGTCTAGATTGGGCTCTGATGCCTGGTGCTCTCGGGCCTGCGCACGAGTGGTCACCATAACCCTCTTATTCTCTATACAATCGGCGAACGGGGGCCAATCCCTGCCCAAAATCAATTCTTGGGGCAGCCTGGGCAAAATCGCTATGGCTAGCTTAATCTTCCCTGTGGGCCCCATAATGCTCACCTGGTGCAACCTATACGGGGTGCGGGCCCCATGGATACACTGGATCACAACCTGCCCATCATTAGCCCCCCTATCAGGCACTCTGGTCCCTCTTATCTTCTCCCACAGGGCTCTTGACATCATAGACTGATCTGCCCCGGAGTCCAACAGGGCCTTTACCGTGATGCCTTCCACCCCAACCTCCTGGGTATAACTAGACTGGGCACTGGGGGAGACTCGTGAAATCCAGCCCGCTCGACCCGGACACTGGCTTTGAAAATGCCCCGTCCCTCCACACTGGTAGCAGCGGCGCTCTTTGGACAGCCCTGCTCCCTTAATGTCCCTTCCCTGAGGAAGAGGGACTTTAGCCCGGGACAGCACAGGGCCTACCCCTGGACCTCCCTTTTTGGTCAGGCAAGGAAGAACCCAGCCCTCGGGAGAGCTAACACTAGCTTTCCCTCCCCCCGGGTCTTTCCCTACCTTACCCCAGTGTTGGGCTTCTAAACAGCATTCTAGGCTCCCCACCGCTTCCTCCAGGGTATGACACCCCCTCCGTACCACCAATACCCTTACTTCCTCTGGTAAAGCTTGCAGAAATTGTTCTAACACTATTTCCTGCAGGATATCTTCCACCGTACGTCCCTCCGGCTCTAGCCACTTCTTCGCTAGGTCCATCAATTTTGTGGCTAGGCCCTTGGGAGACTCCCCTTTCCCCCAAGCTAGGGCCCTAAATTGCCTACGATAGGCCTGGGCACTAAGCCCATACCTATCCCGGATGGCCTCTTTCACCCTGGGGTAATTCCCCGCATCTATAGGCGATAGTCCACGGAAAGCCGCTAATGCCTCCCCTGATAGAGAGGGGGCTAGACGAATGGCCCATTGTTCTTGAGGCCAGTTAGCGGCCACCGCCACCCTCTCGAAAGCACACAAAAAGTCATCTACATTGTCCTGCTCCGACAGTTTACCCCAGGTGAGCCAGTTCATGTGATAAGGGCCTACCATGCTTGTCCCATCAACAGTCCAGTCCCGCTGTCTTGCCCCACTCACGGCTCCCTGGGCGTGTGCTTCCCTCTGCAGGAACTCCTGGAACATGTCCAGCACCGGCTGTTGCTGGGCTCGATTAGCCGCCAAGGAGTCCCCCATCATCTTTTCCGCCAATTCCTGCTGCTTTTGGAATTGCAGGGTCATCCAGGCAAAAACCTCCTTAGGATCCATCGTGGGGGCTGCTGCCGTCACCTGCAAAGAGGACACAAAAAAAAACTCTCCAAGTGCAATAGCTTAACCCCTGTGCCCCGCGGCCACTTCCCGCTCACCTTCACTCCACCCCTGCTCCCGTATGCGCTTACCGGAAGCAGAGATGAGTCTGCGCTGCTCTCAGCGTTGGCCCCCTCGACGGGCTTCAGCTCCCCTGGGATCCGTCTGCCTTCTGCGTGGACGTCCGCTGTGAAATCCCACCGCTGCCACCATTTGTGAAAATGTTCCTACCCTCCGCCGGAGGGTCTTCGGGATCTTGCCTCTCCCCGGGCCACCCAGCCTTCCGGCTCACTGCAGTCCACAGACAGGCAAGGCTCAAAGGAAATAAACTTCCAAAAAAGTAAAAGTCACCACACTCCTTTATTGTCAGGGATTCACAGTTCAGTAATTTTCAAAAGGAATCCTGCAGCCCCTTCAAAACAACTCTCCTGTTTTTCTCTCAGGGCCCAGGTGCAGCAGAACCGCAAAACAAGTTCCCTTCCAACAGCTGCACAAGTAAGTTGAAGCCCAGTTAACAGTCCCCACAGATAGGTTCCTCTGTAGTCCAACTTCACACCCCAAAAAGGACTCCCTGTATCTTGTCCACCCCCACGGGGTTTCTGCAAACAGTCCAAAACACACAGTTTTGTGGGCCTCAGCCCACAAAAAAAAAACAATGTAGCTTATTTTCCCCTCCCCCACCCAAAAGAAGGTTTGTTTCCTAACATTTCAAACTCCACAGTGCTAACTGCCTTAGCACACAGTTCAGACACCCAGTCTCCTCAAAGCACCCAGCCTGAACTCTTTTGGGAAAGAGGAAAGGCTCCCACCCATTCAGGGTCACTCTATTACTTCACTGACCCTCCTCCCGCATGAACCTTCCCCTTCCCACTTTCAACCCAGCTCTGACACCAAGAGTTCACCTGGTTTTTCAGTTTAGTTTTCAAGGCATGAGCCCAGGCAGAAATGTCCATAGGTTCCCCAGAACCTGCCTCCTGCTCCTGCTCTCCAGCAGCTTGCCAGTCCATGGACTCATTCTCCTCCACCCTGATCTGCTGTTCCTCTCTTACTTGATTATGTTCCAGGTGTCCCTCCTTTGCCTTGTCAGAGCCTTCTCCCGGGGAATGCTGGGGCCCATAATCCCTATACCAGGGTTTTCCCCGGGGATGCTGGGAAATGTAGTCCTTCTCCCACCTCCATTTTCTAGGGGGCACTACCTTTTTCCTTCTCTCTCTCTGAGGAATGATTAAAGGTAGGGCTCTGCTCTGTCTTCCTCGGCTCTTAAGCCTCCTTCCTTCTCCCTCCTCCACTTCCATCTGTGCAAAACCCTGGTCCTCCCCTTCACACCGTATAAGTCTGCCCTCCCCTATCCTCGCCTCCCAACCACCACCCCCTCTTCCCCCCAACTGCTCCGCCACCCAATTTCAGCTAAGCTTCTGAGGATCCATTCCTTCTGCACAGGATTCCTCTATGCATATCCCACGCATGTTTGAACTCCGTTACCGTTTTCATCTCCACCACCTTCCGCGGGAGGGCATTCCAAGCGTCCTCCACCCTCTCCGTGAAAAAATACTTCCTGACATCTTTCCTGAGTCTGCCCCCCTTCAATCTCATTTCATGTCCTCTCGTTCTACCGCCTTCCCATCTCCGGAAAAGATTCGTTTGCGGATTAATACCTTTCAAATATTTGAACGTCTGTATCATATCACCCCTGTTCCTCCTTTCCTCCAGGGTGTACATGTTCAGGTCAGCAAGCCTCTCTTCATACGTCTTGGAACGTAAATCCCATACCATCCTCGTAGCTTTTCTTTGCACCGCTTCCATTTTTTTAACATCCTTCGCAAGATATGGCCTCCAAAACTGAACACAATACTCCAGGTGGGGCCTCACCAACGTCTTATACAGGGGCATTAAAACCTCCTTTCTTCTGCTGGTCACTCCTCTCTCTATACAGCCTAGCAATCTTCTAGCTACTGCCACCGCCTTGTCGCACTGTTTCGTCGCCTTCAGGTCCTCAGATACTATCACCCCAAGATCCCTCTCCCTGTCCGTGCCTATCAGACTCTCCCCGCCTAACACATACGTTTCCCTTGGATTTCTACTCCCTAGTGCATCACTTTGCATTTCTTCGCATTGAATTTTAATTGCCAAACGTTAGACCATTCTTCTAGCTTCTTCAGATCTTTTTTCATGTTTTCCACACCCTCCGGGGTGTCCACTCTGTTGGAAATCTTGGTGTCATCCGCAAAAAGGCAAACTTTACCTTGTAACCCTTCGGCAATGTCACTCACAAATATATTGAACAGAATCGGCCCCAGCACCGATCCCTGAGGCACTCCACTACTCACCTTTCCCTCCTCCGAGCGAACTCCATTCACCACCACCCTCTGGCGTCTGTCCGTCAACCAGTTCCTAATCCAGTTCACCACTTCGGGTCCTATTTTCAGGCCGTCTAGTTTATTTAAGAGCCTCCTGTGGGAAACCGTGTCGAAAGCCTTTCTGAAATCTAAGTAGATGACGTCCATAGCACGTCCTTGATTTAATTCTCCCGTCACCCAGTCAAAGAATTCAATGAGATTCGTTTGGTTTCTCTATTCCCTCCCCCAGATTTCTTTGTCCAGAAAAATATCAAAATCAGATAAGTATCTCTTCAATTTTCCTAACTCCTAAATCAAACAAGCATGCAATTAAATCAGATTAGTGATGGTGTACTGTCAAGAATTGATCCTTTGTTTATTTCTCTTTCCAGGTTCCTCTTCAGACGAATCTCAGGTAAGTATATATTCTACAATTCTGTCTTCTTCTTTCTCTCTTACTTTTGTGATACTCAAAAGGATACTTTTTCTAAGTTTGACTGTGTCAGCTTTCTTTCTTTTCTTTCTCCGTGGATGGTGGGTACCATTTGATGAGTTGTCATGTTGATCCCTGGCCAGGGACTGTACCTACTATCCTAAGCTTTTAATTAAATCAATAATAGAAAACCCTAATCCCTGACTGATAGGCAATAACCCATTTTCATCAAACTTTAGAAACTTTCCTAACTAGCTGTCCCTTTTATGTTTAACTCATTTTATTAAGTTTCCAACACCAACAGTGCATGACGTGGTATGAACAATTCACAGAGAAATGCCTTCATGCAGAAATACAATGAAGTACCAAAACTACTACCCTCCTAACCCAATCCCAACTCCCCCCCATTCTCCCCCTAAACCCCCCTCCCCCCTTATGATCTTAGTTATTGCAAGGAGTCCAGGTCACACAGCATAAGTCCATCCATGTGTTTAATTGAGGATTCTGCTTCTCGCCATTGGCTGCAATGTGTCCCAAAAATTTGCCCACGTTCTTTCTAGTTTCCTACCCTCTTTAGAGGAGAAGTCCATAATCCCACATCTTTCTAATTTCAATAGCTCGATCATATGCGTCCTCCATACACCTGTTGATGGGGCTGTAGGTTCTCGCCAACTCAGTAATATGGTCTTCTTTCCAATTAACACAGCTCGCCTGGTAAAGGAGATGAATCCCGGGGAAGTGGGCTTCCTGCTTTTGTAAATCCCAAAGAGCAGCAATGGATGGTTCTGTTTAGTGCGTCCCCAATATCTCTGTATCTCACCCAGCACCCGAGACCAGAAATTCGCTACCTGGGTGCAGAGCCAAACATATGTCCAAGGGTCGCCAGATGCTGACCGCACCTAGGGCATGCTCCTGAGACTCCAAACCCTGCTTTCAGCGCCCTTGCTTGGGAAATGTAGAGCCGCATTGCAAATTTGTACTGTAACTCCCAGTAGCGAGTGTAAACTGAACTGCTCAGTGCCGAGCGAAGAAAATCGCGGAAAATCTCCGCTGCCACCTCCATCGCCAAATCTCTGGTCCAGGCTTGTGCTCTACCGATGTAATCAATGTCCTCTGTAGTGTCCTGAAGATACCTGTGATGATAGCGAAGGGGCACGGGGTTCTGGGCCCCAAGAGTCAGAGCCGTGTTCAGTACGTCCTGCACATCTTCGCTGAGATTGCTCCAACCCAGGGCCCTCGAATAGTGCCTGATCTGCAGATAGGCGAAATAGTCTGTCTGAGCCAGTTGGTATTCTTGGTTAAGCTCCGCGAAGGGGCGCATGGTCCCCTCGTCAGTCAAAAGCTGGTACATGTATTGTATTCCTTTGTCCCTCCACCGCTTAAAGGTCACTGAGACAGATCCCTCTGGGAAGTCCGGGTTGTGATATAAAGGCAGGAAAGGGGTCGCTCTCCAATTGAAATGATGTCACTTGCAAAGCCATCTCCACGCCGCACGTGCAGATGTAACCAGTGGATTACTCCCCACTCTAGCCGCTACCCCCTTTCCAGGTGCATGCAACAACCAGCCCAAGTGTGCAGTAGGGGAGAGGGACATCTCCAGTCGTGTGTTAGAAAATTCTGTCTGCCCGGTCAACCAGTCCCTGATGTGCCTCATTGCGCACGCCACTGTCAGATATCTGACATTAAGCAGGCCCATCCCACCATGCGCCTTGGGTTTCTGAATAATATGAATTGGGAGTCTGGGTTTCTTCCCTTGCCACAGGAAACCCTGTATCATCCTATTCAGAATCCGTTCCTCCCTCCGTCTCAAGTATAAGGGAAGCATCTGAAACAGATAGAGCCATTTGGGAGCTAACATCATATTAAACAGACCGATGCAGCCTGCTAAGGACAGCTGGAAGGCCCCCCACAGCCGCAGCGTATGCTTCGTCTGTGCCATCAATGGAAGGACATTCCTGTCATAAAGCTTTCCCGCATCTGAGGGAATGGTCACCCCTAAATGTTGGATCTGCTCCTCCGCCCACTTTAAAGGGAAAAGTCCCCTCCAGCCCTGCTGCAGTTCCACGCCCAGCGGCAGTGCTAGTGATTTGGTTAGGTTTAGCCGAAAGCCGGACAGTGCACCGTAGTTCTCGATGGTGCGGAGGAGCAGGCCCAAGGATATCTGCGGACGACTCAACAGCAGCATCAAGTCATCCGCATAAGCCAGTACCTTTAGCTCATGTCCGTGTATACAGTATGTATCCCTTGGATGTGTTTATTTGTGCGTATCTCGCAGAGCAAGGGCTCCAGGGTCAGTAAGAATAACAGCGGTGATAAGGGGCATCCCTGGCGTGTCCCTTTCTGTATGTCAAATCCTTCTGTTCTGACCCCGTTCACCAAAATCATCGCCCGTGCTCCGGTGTAAAGAGTCGTTACTGCTTGTAGGAACCACCCCGCCAGCCCCACCCATTTCAGGGTTTCAAATAGGAAAGGCCACAGCACTTCAAACGCGCGCTCCGCGTCCAAACTCACCAACAGCTTCGATGACACTGCATCAGTGTCTGTAAAGGTGGTCAGGAGCACTTTGCAAACATTTATGACCGACTGGCGTCCTCTAACGAACCCGACCTGCTCCTCTCTCACCAATTGTGGCAATAGTGGGGCCAGCCTATCAGCCAACAATCTAGCCAGTAGCTTGGCCTCCACATTAATCAGCGAGATGGGCCTGTATGAGCTGGGCTGCAGTAAATCTCTGCCTTTTTTGGGTATCAAGCTTATCAATGCCGTGTTGGCATGGTGTGGGAAGTGCCCTACTTCGATCACCGTATGAAAGTAATCTAGTAACGGTCCTGTTATCTGGGGCCTTAATAGCTTATAAAACTCTCCTGATAAGCCGTCAGGCCCTGGCGCAGAGTGCAACCTCAGCGCAGCAATAGCCTTGTGTAGCTCCTTGACCTCTATTGGATTGTGTAAAGGGAGTAGTTGCTCCTCTGTTAATTTCCCAAATTTTACTTTCTCTAAGTATTTTTGGATGGCTCCTTCCATATCTGCTGGCCCTAATGTTCCCTCATATAAGGCGGCAAAGTGTCGGTGAAATACTTTCGCTATCTCTTCTGGCTTAGTGACAACAGTCCCTGTGTGCTGGCGTATAGCCGCTATATAGCTTCTCTTACGCATTCCTTTTATTAAACGGGCCATCATCCCTCCAGCCCTATCGCTGAATTTGTGCAGCCTATACTTCCGATAAAGGAGGGAGCGAGTCGTGCGTTCATGCAAGAGACTATTAAGTGCGGTTCTCGTGGACATGAGCGTTTCGTAATGTGCGTGTGTGGGCCGCCTACTATACTGCTGCTTTGCTGCTCGAAGTTTCCGCTTGAGGTCTACAATGCCTTGCGATATTTTCCGGTTGCGGTTACTAACAAATGCTATCATCCCACCTCTTAACACTGCTTTTGCTGTGGACCAGAATAGGATTGGGTCTTCTACATGCCTCTGGTTGTGTGTGTAAAACTCCTCCCAACTCTTCTGTAGATGCCCCTGAAATTCTTTCGAGTGAAACAGGTAGGATGGGAACCTCCAGCTAAAGGGCCGGCTAAAATAAGCCGTTGGCTCCATCTCCAGCCACACCAAGGAGTGATCGGAGATCTCCTCTGGGCCAATCGTGGCCTCAACCACTCTCTGGAATAAATCATGGGACACGAATATGTAGTCTAGCCGGGACTGAGAGTGGTGTGCTCTGGAGGTATGTGTGTAGTCTCGTTCCTCCTCATGAAGCAGTCTCCAGGGGTCAAGCAAGCCTAGTTTCTGGCAAAACAGATCTAAGAGTGATGGGGCACCAGTGGGATTAGCACATGACTGTGTGGACCTGTCTAACGCTGGATTCATCACCTGATTCATGTCCCCGGCTACCACCAGGGGCAAGTTTGAGTGGTCCTGACAGTGCACTAGCAACTGCGAATAAAAGCTGTCTGCAGCTATATGGGGGCCATATACTAATACCAAGAGAATCTCAGTTCCCTGGAGATTAAGGTGAATTCCTATGTATCTGCCCATGCCATCTTTAAACGCTAACTTGGCCGTGCACATTAGCGCTTTGTGTATGAGGATTGCTGTCCCCCCTCGCCTGCCGGTGGCTGGTGCATAAAACACCTCCCCCACCCAGCCCCGTTTGAGCTTCTCGTGTTCTTCCCCGATAGTCTGGTCTCCTGTAGGCAAGCAATTCCCGCTCTGTGGCGTTTAAGGGCCGCTAGAATTTTGGTTCTTTTAATGGGAGAAGTTATGCTGCACACATTCCAGGAAACCAGACGTATCTTACCGCTCAGGGTCTAGCTGACCGGGCATCTGTGCGTGTGTTCCAATTTGAAAGGACGCCCGGGGCTCCCAGCCACACCCCAGACGCTTCAGAAAGGTCCCTCTCCCCGCTGCCATCTCCGATCGCATACAGCTTTCTAACCCTCGCTGTGTGGGTCTAAATCCCTGTCTTCCTGGCTCCTTGTCTCTGTCCATTAATGATGATTCCCCCCCCTTCCCCATACCTATCCCTCCCCTACCCTCCCGCACCCCCTGATCCTTCCCTTCGTTTAATTCTAAACCCTTACCCCATAACATGCAAAAACAATTCTATCAGAGCCTCTGCCATGCTCGAGGCCCACCGCCCTGTCCATGTCCAGTTATGTATTTACCTCCGCTTTAATTTCCATAGTTACTAAACCAATACCACTCGGTACCTGCAAATTAGTGTCCTTGAAAACTGCCCTCACTTTGGTTACTGATTACCGTCCTGCTCATGCTGTTTCTGCTCCAAGCTGGCAATGTGCTCTTGCGCTGCAGTGACCGAGTCATAATTCAGCCATTTGCCATTTTGGCGGATTTTTAACACCGCCGGGTAGACGAGTATAAATTGTACTTGCATCTCGTAGAGGCGGCGACACAGCGGGGTGAATTTCTTTCTGCGTTCTTGTAGGGAGGCTGAAAAATCTTGGAAGATTCGAATGAGCTTTCCGTCATAAGTTGTGGTGTCCCGTTTGAGCCGGTAGCCCCGTAATATCTCCATCTTATGGATATAATTATGGATCTTCACTATTACCGGTCGCGGGGTCTGGCGGCCATCTTGAATGCGGCCCAGCCTGTGGACCCGCTCCAGACATAGTGCCCCCGCATGGTCTGACAGGGCGAACTCCGCGATCAGCCATTTTTCTACCACTGTGGACAGCACCGATTCTCCTACTGATTCTGGTATGCCAACTAGGCGAAGGTTACTACGGCGCGCTCTGTTTTCAAGCTCATCAACTTTGTCCGTTAGAGTATCTACCTTCTTCTGCAAATTGTCCATCTGCGAGTGCAAAGGCTGATGCCTGTCCTCGAGTTCAGATACTCTTCGCTCGAGTTCTCCAGCCCTCTGCGTTACTTCCGTCAGCGCGGTTTCAATCCCCGTGAACTGCGCGGATAATTTTTCAAAGCGTGGCTCCAGTGCTTGGGTCAAGAGTTTTTCAAATCGCGGCTCCAGCGCCTGGGCCACCGCCGTTGTCAATTGTGCCAGTTGCTCCGGTGAGAAGCTTTGTCCACTCTGGAGCGGGGCCTTCGCGTTGCTGGGCTCCGCCGTCCGTTGCTTTTCTTTGTCTTTTTTTGCGCCCCGTGCCAGCAAGATCTTGGGCGCCACTTCAACAAACTTATCCATACTCCTTACAGGTAGGTTAGTCACGCTGAGCTTTCACTGGTATGCGAAATTTTAGGAGGTTTCAGGCGTTTTTGGGCGGAGGGCCTCGGAGAGCAAAAGACACGCGTCCTTCTCTCTCAGTGCATCACGTGACTCCTCTAGCTGTCCCTTTTAAAAAAAACGTATAATTGAGTTTCCCTATTCTGTCCCTCCCACCATTAATTAAAAAAAACATTAAGTGAATGTGAAGCTCTACCTTGAATTACTGGAAGCATAGACTTCTTTAAAAGTAAAATTGCTTCCAATTTTTATATACCTCTGTCCCCTCAATATAGTGTACAAATACCTTTTTCTTCAAAGAATTGTGTTCCACAATTCTAATGAAACTTCTCACCTTAAATACTCCTTATCAAATTAAACAGACTTGATAAAGCATTAGTACTTTAATCCTATCAGCACTTATGTTAATATATGAAATAAGCGCTTTATCAAACTAAAATCCTGCTTTGTCAGTTTATGACTAATTTTATTACACCAACAGGATTTAGATGCAACTCATATTTTGTTTTCTCAGACTGTCAGGTAACCCAGTCTCTCACTAAAGCCCTTAATCCGCGTCTGGCTTTTTAATTTAAGTTAATACTAACAGGCACTCACTTCACACTCAACCATTACCTTCCCAACCCTCTCAAATCTGTTTTTTTACAGATTTTCACTGAAGCTAGAGACAGACAGCTAACATACGTCTGCTCTGCTCTATCCTTACCTCCCAACTGACAAACTGTCAGGTTTAGAACCCACACCTGAGCTCATGTTAGCAGCATGAGCTCAACACTCCAAACCCCACAATACACATGAACAGCATATTTAAAAGTAATTTGAACCAATTTTAAACACATACAAATTCCAGCATTAAAAATGAATATAAATATCAGTACCTGCATTCCCCTTGAAGCTTGAAAATCCTCTTTTTGATCCCAGCGCGAGCCTACCGTCCGCTCCGTTCACACGAGACAACACCTGACTTGTGTCATCAGCTGTTTCGTCTCCTCACGCGCTCCCTTCCTCCACCCGGCGCGTGCTGTACTTACTCCGCCGCAAACCGCCACAACAATAAAATAAAAACGTTGGGAGAGTGCACCAGAGCACTCTCCCCGCCATCTCCGGTCCCACCCCCGTCTTCTTTTATCTTCAGAACTGGCTCTCCCACTTAATGGAGCCGGTTCCCTTTAAAATTAATGGCCTCCTGGGCCCTGCGTCGGATGTGTACGCCTGACGTCATAACGCGACGTCAGACACCGATGCAGGGCCAATCAGCGCCCAGACCCTCAGGCCTCCCCGAACCGCCGAAACAGCAGACTCCCTCCTTCCCCGCTGGCCCCAAAAACCGCCAGCGATGCCAGTCCTTTTCCCTGCCGTTCCCCTCAGAATCGCCGCTCCAGACCCACGCCGCCGCCCGAACCCACCAGAGGCCCCAAGCCCAAAAACAACCCGGGCTCCGGCGCAAACAGTTCTCCTCCATTCCGCAGCACCTCCCGGTCAGTGCTCCCGCACGCTGATGATCTCCTCCCAAAAGCGGCCCCAGGTACTGTAAGCTTATTTAACCCTTTTGGGTTACATTCGCTCTAGCAAAAATAAAAAAAATGTATGCAATAAACATTTTTTTTCATTTCACCCATCTCATTCTCCCAACTTGATAAATCAAAACATTTCTCTGTAATCCACTCTCTTATGTTACTTCCATTTTTGTACAATCATTACTACATAACAAAGTGTTCTTTTAAAAATACTGGAAGCTTCCCTTTTGTTGCTCTCTCAGAAACTCGTACCTCAGGCTCATGTACATCAACACTTTCCATTTCTACATCTTGCTCATTTCTCTGAGAATTATTTCTCCTGGTAATAATGAGCCAAGATGTTTTGGGTTCACTAGACAATTGTTCATTCTCTGTGAGCTTTTTAGATTCTGTTTCACTCATGATATTTTCCGCCTCCGTTACATCCACGTCAGACATGTCCCAATTGATTTCTATGTAATATTTTCTCTATACCCGTTTTGGTACAGAGTTTATATACATTATTTCCAGAACCCAACCTTTCTAGCACTTGGTAGGGTTCTTCCTCCCATATGTTCTGCAACTTATGACGACCCCCAAAATTCTGTCTCCTTACCAGCACCCACAGACCAGGCTCCAGAATTGAACCACATGCAAGCCGATCATAAGCTCTTTTTGTCTTTAGCCCACTTTGATCTGAGCATCTTCTTGCCAACTCATGGGCCTCCTGTAATGTCTCTTCATGTTTTCTCAACCACTCTTCGGTAGACAACTCCGTCTTCTCCGCATCAAACATCCATTCCTTATATGGCATTAAGGTTTCTTGTCCCAGAAATAAATAGGCAAGAGTATACCCTGTGGAACCATGTATGGTGCTATTGTATACCTGGCAAACTTCTTGCAAATACTCAGACCACCTTCTTTTCTTCTCAACTTCCAGAGTTTTAGTAAATGGTGTAAGGTCCGATTGAAGCGTTCGCACCTGCTATTCCCTTGAGGATGATAAGCTGTTGTGCGCAATTTTTGTATTTCATATCTCTGGCAAAGTTCTTTAACAACTGCTGCTTCAAATGTTTTTCCCTGATCTGAATGGATTCTTTCAGTACAACCATACACCATAATCCATCTCTCTAATAGTAATTTTTACAGTAGTCTTTGCAGTCTGGTTTCGTGTTGCCACTGCAATAGTGAACAGGGTAAATATGTCCGTGATAATCAACACGTTTTCAAACCCTCTTGTATCTTTTTCTAAATGGTATAATCTAACGCAACCACTTTTTGCGGTCTCGTAACTACAAATGGTTGCATAGGCGCTTTCTCTCCGGGCACCATTTCTCTTGCCCAACCACAATTCTTGCAGCTTTGTATCCAATCTTTGACGTCTCTTGTCAAATGTACCCAAAAATATTTCTTTCTTATTTGCTTACATGTGATCTCCGTCGCAAAATGCCCTCCCTTGTTATGGTATCTCTCCAGAATCTTCTTTTTCTCAATATCTGGCATTACCATCTGTATAATCTCTTTGCCATCCCTATAATCTTCAATGATTCTACACAATATTCCATCTTTGAGCACCAGCCTCCTTCTGTGTTTCCATAGTTCTTTTGATTCTACGGACCACTCTTCATAATCATTAGGCCTTTCTTGTTTTATCTCCAGTGCTTCAATAATAGGCTTTAAACTTGGATCATGTCGCTGCAAATCAAACAATTCTGCCATTACTGCCTCTTCACTACTTTTTGACACACCAGCATTCTGGACACTTATGTGACCCCTTCGTTTGTCTATTTTACTTTTCAGGCAGGCAACAACATCTGCGTTGGACAGGGAAAAGAAATCTTTCTCTTCAGTTTCGCTCCCACTTTCACTCTCTCCCTCTGGTAGTCTGGACAACGCGTCAGCTGCTCGATTAAACCTTCCCGCTTTATAGGTTACATCAAAGTTCAATTCAGCTAGCTGGGCTAGCCACCGTTGTTCTGTGGCCGGAATGTTTGCGGTGTCTAAGTATTTCAGCGGGTTATGATCTGTTCTCACGATGAATTTTCTATATAACAAAGTATTCGCGAAACTTATCTGTGGCTGCCCACTTCAAAGCTAACAACTCAAGCTTAAAAGCACTGTAGCGGCTATCATTCCTTTCAGCAGGTCTCAACCCTCGACTAGCATAGGCAATAATCTTTTCTTCACCTTCCTGCATTTGGCTTAGAATAGCGCCTAAGCCCTTGTTACTGGCGTTTGTTGTCAAAATAAAAGGAAGCTAGAATCTAGGAAAGCTCAATATGGGTGCAGTCATTAACTTTGTCTTCAACGTCTCAAATGCTACTTGACATTCATCAGACCAACTGAATGGAACTTCCTTTTTATTTTTATTTTGTTTTCCCATTAATCGGTGTAAAGGTGCAGCAATTGCAGCGAAATTCGCAATAAACCTCCTGTAGAAGCTTGCGAAACCAACAAAACTTCGGACTTCTTTTGCATTTGTCGGAGTTTTCCAAACCCTCAGTGCTTCTGTCTTCTCAGGATCAGCTGATATGCTTGCTGCGGACACAATATATCCTAGAAATCGAACTTTTGAACTCAGTAATTGGCACTTAGTGGGCGAAAAATAACTAGAGCTGGAAAAATGTTAGCAGACTATGGCCAAATTAACTTTCATAACAAAGTATCCCATATCCAAACTCTAAAAGCTGGGCATCCTATTGTGACATCCAAAGTGCTGTGGGATCAGATGAAGAAAGAAAATGAGATTTGCTCCATGATTGACGAGATTACTGGGGAGAACAGAACTGATTTTGAGCAGGAGTTCACCAGCACTCATTCCAAAGAATATGAGTCTTCTGTCACTTATAAATTTAAATTTTGCAACACCACCACCCTTCAATCTGGGGTAGAGTTTGGAGTGAAGCTAATTGCAGCTGTAAGCAGTGGCGTAGCTACAGGTGGGCCTGGGTGGGCCAGGGCCCACCCACTTAGGGTTCAGGCCCATTCAACAGTAGCACATGTTTAGTGGTAGCTGGTGGAGATCCCAAGCTATATCAGCTGAAGACTTCCCCCTGATGGTAAGCCAAGATGGAAAGAAGCGTTTTCTCACCAGCTGAGATATTTTTTTGGTGCTGGTGGGGGAGAACACTTGGTGCCCACCCAAAATCTGTTGTCTGGCTACGCCCCTGGGACCACAGCATTTACAGATAGCCTCTAGCAGGCACTGCACAATTTAGCTTAGTACTAAGGGGGTGGAGGGGAGGAAAGAGAAAGATAAAAGAGCAATCATTATTAACTAGTTTCCATAGTGTACAACCTTTTTTTCCCATAATTTTAAACAGAAACCTTTTCTACAGGTAGAAACTTAACAGCCAAAAAAACTTTAAAAGATAGAGGGAAGGCTCAAATCTTGTTCTAAAAGACAGTTAGTATCTGTTGTTTGGTTGCTGGAGAGGTAACATGACCACTGACCTCAATTATGTGTTAAGGTATGAGGAAGTAGAATATCTTCATACAGTGGGGGAAATAAGTATTTGATCCCTTGCTGATTTTGTAAGTTTGCCCACTGACAAAGACATGAGCAGCCCATAATTGAAGAGTAGGTTATTGGTAACAGTGAGAGATAGCACATCACAAATTTAATCCGGAAAATCACATTGTGGAAAGTATATGAATTTATTTGCATTCTGCAGAGGGAAATAAGTATTTGATCCCCCACCAACCAGTTAGAGATCTGGCCCCTACAGACCAGGTAGATGCTCCAAATCAACTCGTTACCTGCATGACAGACAGCTGTCGGCAATGGTCACCTGTATGAAAGACACCTGTCCACAGACTCAGTGAATCAGTCAGACTCTAACCTCTACAAATGGCCAAGAGCAAGGAGCTGTCTAAGGATGTCAGGGACAAGATCATACACCTGCACAAGGCTGGAATGGGCTACAAAACCATCAGTAAGACGCTGGGCGAGAAGGAGACAACTGTTGGTGCCATAGTAAGAAAATGGAAGAAGTACAAAATGACTGTCAATCGACAAAGATCTGGGGCTCCACGCAAAATCTCACCTCGTGGGGTATCCTTGATCATGAGGAAGGTTAGAAATCAGCCTACAACTACAAGGGGGGAACTTGTCAATGATCTCAAGGCAGCTGGGACCACTGTCACCACGAAAACCATTGGTAACACATTACGACATAACGGATTGCAATCCTGCAGTGCCCGCAAGGTCCCCCTGCTCCGGAAGGCACATGTGACGGCCCGTCTGAAGTTTGCCAGTGAACACCTGGATGATGCCGAGAGAGTGATTGGGAGAAGGTGCTGTGGTCAGATGAGACAAAAATTGAGCTCTTTGGCATGAACTCAACTCGCCGTGTTTGGAGGAAGAGAAATGCTGCCTATGACCCAAAGAACACCGTCCCCACTGTCAAGCATGGAGGTGGAAATGTTATGTTTTGGGGGTGTTTCTCTGCTAAGGGCACAGGACTACTTCACCGCATCAATGGGAGAATGGATGGGGCCATGTACTGTACAATTCTGAGTGACAACCTCCTTCCCTCCGCCAGGGCCTTAAAAATGGGTCGTGGCTGGGTCTTCCAGCACAACAATGACCCAAAACATACAGCCAAGGCAACAAAGGAGTGGCTCAGGAAGAAGCACATTAGGGTCATGGAGTGGCCTAGCCAGTCACCAGATCTTAATCCCATTGAAAACTTATGGAGGGAGCTGAAGCTGCGAGTTGCCAAGCGACAGCCCAGAACTCTTAATGATTTAGAGATGATCTGCAAAGAGGAGTGGACCAAAATTCCTCCTGACATGTGTGCAAACCTCATCATCAACTACAGAAGACGTCTGACCGCTGTGCTTGCCAACAAGGGTTTTGCCACCAAGTATTAGGTCTTGTTTGCCAGAGGGATTAAATACTTATTTCCCTCTGCAGAATGCAAATAAATTCATATACTTTCCACAATGTGATTTTCCGGATTTAATTTGTGATGTGCTATCTCTCACTGTTACCAATAACCTACCCTTCAATTATGGGCTGCTCATGTCTTTGTCAGTGGGCAAACTTACAAAATCAGCAAGGGATCAAATACTTATTTCCCCCACTGTAGGTTACTAAGTGCAACCTGATTCCTGACTTAGCTTGAAACAGCTTGTTTTGAAAAAGTCCCCTTAAATTCAAAACTATATAACGAAGAAAGGTCCCACTGAATTTTCTTTCTGAGAAGTTCTGAGAGAAGAGGACATTTCTTTGGTAAGTGAACACTGTTTTGCTTTGTGCTTTGGGAACTTAAAGATTGGGGTTTAAAGGAGGAATTGTAGGTTAGTGAGAGGCAGAATAAAAATATAAAACAGCAAACTTTATAAACTAAACTCCATACTCCTTTCTGTCTAGTTTTAAAACTTGAACTTTGTACCACAGCATTAACAGATAGCCTCTAGCAGGCCCTGCAGGACCTAGTTTTGTATTAAAGGGGGGGGGGGGGGGGTCAGGGGGGAAGGAGAGAGAGAGAGAAAAGAGCAAGCAATATTATTTAGTTTCCCTAGTGTCAGTGCCGTAGCGAGGGCTAATGGCACTCGGGGCGGGTCACCGCTGCACACCCCCCCCGGGTGCAGCACGGCACGACCCCCCCCCTCCCCGGGACCACATTCTTACCTGCGGGAGGGCCGATCCGCCCCGAGTGCACGTCACTCGGCGCTGCGTCGGCCCCGCTGGTTCCCTGCTCTCTCTGCCCCGGAACAGGAAGTAACCTGTTCCGGGGCAGAGGGAGCAGGGAACCAGCGGGGCTGGCACCCCCCGAGCGCGTGCACCCGGGGCGGACCGCCCCTCCCGTCCCCCCTTCCTACGCCACTGCCTAGTGTACAACCTTTTCCCCATAGTTTTAAACTGAAACCTTTCCTAGAGGTAGAAACATAACAGCCAAAATCATAGACGCCGACTCCGTGGGTGCTGTGGGTGCTCGAGCACCCCCAATGTTTTCAACCACCCAGGCAAGGGCGGGGGGGGGGGGGGCGCCACTTACCCCTCCGACGTAGCAGCAGCTACTCAGCGTCAGTGAAAGCGCTGCCCGCTAGCCTTCCCTTCGTTTCGCTTGTTCGTTCCCTCTCTCAGTGTCCTGCCCTCTCAGAAATGATGTCAGAAGAAGGCGGGACGCTGAGAGAGGGAACGAACGAGTGAAACGAAGGGAAGGCTAGCGGGCAGTGCTTTCACTGATGCTGCGCAGGCTCAGCTGCTGCGACGGAGGTAAATTAAAAAGATTAACTAATCTTTTTAATTTACCTCCGTCGCAGCAGCTGAGCCTGCGCAGCGTCAGTGAAAGCACTGCTCCCTAGCAAATTTTCTGTGTCGGAGGAGGGGTGTGACCGGGCAGTGCTAGTGAGACGTGCAAGAAACTGGTTCCCATGGTCTTCAAATTAATTGACTGTTCTGACCTGCTGCCAATCAGGAAAATCTGCAGAGAGTGAGCTGGGGGTGGGGGAGGAGGTAGAGAGAAAGTCAGGATTGTTGCTGGCTTGGGGAGAGTGGCAGAGAAACATAACCAGAGACAGAGAGAAAGAGATGGAGAGTAATAACGGATAAGAGAAAGAGAGAACAGGAGTAGAAGAAACAGAGAGAGAGAAGAGGAAAAGCTGGATAATGAAGAAGAAACAGAGAGATAAGGGAAAAGACTTGACAAGGGAGAAGAAACAGAGAGAGAGAGGGAGGGGGTAAATGTGAATGGGGTTAATAGGATGGGCTTAGGCTCGATGGAAGGGGAGCAGGAGAGAGGGCAGAGGCTGGATGAAAGTGGAGAGAGAGGGAGTGCACAGGTTGGAAAGGGGATGAGGATTGATTGATTTGATTGACTGCACTTTTTTTTTTTTTTTGATTGATTTGATTGACTGCACTTTTTGTCCTTTATATTGTAAGCTCCTTTGAGCAGGGACTGTCCTTCTTTGTTAAATTGTACAGCGCTGCATAACCCTGGTAGCGCTTTAGAAATGGTAAATAGTAGTAGTAGGAGAAGGGCAGACTGGATGGAAAGGGCAGGGTGAAGAGGAGGAGGGCATGTGTAGAAATGCAGGTATTGGTGGTTGAAGCAAATCATCAATGCCATTGGGGGTGGAGGCAAGACGGGTGAGACTTGAGAGGAATTGTGTAGCTTAGGCACAGCATGACCTGAGAAAGTTTGGGAACCACTGAGTCTATATATTGCAATTCCTGGATTTTTTTTTTTTTGTCCAGCTTCTTGGTTGTTGTAATCCACATAGAAGGAGGTGATTGCAGAGTAGAAACTATCCAGCTTATAATTGAAAAAGAAAAACGCCTATATTGCGACCCAAATCGGGAGATAGACGTTTATCTCACAAAAACGATTAAATCAGTATAATGGAACAAAATTTTCAGTACGTTCGGGTCGCTCGTATGCTCAGAGAGAAACGCCCAAATAAGGGGCGTGTTAGGGGCGGTGATACGACCTGGTCGTGTACAACGTATCACGGATAGCGAAATGGATCTGGTTGGGCGGGAGCATGGCCGTCATTTGTTGGACCCCAAATAAAAGCGACCAGAGCAAGGGGGAAACATCTTTAGACCCAATAGCGCTTGTGTGGAGTTGGAAAGTGGCGAGATCGGTGTTGGGAGAGCTGATTTGTTGGTTGCAGAGAAAAAGTTGAGTGTGTTGAGTACCTGGTACGTTAGTCTGTGTGGCCTGCCTCTGTTGTGACTGACCGTTTGACCTTTCCCTACTCCTACTCCTTGCTCTATCAGTACCTTTCCCTTCCCCTCCCCCTATCCCTCTCCAATAATCACTGTTCCCACCTGTATATTGTATTCCCTGACCTCCGTTTGTCTCTGTGTTGCCTGTGTGAGTGGAAGAGGGCGTGGTGGCTGGCAGTGAGAGGTCTGTGTGTTGTGCGTGTGTTATTACTACTACTAATAATACTTGCACTGCTGGGAAAATGGATGCACTTAATGCACTGGTGTCTGGCATGGTAGAGGAAGAGGGCACACACCGCAGGACGTATGCACGGCCCCGAGTCTATAGGCCCCGCACCACCTTCCTACAACTCACTGACCAGCAGTGTCTTACAAGGTTCAGGTTTGATAGGGACACC
Organism: Microcaecilia unicolor; assembly: GCF_901765095.1. Taxonomy (NCBI): domain Eukaryota; kingdom Metazoa; phylum Chordata; class Amphibia; order Gymnophiona; family Siphonopidae; genus Microcaecilia; species Microcaecilia unicolor. The sequence continues at coordinate 191,087 of NW_021963016.1, forward strand.
ATTGTGCAGCTTTGTGAGCAGCTGAAACCAGGGGCGTAGCTACGGGTGGGCCTGGATGGGCCCAGGCCCACCCAGTTTAGCCTCAGGCCCGCCCAGAAGCAGATGCTTACCGCGACCGTCTCCCACCCCTGCCGCAGCGCTTCATTTAATGTTGTCGGCGCTGCTGTTACAGTTTCCCACCCCCGCGGCGGTGCGCTTTACACTTTACCTGACAGCAACGCTACAGATGCAGCGCTGACATCCGACGTCCTGCTCCGGGGCCTTCCACGCTGATGTAACTTCCTGTTATGGAGGCGGGACGCGGAAGGCCCCGGAGCAGGACGTCGGACGTCAGCGCTGCATCTGTAGCGTTGCTGTCAGGTAAAGTGTAAAGCACCACCGCGGGGGTGGGAAATTGTAACTGCAGCGCCGACAACATTAATAAAGCGCTGCGGCAGGGGTGGGAGAGGGTGAGGAAGTCAGTGGGGTGCTGCGTGCTGGCCCAGAAGTAAGGGGAACCATGGAGGGGAGGGAACAGAAGGGTGCTGGACTTGCCAGGGGCAGAGGGTTGGAAGGAAGGGGAGAGGTTTTGGAATTTGCAGAGGGGAGGTTGGAAGGAAGGGAAGAGGTTTTGGATTTGCAGAGGGGAGGTGGAAGGAAGGAGAGAGGTTTTGGGATTTGCAGAGGGGAGATTTGAAGGAAGGGGAGATGTTTTGGATATATAGGGGGGTGGAAGGACGGGGAGAGGTGCTGGATATGCAGAGGGTTGAAGTGAAGGGGAGAGGTGCTGGACATGTATGGGGGCTGGATGAAAGGAAAAGAGGTGCTGAACATGTAGGGGGGGCTGGATGAAAGGGAGACAGATGCTGGACATGTGTGTGTGTGTGGGGGGGGGGGGGCTGAAGAAGAGGTGCTGGATATTGTCAAGATGAGGCTATTGTGAAGATGAAGCTCCCACCTCAGGATCCCAGGTCCCTCTTTCACTCAGGGTGAGCTGGTTCTCAGTATGCAGATTTTATGCAAATTATTCTACTACCCCTTTCTGCTCAGGGTGACCTGCTTCTCAAAGGCAAACACAGTCAGGTCTCACCAACAGGATATTCTCTTACAAATCTTTTATTCCCCCTTCCTGGGGCACACTTCTTCCAGCTTAAAACACTTTTACAAGCTTAAACGGTCCTTCCAGCTTAAACATTTCTTCCTAGTCAGTTCAATCTTCCAGCTTAAGCACCTGGACACTCAGTCCTTCCTTGTAACATGAACACCCCAGTCCTTCCTTGTAACCCGGACACCCAGCCCGTCCTTGTAACACACAGTTCTTATACCTGGCACTCTAGGGCCTTCTTACCCCAGCCAGCTTCCTTGCTTTGCACACAGTTCACCACCAGTCCAAAGGGCTCAGCCAGTACTTCACATGGGGACCTCCTGCTTCAGCTCCCAGCTCTCTTCTTCCGCTGGTAGCTCTCCTCCCCCCCCACCACTCAGGTGGGGTATTAAATGTTTAATGGCCAAACAGGACCCAGCCCATAACCTGCTGCACCTGTTTCCACCTCCAGGACTCTCCCCGGTCCTAGCGACCTCCAGCTATACCTCCCCTTACTGGCTCCCTTCAGCGACTCACCCAGCCCTTCTCCCTGGACATTTTAGGGGAACAGCGCCCTCTAGGGGCCTAACCAGGGTAGGACAGCCTCTCCCTTCTCACATACCCCCACACTTAAGATAATTGCTGCTCCACCTCAGCAACCCTTGTAGCCTTTTCCACTGAGGAGCAGCAATTCTTCACAGAGGGCTTACTCCTTTCTAGGCTCATCCCTGTTCTATCCCTGGATCTCACCAACCCCCCCCCCCCCTTAGCACATCCCATGGCCCCGGGCCCTTCCCATTCACCAGGCCTTGAGGGGCTCCCACTGCAGCGGGCCCTACCTGACCCTCTTCTACTGCAGCCCCCTCCCACCTCTTGGGCACCCGACGCTACCATGAGCCCTCCGAGAGAGGGGTCACCTAGCCCGCCCCAGGTTCCTTATCTTTCTCTTAGCACCTCACATGGCTCTGGCTGCCCTTTCCCTGGGCGCCCAACTATACCATGATCCCTCCGAGAAAGGGGTCACCTGGCGACGGTTTTGGGACTTTTTTTTACAGCTGGTTCTATCAGACCCTTATCCCCTGCAGGTCCCCAAAACCTGGTTCTTAATGTCCAGCTTTAATAGATCCTCTCCAGCGGTAATTGACTCAGGTGACTGCTCTTGCCTTCTCCTCTCCGGCTTGAACTTTTCTCCAGCCTCCATCCTTCCTGACCATCCGATGGGGTGCAGCCTGCAATCACACAAAACAAAATCCAAGTGTGGCCTGTTTACTCTCCTGGCCCCCTCACTTGTGCTGCACCTCCCTGTGTGTCCTCCCCCCATAGGGAGGGTCTTGTGGCCTCCTCCATCCCCTACAGCCACTCCCAAGCCTCCAGTTCTCACTTACATATCCACTCTCATCTCCCCCCTAGGTACTCTTTACCTGGGGTAGATGAGCAAAACGCTTTTGCTAGTGTTGGCCCCCTTGATGGGCTTCTGGAACCTCCAAGGGCACCTCCATCTCACGCCAACCCCTCATTTTGTCTGATCTGGAATCTGACTGCTCCCACATGGATGTTCAGTGCAGATCCCACAATGCCACCAATTGTCAAGATGAGGCTATTGTAAAGATGAAGCTCCCACCTCAGGATCCCAGGTCCCTCTTTCACTCAGGGTGAGCTGGTTCTCAGTATGCAGATTTTATGCAAATTATTCTACTACCCCTTTCTGCTCAGGGTGACCTGCTTCTCAAAGGCAAACACAGTCAGGTCTCACCAACAGGATATTCTCTTACAATCTTTTATTCCCACTTCCTGGGGCACACTTCTTCCAGCTTAAAACACTTTTACAAGCTTAAACAGTCCTTCCAGCTTAAACATTTCTTCCTAGTCAGTTCAATCTTCCAGCTTAAGCACCTGGACACTCAGTCCTTCCTTGTAACATGAACACCCCAGTCCTTCCTTGTAACCCGGACACCCAGCCCGTCCTTGTAACACACAGTTCTTATACCTGGCACTCTAGGGCCTTCTTACCCCAGCCAGCTTCCTTGCTTTGCACACAGTTCACCACCAGTCCAAAGGGCTCAGCCAGTACTTCACATGGGGACCTCCTGCTTCAGCTCCCAGCTCTCTTCTTCCGTTGCTAGCTCTCCTCCCCCCCCCCACCACTCAGGTGGGGTATTAAGTGTTTAATGGCCAAACAGGACCCAGCCCATAACCTGCTGCACCTGTTTCCACCTCCAGGACTCTCCCCGGTCCTAGCAACCTCCAGCTATACCTCCCCTTACTGGCTCCCTTCAGCGACTCACCCAGCCCTTCTCCCTGGACATTTTAGGGGAACAGCGCCCTCTAGGGGCCTAACCAGGGTAGGACAGCCTCTCCCTTCTCACAATATGCAGATGATGATATGCAGAGGGAAGGGAGAGAGATGCAGGGAGAAAGAGCCAGATGCATAAGGGGAAGGAAAGAGAGGAAGAGAAGCTGGTTGGGGGGTGGGATGAGAGAGGAGAGGGACACATTGGTGTGGAGGAGGGAGAAAGGGGACATAGGGAAGTATACAGATACAGAAGGGAGATGATGGGTATTAGGTGGGAGCATGGGGACATGGACACAAATGTGAGATGCTGTATGGAGATGGCACATGGGCACAAAGGGGTAATGCCTGACCAAGGGGGGGGGGAACGGGGATATGGAATAGAGATAAAATGCTGGACACTGGAGAGGGGGGTATATGGACACGGGGGGGGGGGGGGGGGGGGGGGGAGAGAGATACCAGACAAGGGAGAGAATAGGATCGCAGAAGGGATATGCTGGGCATGGGGTGCATAGGTGCACAGAGGAATGATGATGGATGAGGGGATATGAACACAGGGGAGATACTGGACAAGGAAATATAGGAAAACAGAGATGGGAGATGGGAGATGGATGATGGACATGAAGAAAGAAGAAATGTCAAATAGGAGACCCTGGCAAGTGAGTTAAGAGAAGACAGAGGGAAGCAGAAACCAGAGACTGGGACCAATATGATTTGAGAAAAAATGACCAGACAACAAAAAGGTATAAAAAAATATTTTATTTTCAATGTTGTGAATATAATATGTTGGATTTGGAATGTACATCTTGCCAAAGTTGATGGTAAACATGGCTGGGGTCCAGGACAGAAATCTAGGAAAGGACCCCAAAGTCCATTACCAGGCTGCACCTTCAGCTTCCAGTAGGCGGGCTTTCTCTGGCCAAGGAACCAAGCACAATTGCCCTAGTTGCATCCCCTAACACCATCCCTGGCATGTGCCATCTTTATATTTTGCACAGGAGCAAGTGCCTTTCTTTCTTGTTTCTCTGGTGGTGTACTACATGCAAGGTCTAGTTTCTTGGGGTTTCCGTTTAATTTATATTTCTAGAGTTTGTGGTCACTTATTCTGTATTTGGCATTTGTGTCTTGTGTGTGTGACTGAGGTATTCTGTTAGCATGAAGTTTCAATGTAGCATTCTGTAGTAATTTGGCTTGTTCAGCTTTCCTGATAAATGTATTTGTATTTTAGGGCCCTACTATAATATTTAAGGCACTTCTTTTTCATAGGTAGGATCTTTGTTTTTGGAAGTTAGTGTTGGCATGGTAGATTTGCTCTAGGTTCTGAGTGACTTTTGTTTTATAGATTTTTTTAAAGTTAATTTATAATATGTCTGTAATTGAGATTACACTAGACCCTTCACTGGCTCCCTATCCGTTTTCGCATCCTGTTCAAACTTCTTCTACTAACCTATAAATGTATTCACTCTGCTGCTCCCCAGTATCTCTCCACACTCGTCCTTCCCTACACCCCTTCCCGTGCACTCCGCTCCATAGATAAATCCTTCTTATCTGTTCCCTTCTCCACTACTGCCAACTCCAGAGTTCGCGCCTTCTGTCTCGCTGCACCCTACGCCTGGAATAAACTTCCTGAGCCCCTACGTCTTGCCCCATCCTTGGCCACCTTTAAATCTAGACTGAAAGCCCACCTCTTTAACATTGCTTTTGACTCGTAACCACCTGTAACCACTCGCCTCCACCTACCCTCCTCTCTTCCTTCCCGTTCACATTAATTGATTTGATTTGCTTACTTTATTTATTTTTTGTCTATTAGATTGTAAGCTCTTTGAGCAGGGACTGTCTTTCTTCTATGTTTGTGCAGCGCTGCGTATGCCTTGTAGCGCTATAGAAATGCTAAATAGTAGTAGTAGTAGTAAAACAAAATTTCTTTATATGATGAGTTTTATGGAGAATTGTCCTTGCTGTGCTCTGTATCCATTGTTGGTGGACAGCCAGGAGGTTCTCTGGATGCAGAATGTGTTTGGCTTCAATATCATATGTGTGTTGGAGGACCATGGCTCAGTGGGGCTGAATAGTGCAGTCTATTGTACTTCCCTTAGCTCTCAATTGGCCTGCAGCCACTGAAACCTGCACTGCAACCCTCATTGAAGTTATGGGGATAGGGGTAGGGACAGAGCATGGGTGCATCAGGTTTGCTGTTTTTTTCTTTTTCAAAAAAGTTGGCAACTCTAGTGCCCACCCATCCAACCTGTTGGCCCACCCAAAAATTGCCTTCTGGCTACGCCACTGGCTGAAACCCCTCCTTCAGCCCCAGACCCGTAGGAATAACCCCATCCCTGTCCATCTCAAAATCACTTCCTCTCTCTGTCCTGGCCACTGGGAGTTTTCAATCTGTATTAGCTGCTAACACAGGGCTCACCCAGGCTTCTATTTCACACTGTCTCACCCAGTTCCTGCATGCCTTTCTAACTCACACCTCTCACTACATCACTTTCCCCACCACCCCCCAGGCCCTGCACACCAACATGGCTGCCATCTATGCTGTTGCTAGATTCCCCTCAGTCATAGGTGTGATTGATTGCACACACGTCGCCCTCAGACCCCCCAGGGCACACAAAGCCACCTACAGAAACAGGAAGGCTTTTCATTCCATGAACATGCAAGTTGTGTGTGATGCCCAGAGGGAGATATTAGACGTGTGTGCCAGGTTCCCCGGTTCCACTCACGATGCATACATCCTATAGCACTCGGGCATCTACCGCAGATTTGAGCGAGGAGAGTTCACCGGTGGATGGCTACTAGGTAAGTTCAACATGGATGGACCCATACCTATACCTCCTCCACTGGGCAGCCCTCCGCCCTGGCTTCCTCCACCTCACTCCACAACCCACTATCCTTATCCTCCCTTCCCCACCCCCCTGTACCTGCTCCAAGCAATACACACTCATCTATCTCATTCTGCTTTTCTCCAAACAAAGGTGACCGGGGCTACCCGCAGAGGACGTGGCTCATGACCCCCGTGGTGCATCCACAACCAGGCCCACAAGAAACTTACAACAGGAGACATCGGAGCACCCGGGGGATCATTGAGCGGACTTTTGGAATGGTCAAAAACCGCTTCCGCTGCCTGGACCGGTCTGGAGGGGAGCTCCTCTACAGCCCTGAAAAGGTGGCCAAGATGTTTGTTGCCTGCTGCATGCTGCACAATTTGGCTCAGCGCAGAGGACAGCCTCTCCCAGAGGAGGCACAGCCACCAGAGGAGGCCCCAGATGAGCAGGAAGAGGAGCCCCCTCCACCCCCAGCCCATAGAGCAGACCTCAATGCTTACCAGCTTGGCATAAGAGCAAGACAAAGACTCATTGAAACAAGTTTTGCGTGAAAGTAAGTGTACATTTATTGTGTATAACTGCATAAGTGCATAGGTGTTCAATCCCCCCACCCACCCCCACCCTCCAGCATGTGATAACATCACTTTCCCCGTCCCCTCCCCCCCCTCCCACGGACTTCCTGTGCAGCTGGTGCTGCAGGGGAAGTATCTTCATCACTCTCTGTGCTGCTCCCACTGTCCTCCTCCTCGGCTTGGGCTACGGAGTGGAAATCTGGCCACTTTGTTGGGTGTAGCCTGGCCACAGGACCCAGAATGGGAGATGGTTTGGTGATGGGTGCTGCAGTAGTCGGTGCAGAGGTGGCAGATCGCAACGCCCACCTCTTGGCTGGTGGTTGCTGCCCACTGGAGGAGGATGTGGAGGGCAGGTCTTGCTGCTGCAGCACGGCTGGAGTAGGTGGTGGTGGGCCCGGAGGGCGCAGCCCTTTAATGGTGTGCTGCAGCTGTTGGAGTTGCTGCAGCACCTCTTGGTGGGCTTCCCGCTGTGCCTGGAGCACCTATTGGTGGGCTTCCCGGTGCGCCTGGAGCAGCTCTTGGTGGGCGTCCCGCTGCCACTGGAGGGCTTGCCGCTGAACCTGCAGTGCTTCCCTCTGCAGCTGTAGTTTGTCCTGGCGGTACTCCTCCAGGCGCACATTGTGTCTCAGCAACTCAGTGGCCAGCCGCAACAGTTGCCTCCGTTGGCTGGATGGCCTGTGATGAGGAGCCAGCCCCCTATAGGCATACTCATCAGCAGAGTCAACCAGTGGTGGAGGTGCCGCCTCTGCTGGTGGTGCTGGTGGAGGTTGAGCCTCTACTGCTGGTTCAGCTGCAGGTGGTGGTGGTGGTAGAGGCTGTACTGGTGCAGGTGCTGGTGGTGGTAGAGGCTGTACTGCTGCTGCAGGCGGTGGAGGGTGAGGCTGTGGTGCTGTTGTAGGCCTTGGTTGGTCTTGCAGGCCACTAGGGCCAGCCTCCTCAGAGTCATCACCTGTATAGCACAAGGGTGAGCAAATGTTGGTGAAAATAACCCACTTTTGTCTTTCAGCATTCATATACATTGGCCCCCAAACTGCTGACCCAGCAAAGAGATGGTGAGGAGGAGGAAAGGAATTGACAGCGATGTGAAAGAGAGCCCCACAGCCAGCTGGGTAGAGGTGGTGGACGGCCAGCCAAGAGAAGGACACCGCTCACAACTTTGTGGACAAGCTGTTTGTTGTATATTTGTCAAAATGAAGGACATTTCAGCATGTCTTCTGTTACTACGGACTTGCTAGACTCTCTAGAACTGCATTATCACCCCCATTACAGGCTCCTTAAGTTGCATGCATGTGGCCCACACTCAGTACAGCACAGAGGTGATAGAAGGAAATAGGCACGGTTTGGTGATGGGAAAATAGGAGGGAGTAGTAGGGAAGGAAGGGTCCCAAAGTAGTGCCACAGTAGTACCCTACATACACCCATAGGAGCCAACTGTTATGCATTATTGGGGGTGAAGCCGAGTGCACAAAACTCCACCCTGGACACCTACATGATAGTTGCTCAATATTGGGGGTGTTGAAAAACCCACAGCAGCCACAGAGTGTGCTCCTATGACACACCACTACTCAAAGAGACCTTACAATGTAGTTAAGATGCACACACAGGACAAGTAAGAGGGAAGGTAAATGAGTACGGTAGGGATAGAGAGTAATGATACAGAGCAAGTGAGTAGGGGTAGGTAAGAAAGTCAGCACAGCATCATGGTCGTTTATTCTACATATTACCACACCCGCCTGAAACTCCCTCCCACTTCCCGCTCACCCCACTCCCCACCTCCCACCTCCTGGCCCCAACTTGTATAACACAGTTTAGTGCAGTGGAACACATAAGCGCAGCTTCATAAAGAATGGTCAACCTACCTGAGTCCTCAACCTGTGCAGAGGTGTCAAGGGCCCCAATTCCATGGATGCCCTCCTGGGGTAGGAGGGAGTGCACCTCCAGGGGGGTGAGGTCGGCAGTATCATGTGGTGGGGAATGGGCACCAGCCTTGCGCCTCACATCCCTCCGGAGCTTGCGCCACTTGCGCTTGCAGTCCTCCACGTCCCTTGCACAATGGAAGACTGCATTGATGCTGTCACGGACTGCCTCCCACTCCCTCTGTTTGGTCGTTGCAGCCAGCCTCTGCCCTGTGGGAGCAAACAGATGTTGGTGGCGTTGCTGGATCTCCTGAACCAGTAGCTCTACCTCGCCATCCGTAAAATTACCCTTCCGGGTTGGTGGTTGATGTGGCGGCATTGTACCAATGGGGTTTTCGAAAATACGGAGTGGGCGTTTATATAGTCGCCAAGAACGCCCATTGACACAGGGGAATAGGCGTGTCTGATATGGGCGTTTTTTTTTCAATTATACACATAATTCCTAAGCGTGCCCAGCTCAGATAGCGATTTGGAGCACATGATTTTGATTATGGGTAGATAATTATGGGCGTCCCCACCTGCCTTCCCTTTCTTGATTGCCATCTAACCCGCCATTTCCTGCACTGGGACCTTGCCGGTTGTTCTTAAGATTCGTTTACAGGGTTTTACCCTCACTTATAATAAGGTTTGTGTTTGGCAATGTATGTTTGGGTACACCTGTGTATTTAGGGGGAGGGGATTATTGCTGGCCCTCAGCCAACACGCCTTCCGTTTCTACTCTTCCACATCCCGTGAGCCTCCCTTACTTTCTCCCATTCTCTCTGCCTGCTTGTAACAGGCAGTCTGTGGGGCCGACGATATTCCTACACTCGCCCCAAATCAAGCACCCCTCGGTAAGGGACATTTCAATGAGAGAGATGTGCAGCTAATGTTCCAGATGATAGAAGGCGCACTACATAGTCTTGAAACAGACGTTCATGGTAAGCTCTCATTTGTCTGCCATCTCTTCTCTTTGTGCTCATAGTCAAGGAGTGTGCATTCACTGTATGTAGTCTGGAGTCTACTCGTAGCTGGCTGTCTTTTCACCAGGTTCCTGTGCACTGTACTGTGGGGTTGGCAGGTCCTCAGTGGTATGGGTCAGATGTTGGAGCTGCTGTATTGGTTCCCGGTAGGTTCCATCTTCCTTGTTTATGTGGTGAACCCCAGTCCCCATTTATGCAGTGCCCACCCATTCTGAAGCTGCATAGGAGGGGGAGGGGGAATGATATATGCAATGGATGTGTTTAGCACATTATGGAACACCTTCCTAAATTCCTCCATAGGTAGGGAACAAGAACATTTTGTCACAATTGGTAGCCTGGAAAAAATGCTCAGGGTGGCTACAGGTACTGCCACTGAGGCCTTAAGATGTGGTGGTGAGGGAAAGGGTTCTGTGTACAGGTCGCAACCCAAAGTACCTGCAGGTGGCTACAACCTGATGGCTGCCGTGGCCTAGTTAGATCACCAGCCTTGTAATCACAAGGTTGCCGGTTCAATTCCCACTCCTGCCCCTTGTGATCTAGAGCAAGCCACTTAACCTTCCATTGGCTCAGGGATAAACTTACACTCCTCCTGGGACAGGGTAAGACTTGGAATGTAGGTCACATTGACCTCCTACTTAAAAAAGGTGTGACTGAACACCATATTTATTTGTGGCCTTCTGTAACTCTTGTATTATATTGCAACTGTGATACAGTAAGCCTCCATCTAATGGTTTTGCCATTGTTTTCCCTTTTCTCCTCAGCACTATATACCATTGCAGATGCATAGAATGTGAAAAGATGAGGCAGCTGTTTGTAGGTCCTTGGTGGGCCCCCCCCCACCACCAATTTGGTATGCTTGTGGGTAAGGGTGTCTGGTGATCGCACTGAGGACACATCATGTATGTGCTACCTAGGGTTATGTGCAAGAGTGTACTTGGCAGATCACAAGTGCTAGACAACAAATCTATTATTAATAACACTCTGTGCTGTGGGGCTGTATGGTAAGGGGGAGGGAGAGAGGCTGGATGGCCATTTGTGTCCCTCAACAGTAAATAGCTATCAAGCCTCCGCGCCCCAACCCCCTGCACATAGGGCCATGGAGGTTGGAATGAACAGGTGGGCTTCTGTATGGGCACCATTATCACAGACATGCATCAGCTTTCAAATTCACACTTCACATTTCATGCAATGCATATTGCTGCCTCCTCTCACATCAACAGCACCATGTGGTTATATGTAATGCACAACGCACACACTGTTAGTTAAAATGTGAAACATAATCTTTATCTTCAGACCCCACCATATTCCCCCCCACACCCACCCCTACAAATCCCCCCCCACAAAACTCCCCCAAAACCCCCACAAAAATTCCCCAACACCCCTACATATCCCCCCAACCCCCCTCCAACATTTCCTCCCCCCAACATACAAACACCCCTCCCACCCACCCAACAACCCTCCCAATATACACACTGTCACCCCCTCCCCTCCCTCCCCCCTCCGTCTAGGACGGGTGGCCAGGGCCTCTACTCAAGGCCCTTTGTAGCAGGGTAATGAGCAGCAGCAGCGCCACCCTGAGTGGGCCCTGCAGCTGCTCATTACCCTGCCGTATGTGTCTTAGCTCCTGCAGCAGCTGGTTCTGGCCATCTACAAGCTGCTGCAGGAGCCGCACAACTGTTGCAGGGCCAAGGGCTGGAGGTGGGCCAGGGGACATAGATGATGGCCCAGGGGATGGAGGTGGGCCAGGCGATGGCGCTGCCTGAGGCGATGGAGGTGCCTCAGGGGATGGAGATGGCCGAGGGGAGGGAGATGCCTCATACGGAGCTGCAGGTGGGGAGGGTCCTCATGAATGTCCTCATCAATGATGAGGACCCCCTCCTCCGAGTTCTCCTCCTCCTCCTCCTGGTGGCCCGCCTCCTGGCCTGGCTGCTCCTCCTCCTCCTCCTTATCCAGGTGCCCCTCCTGGCCTGCGTCCTCCTCCTCCTCCTCCTGGGCTGGCTCCTCCTCCTGCAGGTGATGGAGCCCTGTGTATGTAAACAGAGTATGGATGAGAGGAGCACATGCAACATGGCTTGCATAGTGCTGTAGCTGGGTGACCTGAGCCAGGGGATGGGGGAAGGTGTGAGGAGGTGTGGCCTATACCCATGGGGGACAGAGATGCATCAGATGACATGACAGGGAACCCTGGAAGCTGCACTGAAAAAAAACACACAGGACATGTTGGCAGATCACACTCATTGGGGACCAGCATGTTTGCATTGTGAGATGCGACGAGGGTTTGGTGACGTGTTTTTGTTGTTTTTAGGGGGGGGGGCAGTGGGAAGGGTGTTTAGCACATTACTTTTATGTGAGGGAGGCCATGACATCCAGTAAAAGTAGGGCCTCAGGCAGGTCTACCAGGACACACTATCCACCCACCCCAGAAAGGGGAAGACTAAAGTGAGGCATGTCATCTCATTCATCTGGGGGGGGGGGGGGGGGGGGGGGGGGGGATGGTCGATGGAAGTTGCAGCCACAGTCATGGGAGGGCACCTGCAACCTGCATCCTTGATCTGGCACCAATAAATATGTTATTACTTATTAGTTGGCTATTAGCCACATATTGTACAGGACGTTTGCATTAATCAATAAATATATTTACAAATCAGTACAGGTGTCCTGTTTTTGAATACTTACGGCGAGCCCTGAGGTGCCGTCGCACTGCCCGGATGAGGTCGGGCCTCTCCCGCCGCACACGGTGGAAGCGCCTCCTCAGGGACTCCAGGTCCCGATGCACTCTGAAGCGTCTGTAAGATATAAGTTTGTAGAGCAGGGGTCAGGAGGGGATGGTCCTTTTTGTCCTCTGCACACATTGATTTGTTATTCAAATAGCAGAGAGAGAGGGTCAACAGTGTTTGGGGGGGTGGGGGCCACCTCCATTGGTACTGAATCATACATAGGAGCCACCTTTTTACCATTTTGGGGGGTGCAAACCCCAGTGGAGATTACCCCTCCCTCCATACATACAAGGCATTTCTTTTATATTGGGGGTGCTCAAGCACCCACAGCAGCCACCGAGTTGGTTCCTATGCAGATGATGCCATAGAGGTGGCCATGAGGCCAGAAAGTACCGTTTGTATGCATTATAATTTATGCTTGTAAAACTACTTTATATGTGTTATCATTACCATGTTATAAAGTATGGTATACGTTTAATTGGTATCATGTTTCCACTATTCGGATGTGTTGTAAGCCACATAGATGCTGCAAAGAGGGATTGGAAATGTGGCGTTCACAGGCAAGATATACATAACTAACGAAATACATTCTTGTATGTAGGGATGTGGGAATGGTCGTCCTTTCAATAACATACATTTTATTAGTGATATTGTGCATATTCCTATATTACTCATTATCCTTGCATGCACACTCCAGTTACTGGTGGTAACATTGATGACGGAGCTGTTATACGTGTAGGTACAGGAGGGGGGGTGGGTCATAACCTTACCTTTCAAGCCTGTCCCTAATACGGGACCAGGCTCGCATGGCTTGGAGCCTGGGGGGCAGGTGGTGGTGTTGGACAAAAAGTCTATGCCGGTGCCTTAGGCAGAGGCGCACGAGCAGCAGGCTCTCCTCCTGCCCGAAGTTCGGCTCCCGTCGCTGCGCCATTTTTCCACGTGTTGGAAAACAAGTGCCTTATATAGACGACCTTGCGTGAGGGACGTCGTTTCATGCACAGCTCCATATATGGATGACCATCCCATATATGGCCCTATCAGCACGTGGACGCCGTCGTAAGCATAGACGTCTTTGACGTGCACATGCCTGGTTATGGGAGCGGGAGGAGGGCAGGGGGAGAGAAGCATTGATCGATGGATCTGGATGGGAGGGCAGGGCCCAGGCAGGGAGAGCGGAGAAATTGCTGTACAGGGAGGAGAGGGAGGAGAATTGCTTGATATGGATGGATGGAGGTGGGCAGGGGACAGAGGAGCATCGATGGACATGGATAGGAGGCATAGGCGTAGTTTGACTGTTTCATTTGGGGGGGGGGCAAAGGATGGGGCGGAGCATATTAGCATATTCACTTGCATATATACATATGCAAATGAATATGCTAATATGGAGGAAGGAAGGGCAAAAGAGCTGGCTTTTTTTGGTAATAACCATAATGAATATGTATGAGATATCAAGCCAGCTCTTTTGCCCTTCCTTCCTTCCTTCTTTCCTCCTTACCCAGCACTCCCTCTTCCTCTACAGTAGTATTTCTCCACCCCCTTTCCCATACCATGCCAGTGTTGACCTTAGAAATGCATAGGCTCTATATATAGATCCTTCAAGAGGTAGTGTGTCATGATTTAGGCTCTACACCCTTTCTGATGTTTTGGTGCCACCTCAGTAAGGCCAACACACAATCTCTCCACTGCAAAACACTATACACAAACTTGTGCAAAAACACACTCATATCCTTACTAAACCATAAGAGCACTAATTCCAAGGACAGGACGAGCTACAACCTTATGCGTGAAAAGGCAGAACTGTAATTACACTAGGCTCTAAAACACCAATACACTACCTCGTGAAAAAAAAGCAAAACAAAAAGGGCTGCAAATACTACATGCTAGCAGAATACTGCACCTTGATCACACATGAAAAACACATGACAACAGATATGAAGGCAAAATACTGAACTGGAAAGTTAACTCAAGAAGTCAGACTCAGCATGCAGCAATACCAGAAAAATTGAAATTTACAAGCAAAATATCACAGATGCACATTTCAAAAAGCTGACATATTTCAATTAATAAATTCTGAATAAAATATTTTTTTCTACCTTTGTTGTCTGATCATTTAGTTTTTCTATTCACTTTGGTCCCAGTGTCTTCTGTCTTATGCAGTGTCTTTTTTCCAGTAGGCTTCCCTCTGCTCCTCACCCTCCCATTCCCATCCATCTCTTGCTCCTTCCCTCTGCTCACCTCCTCTCCCATTCCCATCCATCTCCTGCTCCTTCCCTCTGCTGTGCTTAGAAGTGGAGAAAACCCTCAGAAACCTGGGACAAACTGTCGCAGGTTTAGAGCGAGGTTACTAACATCAAAAGTAACGCCCGCCCAGATTCTATCATAGGGTGTAAAAACTCCACTGCTTGCTTATTAGAATTTTTTTTCAAGATTTTATCAAACACTTTTACTCTATCTAAAAGTATGATTCTTAATTGCTGAACTATAGAACTTCCAGCATTACTTCGCTTAATGACAAAAGTAAAGCACTCTTATCTTTATGTTCGACGGGGGCCACCTCCGTTTCACCCCAACATCAAGGCTTCATCAGGAACAGAGCGCAAGATCAGGTTGCTGAAAATCTACAAAAATGATCAGATTAAAAATTGAAGTTAAGCAGAAAAGAATCAAAAAATACAAAAAGTGCACACTGACACAGTCACACTTGGATCCGCTTACAGCTTAACGGAGCACCATGCAGTTCAAAATGAGGTCTCAGCGTCATCTATGAGTCATCTGATAATTATAGAGTTCTAAATTGACTTGCAATCATGGTTAGCTAATAAGCTAATAAAAAACATGCCAGTCAATGGAACTGTTAAGGCCATTAGGTTCCAATGAATCTAAATCAAAGATTCACCGAGCCTCTCGTCTCTGTAATCTTAATTTACGATCACCACCTCTATTTGATGCTTCAATTCTATCAATTGCATAGCATTGAAGATCTTCAAATTTATGATTTTTCTCAATTCAATGTTCTACCATGGGCTCTTTTACAGCTTGTCTACGAATGTTTGATCGATGTTCCAATATTCTAACTTTTAACATTCTAGTGGTCATTCCCACATAAGATTTCTCACAGGGACAACTGATTACATAAACGACGTAATCTGACAAGCAGTTAGTAAAATGGCGCAAGGCATGATATTTTTTTGTCTTTGGATTATATATTTGTTTAACTTGCTTGGTAATGGAGCAAATTACACCAAGGCCACATTTAAAGTGACCATACAGTTTTTTTGCATCTTGTTTTCTCACAATTCTAAGGTCTGCCGGACTGATCATCTCTTTCATATTGTTACACCTTGCATATGCAAGTGTTTGATAAAATCTTGAAAAAAAATTCTAATAAGCAAGTAGTGGAGTTTTTACATCCTCTGATAGAATCTGGGCGGGCGTTACTTTTGATATTAGTAACCTCGCTCTAAACCTGCGACAGTTTGTCCCAGGTTTCTGAGGGTTTACTCCACTTCTAAGCACATTATTTTGAAGCTTTATTTCCTAGAGAGTCACTGTATATTTTGTATTACATTACTAGTCTTTAGACTCTAGACCATACTGCAACATTGTAGCCTTCCCTCTGCTCCCTACCCCTCCTAGTCCCATCCATCTTCTGCTCCTTCCCTCTGCTCCCCACCCCTCCCAGTCCCATCCATCTTCTGCTCCTTCCCTCTGCTTCCCACCCCTCCCAGTCCCATCCATCTTCTGCTCCTTCCCTCTGCTCCCCACCTCTCCCAGTCCCATCCATCTCTTACTCCTTCCCTCTGCTCCCCACCCCTCCCAGTTCCATCCATCTTCCCTCTGCTGCCCCCCCCCGCAAGGTCCAGGATCGTGACTCTAGTTACTCCCTCTCTTCCTCCCTCCCTCCGGCGCAGGCAGCAGTCTTCTTTAACCTTTCTGTGCTCCTGGCAGCGGTAGCGATGTATACACGCTGCCTTCGGTCTGCCCCGGAAGCCTTCTCTTCAAGTTCCTGTTCCCACCTATGGGGGAACAGGAACTTGAAGAGAAGGCTTCGGGGCAGAGCCGAAGGCAGCGTGTACGTCGCTACCACTGCCAGAAACACAGAAAAGCTGAAGAAGCATGCTTGCTGCCTGCGCCGGAGGGAGGGAGGAAGAGAGGGGGTAGACGGACACGTTCGTCTCCGTCCGCTTCGCTTCCCTGCCCTCTCTGTCTGCGTCCCGCCTGAAAGGAAATGACATCAGAGGAAGGTGGGACGCAGACAGAGAGGGCAGGGAAGCGAAGTGGACAGAGACGAGCGCGTGCTTGCTTGTTTTTTTTTTTTTTAACTACTGGCGCCAGTCTCATGTCGTCGTCGTTTGGGGGGGCATTGCCCCCCTCATCCCCCCAGTCTACGCCCATGATAGGAAGGCAGGGCCCAGGGAGAGAGGAGAAATTGCTTGATATGGATGGATGGAGGTGGGCAGGGGACAGAGGAGAATTGCTGGATAAGGATGGATGGAGGGGGGCATGGGAGAGAGGAGGACCCAGCTTTTACTTATGGATATAGAGCAAGAAATGAAGAAAGGAGGAAAGTAAAGAAATAAATGGAAAGGAAGCCCTGGAAACGGAGTTAAGAGGACAGATAGCAGCAGAATCAGATACTGGGCCAGCATGATCAGAAAAACAAAGTCATCAGACAACAAAGGTAGAAAAAAATCATTTTATTTTCATTTTAGTGTTTGTAATATGTCCACTTTGAGAATTTACATCTGCTGTCTTATTTTGCAATGTATAGCAATGTGTTTCTTTCTGTTTGTCTGGTATTGTGCTGCATGCAGGGTCTAACTTCTTAGGATTTCAGATTAATTTTTGAAGAATTTGAAGAGGGGCTATCTCTGTTCTGCATGTGTGACTGCAAGGCCAAGTGTCTGAATAGGGATCTTTGTTAGATTCTGAGATTTTGCTAACACATTGTTTTTCAGAGTTGGCAAGACTGTCTGTTCTCATATGCTAATTTGGTTTGTATCATTTAGAGTATAATGGAGCTGTAACAGCTTATAGAAATTGTAATGAAAACAAAAACACCAGTTATTTTTCTTCTATACTGGTGTAATATTTTCAATGACATTATGGCTGGTAAAAGGGGTGTGACTACTGTAGGGGCAGAGCCATAGTGATCCCACCCCTGGATGGGTAGGGGCGCCGACTAATAGGTTGCAGGAGGGCGCCAGAAACCCTAGGAGGCTCTGCACCCGCCAGAAGTGGGAAGTTCCCTTCCCAGCCAGCCCACCTGCCCGGTGCCTGCCCTCTTCTCCCTCAGTTCTCCGCCGGTCCGTCCTCACCTTCCTGCCTGCCGCCCACAATTTTAAAACTCATCTTACCTCAGCCTTGCCTTCTCTCTCAGCTCTGGTCCCGCTCTCATTTTCTGTTTCCGCAAGAGCGTGACCAGAGCTGAGAGAAAAGGGAAGGCTGAAGCACCGAGCCTGCTCGCCTTTCACTGCTGCCGCTGGGACCCTGAGGTAAGATGAGTTTTAAAATTCTGGGCGGCACGCAGGAAGGCGAGGACGGACTGGTGGAGGACTGTTGTGGGAGAAGAGGTCAGACTGGGGTTGGGACTGGCACTCGGAGGAGGGGGGCCTGGAACTTGGAAGAGGTGGGGAGGGCAGGGAGGGGGCGGGGGAATGCACCACCTGTTTAAAAAAATTCAGCACCCCAATCATTTTGAAAAGTTGGCTCCTATGGCCAAAATACTTTAAAAGATAGAGGGAAGGCAAAACTCTTGTTCTAAAAAGCCAGTTTCTGTTCTTTGGTTGCTGGAGAGGTAACATGGCCACTGACCTCAAATACATGTTAACTTGTAGGTTAGTGAGAGGCAGAATAAAAATATAAAACAGCAAACTTTATAAACTAATCTCCATATTCTTTTCCGTCTAGTTTTAAAACTTGAGCTTTGTACCACAGCATTAACAGATAGCCTCTAGCAGGCACTGCAGGACCTAGTTTAGTATTAAAGGGGGGGGGGGGGGGTCAGGGGGGAAGGAGAGAGAGAGAAAAGAGCAAGCAATATTATTTAGTTTCCATAGTGTACAGTGGTGTGCTGGAGCCGGCTTGCACTAGCTCTGCAGAGCCGGTTGTTAATTTTTGAAGAATTTTGCGAGCCGGTTGTTCAGCTGTCAGCAGGGACGGGACAAAGTTTTTTTTCCCCTGGCTGGAGGCACGCATGCCCGCACACACCAGCTGTCACCTGATATTGGTGGCAGTCCTGCCTCCTCGTGCTGCATTTGGCTTGTTCCAGTGGCGTACCAAGGGTGGGGTGGGGCGGGGGCGGACTGTCCGGGTGCAAACCAATGGGGGGGTGTCCTTCTTCTAACTTCTGCTCTGTCCGTGCTGCACCGGCGCACGCCTTACCTCTGCGGCTCACTTGTCTCCTCCCAGCGGCTCCTCTCTTGCTCTCTCTCCGCCTCGCCAGTGTGCCCTTCCTACTGCAGTAGCAGCTCCTCCCAGCAGCTGCTCTCTCTCTCCGCCTCTCTGGTTAAGTCCCGCGCATCTGTCAACGTCACGACGCCTTCCTCCCGCTGCGGCACCCTGCGCGCCAGTGAGTGCGCCCTTCCTGCTTCTGTAACGGCTCCTGCAGGTGTTTGGCTCCTCTGTCCGTCCCAGCTTGTGGCCGACCGCACTCTTCATTGCAGCCACGAGCTAGTAGCGCCTTCTCTTCTGCTTCCTGCACTGCTAGTGCACAGTCCTCTACACCCCTGCCGGCCACCAGTCTATTGTCCTCCTCGTTGGCAGAAGAATCTTGGATCACTTCCATCCAGCCAGGTAATTAGGCCCCGCGGAGCGATCTAATATTTATTTAAATTGACAAAAAAAAAACATTTTTCATTCATTTTCTGCTGCTGCTAGTGCTAGTTTGACAAGAGCAGCAAGGTGCAGCTGGGGGGGGGATCATAAAATGTGAAAAGGAAGGACGGGGTGGGGGGCAAGATAGAACACTACTCTGGATGAGAGAGAAAGGGCAATGGCAACGGGCATGAATGGCTAAATTTCAGTGAGGATATCCTGTTTCCTGATGCCTGGGTTCGTCTTAACTGTTGTTGTTGTAATCTACCATGGGAAGCCTGGTGTTATAAAGTTGATGGAATATATTGAAATTAAATGGAAGTAGAATTAAACTCTCCTTTCATTGGGGCACACGTGGAATCAGATCTTCATCTGTTTTGTAGAAGCTTACCTTTTTACACAAATGGATTATTCTGTTTTGAACATGTTTCAGGGGGAAGTGGTTTTATTAGTCAAAATAAATATTTTGTTTCATGCAGATTTCTTTTGTTTATACATAAACTAGTAAAAAAGGCCCGTTTCTAACACAAATGAAACGAGCGCTAGCAAGGTTTTCCTCAGAGTGTGTATGTTTGAGAGAGTGTATTTGAGAGTGACTGTGTGTGGGAGAGAGAGTGAATGTGCGAGTGTGTGTGTGTGTGTGTGTGTGTGTGAGAGAGAGTGAGTCTGGGTGCGAGTGTGTGTGTGAGAATGAGAGTGTGTGCAAGTGCGTATGTGAGACATAGTGTGTGTGAGAGAGAGTGTGTTTCACACAGATACAGTGTGTGCGAGAGAGAGAGAGAGTGTTTGAGACACAGTCTATCTGTGAGACTGAGTGTATGAGACCAAGAGAGTGTGTGAGTGACTGTGTGACACATAGAGAGTGAATGTGATACAGTGTGAGACATAGAGTGTGTGAGAGACAGTGTGTGAGAGTGAGAGAAAGACATTGACTGTGAGAGAGAGAGAGTGTGTGTGTGACAGAGATACCTCCCCCCCTCTCTGGTGTCAGCCACCCCCCTCCCTCTCTCTGGTGTCAGGCCACCTCTCTCTCTCTCTCTCTGGTGTCTGAGCGTTACTGAGCAGGATGCTGAGCTCTGGCTGTGCTTCAAGGAACTGACCAATCCTATTTAATAGAATGCACCTCCAACATTCTGAAGTCGAGAAACCTCGTGTGGTTGGTCACTTCTGCTTGTGACGAACCCGGAAGTACGTGATGTCAATTCAAGAGATGGATACAGAGAGCAGGAATGCCTCAGCCATGCAGTCAGCTTCAGAATGTTGGAGGTGCATTTTATTATATAGGATGGGCTATATAAGCCCCTAATGCAGCCCATATTGGTTTTCTTATATTTTGTTCTTGTGATAACGTATACTGTGCCAAAACTGCAAACTCTTATCTCTGTCTGGTCGGTAATAAAAGGAGCTCATTGTGAATACTGTCTACCCTAAAAGGTTGTTTTGTGGCTGTATGAAGAATTGTGATATTGAATAAATAAGCGTATGTGTCTGTCCCTAGTCATGATGCATCCTAATTTTATATAATAATCCTTTCAAGAAATCCAGTTAATCTTTTAACTTATTAGTGGAGCATTACCACAGAGGCTTGGTATCAGTGGTGTGCTGGAGCAGGCTCGCAAGAGCCGGTTGTTAGGTTTTTTAGAATTTTGGGAGCCGGTTGTTAAAGTAGGGCCCTCCATGGCTACTTTAACAACTGGCTCCCAAAATGTGGGCTCGGGCCCCCTGCTGAATTCTCCTTTACTTTACTGGTGGGGATGCTGAGTCCTGCCAGCCAAGCAGGCTGGGACTTCTCGAGCATGTGAAAGAAGTTCCAGCATGCTGCTCAGAGCAAGATGTTAGGAGTGGTGGCAGTCCATTTATTGGCTGCCAGCAAAGGTATGCCTAACGTGCCCGCACGAAGGGAGGGAGGAGAGAGAGGCAAGTTTTGCTCTCCCCCCCTCTCCCCCCCCCCCCCCCCCCCAGCCCTGGCCCTTCCAACTGCAGAGCTGGCTACATCCGGAGAAAGAGCCTGTTGTTAAAAATTTACCAGCACACCCCTGCTTGGTATGGTAATACTACGGCACAGCTAAGGAACAGCCAGGTTATTTTGAGTTAGTCTTCACTGGGCCAAACTTGCTTTCCTTGTGCCATTACTATCCAGCAGGTAGGCAGTGTCTTAAAAGATGGATTTAAAAAAAAAACAAAAAACATTTATCACACATTCCAAGCAAAGTTGGCTTACATTTCAAAATACACTGAGACAGAATAATAGAATTCAGTTATATCATGGGAACAAATAGATGATATGTCCGAAACATTTGAGATTAGCATATATATGATATATACCCAACTGAGCATTTAAAAGTTTGTCCTTTAATGATACCATATGCTCAGAAATCCATAGCCATTTAGTATAGTTAGTTATTCAAAGATTATCACATTCATACAACAGAACAGGCATCCATCACATCACATTGCAAAAGAAAACAACTTCTACAGAGTACGTCCAAAATTTAATTTTTATTTCCTTATTTCTTTCTTCCAAAATTCCAGACAGCAGATGTACAGATCAGTAGGAGGACCCAAAGCACTCCAAAACAAGTAAAGTCAGAAACAACACAGTTTATTGTTCAACCACCCTTAGGATTTACCTTGGGTTTAAAAAGCAAAACCATGTGCACATCCTTTGTACCAATAATCTGTACTATAATAAAAAGCACCTCCAACGTTCTGAAGCTGACTCCGTGGCTTCACTTAAGTGAAGGGTTTGTAAGGTTTGTTAGCTCCGTAAATTTGTAACCATCAACACGTATTGACGTCCGCAACGTCATCACGTTATGACGTTGAGGGCAGCGGACCTATCAGAGGTGCGAGGGCGGGGCCGAGAGAGATGGTTACAGAATTAGGAAGGTAACGAAACTTACTAACCCTTCATTTCAATGAAGCCACCGAGTCAGCTTCACAACGTTGCAGGTGCGTTCTCAAAAACTACACAGCTCACAAATATACAAATTAAAAATCAAAGGGTGCATAGAAGGGGGGGGGGGGAAGAAGGGGTCAACTACCCTGGAACTGGGAGGGAGGGAGAGAGGGGGGGCAACGACCCTGGAATTGGGTGGGTGGGGGCGGGGCCACGACACTGGAACTTGGAGGGGGGCCAGACGGACCCTGGAACTGGGTGGTGGGGGGCCCCTGGCACACAGTCTCATTCTCACACACACTCACAATAACAGCGCCCTAATTTTGCAATTAAACATTGCAGGGTGGAGGGGAGGGGAACAGTGGGGGGGGGGGGGGCAACTACCCTGGAACTGGGAGGGAGGAAGAGAGGGGAGGCAACGACCAAGGAACTGGATAGGTGGGTGGGAGGGACGGCGGACCCAGGAACTTGGAGGGGAGCCAGGCAGACCATGAAACTGGGAGAGGAGGGAGGACTCTGGAACTTGGTAGGGGGGGCGGGCGGACACTGAAACTGGCAGGCAGGGAGGGAAGGGGCCCCTGGCACACACTCTCATTCTCACACACACTCACACACAGTCTCACTCTCTCTATCACACACACTCATACATTCACTCTGTCACACACACTCATACATTCACTCTCTCTCTATCACACACTCTGTAAAACACACACACTCCGAGGAAAACCTTGCTAGCGCCAGTTTCATTGGTGTAAAAAACTAGCCTTTTTTCCTAGTGTATAATAAAATTACATACAACATACATATGTACAGTTTTTTGTTTTTTTCCATGTCCCACCAGCCAAATAGACTTCTGCCACTCTCCGCTGCTTGTTTCCTGCGCAGAGCTGCATGCCAGGCAGTCGGGACGTCTTGTACATGCTCTGAGAATGTGCAAAAAGTCCCAGCTTGCTGCACAAAGCCAGACATAAGCAGTGGGGAGCGGTGGCAGTCCATTTATTAGGTTATGGGGCTCATTATCCCTGCCAGTAAAGGAATGCCTAGCATGCCTACACGGGGGGGGGGGGGGGGGGGGGAGGGAGATAAATGTGTTGTGTCACCCCCCAAGTCCACCCCTGGGTCTCCTTCCCATCCAAATTGCAGGGCAGGCTATGCCCGCAGAGAGACCCTGTTGTTAATACTTTACCAGTTAACTCTCTCCCTGGGAATAGCCAGCTCTGCAATTTGTGTGTGTGGGGGAGAGGGGGGGGGGACGGGGGACGCAGAGGTGGATGGGGGAGAGAGCCTGTTGTTAAAAATTTGCCAGCACACCACTGATAGTGTACAACACTTTCCCCATAGTTTTAAGCTGAAGGTTTCTCTAGAAGTGGACATTTTTTCCCATAGTTTTAAACTGAAACCTTTCCTAGAGATAGAAACATAACAGCCAAAAATCTTTAAAAGATAGAGGGAAGGCTCAAATCTTGTTCTAAAAAGACCGTTAGTTTGTGTTCCATGGTTGCTTGAGAAATTGCACGGCCATTGACCTCAATTACATGTTAAGGTATGAGGAAGTAGAATATCTTCATAGGTTACTAAGTGCAACCTGATTCCTGACTTAGCTTGAAAGAGCCTGTTTTGAAAAAGTCCTCTTAAAACCACAACTGTGTATAGAGGAAAAGTCCCACTGAACCTTCTTTCTGAGAAATTCTGACAGGAGAGGACATTTCTCTGGTGAGTGAACACTACTTTGCTTTGTGTTTTGGGAACTTAAAGATTGGGTTTTAAAGGAGGAATTGCAGGTTAGTGATAGGAAGAATAAAAATATAAAACAGCAAACTTTATAAACTAATCTTTATATTCTTTTCCCCATAGTTTTACAACTTGAACTTTGTACCACAGCATTAACAGATAGCCTCAAGCAGGCACAGCGGGACCTAGATTAGTATTTAGGAGGGTGGGGGGAAAGCAAGCATTATTAACTAGTTTCCACAGTGTACAACTCTTTCCCCATAGTTTTAAACTGAAAATTTCTCTATAAGTAGACATTTTTCCCATAGTGTTAAACTGAAATCTTAGTTTCTGTTCTTTGGTTGCTGGAAAGGTAGCATGGCCACTGACCTCAATTACATGTTAAGGTGTGAGGAAGTAGAATACCTGCTTAGGTTTCTAAGGGCAACCTGATTCTTCAGTTAGCTTGAAAATGCCTGTTTTGAAATAGTCCCCTTAAATTCAGGTCTATATAAAGAGAAAAGGGCCCACTGAATTTTGTTTATGAGAAGATCAGAGAGAAGAGGACATTTCTCTGGCAAGTGAACACTATTTTGCTTTGTGCTTTGGGAAATTAAAGATTGGGATTTATAGGAGGAATTGAAGGTTAGTGATAGGCAGAATAAAAATTTAAAACAGCAAACTTTATCATTAATCTCCATACTCTTTTCCGTCTAGTTTTAAAACTTGAAAATTGTACCACAGCATTAACAGATAGCATCTAGCAGGCCTTGCAGGAACTGGTTTAGTATCAAGGGGAGGAGGGGAGAAATAGAGTGAGAAAGAGAAAATTGGAAGCATTATTGACTACTTTCCATAGTGTACAACCCTTTCCCCATAGTTTCCCCATAGAAATTTTCTCTAGAAGTAAACGTTTCTCCCATAGGTTTAAACTGAAATCTTTTCTAGAGGTAGAACCTTAACAACCAAAAACTTTAAAAGATAAAGGGAAGGCTCAAGTCTTTTTCTAAAAAGACAGTTATTTTCTGTTCTTTGGTTGCTAGAGAGGTAGCATGGCCTCTGACCTAAATTACATGTTAAGGTGTGAGGAAGTCGATTATATGCATAGGTTACTAAGTAACATGATTCCTGAGTTAACTTATAAAGTCCTGTTTTGAAAAAGTCCCCTTAAATTCAAAACTATGTAAAGATGACAGTTCCAACTGATCTTTCTTTAAGAGAAGTTCTGCGAGAAGAGGACATTTCACTTATAAGTTTAACACTATTTTGCTTTCTTCTTTGGGAACTTAAAGTTTGGAGTTTAAAGGAGGAATTGTAGGTTAGTGATAGGCAGAATAAAAATATAAAACCACAAACCTCATCAGCTAATCTCCATACTCTTTTCCCCCTAGTTTTAAAACAGGCACTGCAGGACACAGTTTAGTATTAAGGTGGGGGGAGGAGCAGAGAGAGAGAGAGAGAGAGAGAGAGAGAGAGAGAGAGAGAGAGAAAAGCATGCATTATTAACTAGTTTCCATAGTGTACAACCTTTTCCCCATAGTTTTAAACTGAAACCTATTCTAGACGTAAAA
This sequence comes from Microcaecilia unicolor, assembly GCF_901765095.1. Lineage (NCBI taxonomy): Eukaryota > Metazoa > Chordata > Amphibia > Gymnophiona > Siphonopidae > Microcaecilia > Microcaecilia unicolor. Next base: position 216,428 of record NW_021963016.1, read on the forward strand.
ACCTAACAGCCAAAAAACTTTAAAAGACAGAAGGAAGGCGCAAATTTTGTTCTAAAAGACAGTTAGTTTCTGCTCTTTCGTTGCTAGAGGTAGCACGGCCTCTGACTTCAATTATGTGTTAATGTGTGAGTTAGCAGAATATCTGTATAGGTTACTAAGGGCAACCTGATTCCTAAGTTAGCTTAAGTAGAGGAGTGTGGTAGCCGTGTTAGTCCACTCTTAAGGTTATCAATAGAAATCAAACAAAATAAAACATGGAAAAGAAAATAAGATGATACCTTTTTTATTGGACATAACTTAATACATTTCTTGATTAGCTTTCGAAGGTTGCCCTTCTTCCTCAGATCGGAAATAAGCAAATGTGCTAGCTAGCTAGCTTATTTCCGATCTGAGGAAGAAGGGCAACCTTCGAAAGCTAATCAAGAAATGTATTAAGTTATGTCCAATAAAAAAGGTATCATCTTATTTTCTTTTCCATGTTTTATTTTGTTTGATTTCTAAGTTAGCTTGAAAGAGCCTGTTTTGAAAGAGTCCCCTTAAATTCAAACCAATATAAAGAGGACAGGTCCCACTGAACTTTCTTTCTGATAAGTTCTGGGAGAAGAGGACATTTCTCTGTTAAGTGAACACTATTTTGCTTTGTGCTTTGGGAACTTAAAGATTTGGGTTTTAGAGGAGGAATTGTAGGTTAGTGATAGGCAGAATAAAAATATAAAACAGCAAATTTTATAAACTAATCTCCATATTCTTTTCCCTCTAGTTTAAAACTTGAATTTTGAACCACAGCATTAACAGATAGCCTCTAGCAGGCACTGCAGGACCTAATTTAGTTTTCATTTCACCCACCCCTAGCACAACTCTTCATTTATTGTCAGTTATTGTAATTAGGATAACAAGCAAGGAGTGCTCTTACAGAGTTTTAAATACATGTTATTGTAATCTAAGAAGGAAACACTAAATAAATCACAGAATATATCATGTATACTAAAAGACATTTCATATTAGGCTAATATCTTTAATACTTTAGCAAGTTTGAAATTATTGAAAAACTCAAAAATACTAAGTTGGTGTCAGCAGTCCAGCAGTGAGAGGGGTGCTATCCTGTCTTTTGCACTGTGTGTCACATGTATGATTATCTCCCAGTTGGTGAGATGTCATATGTGTGTGCCCGATGCAAAGAGCTCCTAGCTCTTAGAGAATGTGTCTGTTCTCTTGAGGCTAGAGTAGCAGACTTGGTGGAGCTGAGGAAGACAGAGAGGTACATAGAGGAGACCTACATATTAGGATTTAGGCTGTTTGAGAATATCCTGTGGCCTACATTATTTTGTATGAGATCTAGTTTGGATCGTAGGGATATACATTGCGAGCCAGTATTATAAGAGCAAATTTGAAAGGGTTAAATTAGGTTAGAGTTAAAACAACACAAAATATTCCTTATATATTATAGGTTTATATTCGTTTGGTTTACACTTTCTGTGAGCAAAGGTTTGCTCGAGGGTGCTTGAGATATATATTTAAAAAATTGGAGATATTCCATGATAGAGAAATCCATCCACCCTCTAGGCACAGCCCAGGAAAGTGGGATGTCCGCTTGGGTGAGTACTAACCTCTTAGAATATCTCCTTACATACAAAATTATTATCACTATTTTCATCCCTTGCTTAAATTATGCAATAATTGCAGGCTCTCGATCTATACCCCAGGGATATAGTAGTTTTTTAGGAACCCTGGCATGTATTAGTCATCAACAGTACCAACGCAGATCTAATGGTCGTGAGACGAGTTTTTCTCTGCTTAGCCTTTAAATAAGAAGCCTTATTATTCTCAGCATAATAAGAAGCCAAATGCCTAAACAAGAAGGAAGCAAATTCCTTTGAGCAGAGAGTATTATACCTATACTACATCCCCAGTACTCTGCTAAGCTTAGCCTGTTTTTCTCTGCATTATACTTTGTAATTCTTTTTTTTAATATCTTTATTATGTCATAAATGCAATTACAGACTATAACAATTTTACAGCTTCACTTCCCCACATTGTTTACTCATATACAGCCAACAGTAATATCTGCAATGCCTCCGCTTCCACTGGCCAATGTTATGATTACAGCAAAGTACGCATCAGCACCCATGACTTTGTGCTTTGGCTAATTTTAACTGTTTTATAACCCTCTGCACTTCCTTCCCCTGAATCGGGCTATTCAAGCCTGCGACCTGCTCCACCGTTAAATTCGGCAACCTAAGCCCTGTGAAAAATTTCTCACAGCCTTGTTCCGAAAAGGTGCCTTTCACACACAAAGTGGAATAAAAATTGACAAACTCTTGCTGTATCTCTTCTCGCCCCGATTGAGCTACACCTCTCCCATTCTTTATTTTACTGATATAACTCTTTCCTGATCGTTGCCTAACCAAGGATGCTAAGATTTTTCCGGTTTTGTTACCCCACCTGTGCATACGGTATTTGTAAAGCCTAATGTCATATAACGCCCTGGCCTCCAAGACCGCCTGCGCTTGCTTCCTGAGCTCCATATACACTTTTCTGTTTGCCTCAGAAGGGAGGAGCACAAGATGTCTCCTCACCCCCTTCAGTTTTACCATGAGATTTTGAAGCTCCCTGTCACATTGCTTGTTGATAGCCGCGGTGTATGCCATTATTTTACCTCGCAACACTGCCTTCGCTGCTTCCCAAAAAATTCTCTTGTTAACTGGTTGATCCTTATTTTCCTCTATATAATCGGACCATGCTTGTTTAAGGTACTTACAGAAGGCCTGGTCTTGGTAAAGAGCAGGGTTCATACGCCATCTATTTGCCCCGGACTTCTCGCCCCACCTAAATTGAACTCTCTGATTTCCACTTGTTTTGCCATTCTCACCAAGGACTGGCTTAGGAGCACATAATCAAGGCGCGCATAAACCCCATGTGGGTGTGAAAAAAATGTAAATTCCTGTCCCTCTAAGTTAAGCAGTCTCCAAATATCTATTACCCCCAATTCAGTAACCATAAAATTCACACCCTTCCCCTTGTGATCCTTACTCGCTGTCTTTGGTGGTTTGCAATCTATAAGTGGATCACTAGTGATATTAAAGTCTCCCCCCAATATAAATGGATAATCCTCAAAAGTTACAAGCTTAGCAATCAACAAAGAAAAAAACTTGTGTGAGTATATGTTAGGCGCATATAGGCTACATAGGGCCACCTTCTTCCCTTGCAAAAGTCCTGCTATTATCACAAATCGACCCTCTGGGTCTTGGTATTTTCTGTGCAGTTCGAAAGCCATATTCTTTTTTATAAGTATTGCTGCTCCCCTCTGCCTGCCGTTATAAGACGCATAGAGGGGCATAATTGAACAAAAAAATGTCTATCTCCATGGGCGTTTATCTCCGAGAACGGGTACGTGAAGGGGCGGACCGAACCGTATTTTCGAAAAAAATAGACGTCCATGTTTTATTCGACAATTTGTGAGCTGGGCTTTTTTGTTTTTCAGTGATAATGGAAAATGAAAGCGCCCAGCTCAAAAACGAATAAATCCAAGGCATTTGTTCGTGGGAGGGGCCAGGATTTGTAGTGCACATGCCAGGACACCAACAGGGCACCCTAGGGGGCACTTTTACAAAAAAAAAAAAAAAAGGTAAAAGAGCTCCCAGGTGCATAGTGTCGCGTCCGTCGCTCCTTCCGGCTCCTCCGCCGCGGGGGGCAGGAGCCGGCGTCCACCGCGGCGAGGGTCGGCAGTCCGGAGGCCACGGCGGGGAGCCAGGGCCCGCCGCGGTGATGGCCGTTCCGTCTGGGGCCGAGGCCAGAGGCTGGCGATTGCGGCCGCCGGTCTCTCAGTCGCCAGCTGTGGGGGCTATGTTTGCGCCGCTGATGGAGGCGGCGCCGAGGCGCGATGGCCGGCGTCTTCTTCTCTCCCGGGCACGAGGGGCCGGAGCTCCGCCTCTGAGGTGCTGGATTGGGAGGCCAGGTTGGTGGTCCCGCCTGGGGGATCGGACAGAGCCAATCAGAAAGGCTCTGTCGATAACCAGGTCCGGATTGGTCGGCTGTACCTACGGGGGCGGGGCGGCTGATGCTGTGCAGTATTTAAGGAAGGGGACTGAGCTAGAACATTGCTTCAGGTTCTGTTCCCGAGGCCAGTCTCCGTTGGTTCCTGTGCTCCGTTGTGTTCCTTGTACTTCCGGTTTTGACTTTTGGACTGTTCCTGGTTCTCCCTGCTAGCCGCCTGCCTCGACCTCTTGCCTGATCTTGACTACGATGTTAGCTGCCGGCCCTGAACTTTGGCCTGTCATTGGATGTCCGCATTCTCCATCTGCCCTCTGCTCTCCTGGTCCCTGTCCGGGTCAGTTCGGCACCCCGCGGTTCCTGAAGTCCCGTTGACCGCCTGCAGCTGGGGGCTCAACCCTTGGTGAACGGTGATCGCCGCGGGTGAAGACTTGGGGTTGCATGGCTGTCCTTTGAGGTCCCTCGGGGCCTTGCGGGACCTAAGGGCTCACCTACCTTGCAGACAAGACAGGAACCTGAAGCCATGAGCTCGCCTACGCAACCCGATCTACGGGACCCGGCTAAAGTTCTCCAGCAGCAGCAGGAGCAGTTGAACGCCCTGTCGGGGGCCCTACAGAACGTATGCTCTCAGCTATCCTCGGTCCAGGTACAGAACCAGGCCGCTGCGGTCCACCAGGTCGCCGCAGCGGCTCCCCATCCGGGAGGGTCCTTCCCGGGACCTCGGTTCCCTGAGCCTGCACGATTTGATGGTGTTCCCGGAAGCTGCCAGGGTTTCCTCAACCAGTGCAACTTATACTTCAAGATGCAACCAGAGGCTTTTGCATCAGACCAGATAAAAGTGGCCTATGTTATTTCCTTGCTTACGGGACGGGCCCTGGCCTGGGCGTCCCCGTTATGTGAACAACAGGATCCGCTCCTGGACAACTATGCGGAGTTCCAACGCCGCTTCCGCATGGTGTTTGACCTCCCAGGAAGGCCGTCTTCCGCCGCGTCCGAGCTGCTGCGGATTCAACAGGGCGAAGGGACCGTGGCAGACTATGCTATTCGGTTTCGGACTTTGGCATTCAGGAGTCCTTATCTGCAATCTTCCTGGAGGGACTTCAGGATCGAATCAAGGATGAGCTGGCTGGCCGGGAGGTCCTGGGGCAATTGGATGCCCTGATCTCGCTCTGTGTCCGGGTAGATACCCGTTTCCAGGAGAGGGCTAGAGCCCGAGCGGACCGGCGGAAGGGACCCAGGGGTGTGCCTCGGTCTAGTCAGGGACCGTCCCCCCGCCGTGGCTCCCGAGAACCTAGGGAAACCTCTGAAGAACCTATGGTTATCGGCCGCCAACGACTGACTCCGTCGGGAAAGGACTCAACATCTGCGGGGCGGTCTGTGCCTGTATTGCGGCGAGGCTGGTCATTTCATTCGCACTTGCCCCGCACGGCCGGGAAACGCCACTCCCAAGGCGCCCTGAGGGGAGGGATCTTGGGGCACTCTACTCCCCTACCCGACCATCTGATAACTCTTCCGGTAACTTTGCGGTGGCAGGAGACAATGGTTCACACCCGTGCCCTCTTGGATTCCGGGGCCGGGGGAAATTTCATTTGCCAGGAACTCTTGCGGCAGATGGAATGGCCCACACTGCCCTACCGACCTGCTCTGCAAGTGACATCCATCCAGGGTACAGCGTTACCCCAGCCTATCACAGAGGTGACTCCATTTTTGGGGCTTCAGGTGGGGGAGGATCACCGTGAGGAGGCTCAATTTCTGATCTTACCCCGCACCATTCATCCTGTGGTACTGGGCCTGCCCTGGTTACGGCGCCACACCCCTGTAATAGATTGGACTTTAGGGAAGATTCAGGCCTGGGGTGGCGCCTGCTCTGAGGCCTGTTTGAAGGGCCGGGAATCCAGCTGTCCCGCGGTAGTAGCTACCCCTAGAACTGTGTCAGCCTGTCAAGCTGCTCTGCCAGAGGAGTACCGGGAGTTCACGGATGTGTTTAGTCCCGTGGAAGCGGATGTGCTACCGCCACATCGGTCCTTTGATTGTGCTATTAAATTGATGGCTGACAAGATGCCACCACGGGGCCGTCTCTATACACTGTCCCGGGAGGAATCGAAGGTTATGCAAGCCTATATCCGGGAGAATCTCCAGAAATGGTTCATCCGTCCCTCCACGTCCCCTGCCGGGGCAGGATTCTTTTTTGTGACCAAGAAAGATGGCTCCTTGAGGCCCTGTATTGACTACCGGGGCCTAAATGCCATCACCGTGAAGGACCGATACCCTCTGCCCCTTATTCCTGAGTTGTTTGATTGGCTGCAGGGGGCCCAGATCTTCACCAAGTTGGATCTCAGTGGGGCCTACAACTTGGTCCGTATCCGGCAGGGGGATGAATGGAAAACTGCATTTAATACGCATGAAGGGCACTTCGAGTATCGGGTGATGCCCTTCGGCCTGTGCAACGCTCCCGCAGTGTTCCAGAGGTTCATAAATTTCGCGCTTGAGGACCTGCTGTATGCTACGGTAATTGTTTACCTGGATGACATCCTGATCTTTTCCAAAGATCCCCTGGAGCATGTGACCCACGTTCGAACTGTTCTTCAGCGCCTACGACAATTCCGCTTGTTTGCCAAGCTCAGCAAATGCTCCTTTCATCAGCAGTCTCTGCCTTTTCTGGGACATATTCTGTTACCGGGAGGTCTGCAAATGGATCCAGATAAACTTCGCGCTATCCGGGAGTGGCCTCAACCCCAGGGCCTGAAGGCGCTGCAACGGTTCCTGGGGTTTGCGAATTACTACCGTCAATTTATTCCTCACTATTCGCAACTGACAGCTCCTTTGACAGCGCTCACTAAGAAGCATGCGGATGTCCGAAACTGGCCAGCTGAGGCGCAAGCAGCATTTGGTCTATTGAAGAAAGCCTTTGAATCTGCTCCCATCCTTCAGTCTCCGGATCCTGACAAGCTTTTTGTGGTAGAGGTGGATGCTTCTGCTTTGGGCGCCGGGGCAGTCCTCTCTCAAATTAACGCCAAGGGCCGGCGTCAACCTTGCTTCTTCTTCTCCCGTAAGTTCTCCCCAGCGGAATGCAATTATATTGTGGGAGACAGAGAACTGCTAGCCTTGAAGTTAGCTCTGCAAGAGTGGAGACATTTGCTGGAGGGGGCAGAGCACCGGTTTACGGTGATTACGGACCATAAGAATCTCTTGTATCTGCAGGAGGCCCAAAGGCTGAATCCGCGGCAAGCCTGCTGGTCGCTGTTCTTCGCCAGGTTCCGGTTTCAACTTGTATTCCGGTCAGCTGCCCAGAATACCCCTGCGGACTCCCTCTCCCGAGCCTTTGAAGCTTCATTGAAGAGCCTCATCCTATGTTGGATCCTGTCTGCCTCAGTGCGGCCCCGGGAGGGGTCACCCCGTTGCGGAAGTTTGTGCCTCCACAGGACCGGGGAAAGGTAATGCGTTGGGGACATTCTTCTGTATGGGCCGGACATTTTGGGTTCCAAAAGACCCTTCGTCTGATTTCTCGACAGTACCAGTGGCCTCACATGAGGCAAGATATCCTTCAGTTTGTACGACCTGCACTACCTGTGCCCGGACCAAGTCTGTGGTAGGGCGCCCCTGGGGAGACCTGCAGCCTTTGCCCATTCCTGCAGCTCCCTGGGAGGAATTGTCTATGGATTTCATTACGGACCTTCCCCGCTCCCAAGGGCACACCGTGATTTGGGTTGTGGTAGACCGGTTCTCCCGTATGGCACATTTCGTTCCCTTGCCAGGGCTTCCGTCGGCAGCACTGTTAGCCCAACAGTTCATCCAGCATATTTTCCGGCTCCATGGGCTACCAGTCCGGATCATCAGTGACCGTGGAGCCCACTTCACTTCACGATTCTGGAGAGCCCTGTGTTCTGCTCTGGGGGTTGTTACCCATTTCTCCTCTGCCTACCATCCACAGACCAACGGGATGGTTGAACGGATTAACCAAACGTTGAAAGGGTTCTTGCGGGCCTTTGTCAACAAGCGGCAAGACAACTGGGCATCCCTTCTTCCGTGGGCCGAGTTCGCCTATAACCACAGTGAACATTCCGCCTCTGGGCAATCTCCGTTTTTCATGGTATATGGACAACACCCGCGGCTTCCGTCACCCATTCCCTCTGACTCCTCTACGCCCATGGTTACTCGAACCCTGGCGGCCCTGCAGGAAGTCTGGAATGTGGCCCGAGAACAACTACAAAGAGTGGCCGCCAAGTACAAGTCGTTTGCTGACCGACACCGGCGTCCTGCCCCGGTGTTGCAACCGGGGCAAAAGGTATGGCTAAGCACTAAATACCTAAGGCTCCGGGTACCCTCTCGGAGGTTGGGGCCACGGTACATCGGGCCGTTTGCTATCCAGTCTCGGATCGGAGCTGTGACATACCGCCTGCGGCTACCTAGTACTCTGCGGGTTCATAATGCCTTCCATATTTCTCTACTGAAGAGCTTCTGGAGGTCCAAATGGCATCCACAGAATAAAGAGTCTGTTGTTCCGGAGGCTGACCCCGATCCCGAATATGAGGTTGAAGAAATCATTGACTCCAAGAGGTGTCGGGGAAAGCTGCTCTACCTATTATCGGCTTTCGATTATACCGCTTTATTCGTTTTTGTGAGATAAACGTCTATCTCCCGATTTGGGTCGCAATATAGGCATTTTTCTTTTTCAATTATAAGCTGGATAGTACACCTCCCCCACCCAGTCCCTCCGTAGTTTGGCGTGTTCCGCATTTCCCAAATGGGTTTCTTGTAACAACGCTACATCAGCTTGTTCTTTTCGCAGCGTTTGTAGCACCTTAGATCTCTTAACTGGTGAGTGCACTCCATCTACGTTTAATGATACAACTTTCAGGTCAGCCATGGGAAGCTATCCTCCACAGGCGCCCACCAATAGCAGTATCACAATCTCGTCCCTTAGGGGGTCTCCCAGCCAAACCCCCCAGGACACTTTCCACGTATAATGCAAAGATAGTCTCCTTTTCCCAGACAGTGGACAGGCCCTCCCCCCTCCCCCTTCATTCCCCCCTCCTATCAAGGCTACTCCTCCAGCCTTCCCCTCCCCCCACATCAAGTTACCCCAACAGCACTCCCCCATCCTAACCCACATTCGTAACACCCTGCTCACTCCCCCAAACAACACCAACCTGCCCGACCCCCCTAAATCCTCAAACTCCCCCATTTATACCAAGAAAAACTCTACTTTGCTCTGTACCACCCTATTAATATTGAACACCCACCCAAAACTAACCCAGGGTGCATCTGCACGTCAAACAATTAAATAGGTGCATATACCCCACCCCCTTAACATCCCCGCAGATAACAACATAGCAATTTCATTTCCAGGTCATATATTAACATAAACATGAAACGAGATGCTAGAGGAGCACAGACTGCAAACCACTACATGACTCTGAGCCATAATATTGCTGCCGGTTCTGAGCCACTCAGTTTATACACATTTTATTCTGGATCACTGTTGTCAGCTGCCCTGCTCCCATAGTGAATTTTACTGGCTCAGCTCAATTCAGTTCAGTTTTCTAACCGATCTTAACAGGCGCCTCATGCCCGTCCTCTCCACGTGGCTCATGTGCACTTAACAGCCACGGAGTCCTCTAATCTCTGTTCTTGGTTTAGGAACGCAGAAAATACCACGCAGCACATGTCCGCCAAGGCAGTGTAGCCCGCTACAATCTCCTCTCTCAAAAGCTCAATTCTGCAGACGCTCCACAAAAGTCCCGAGTTCCTTGGGGTCTGTAAAAAAGAGCGCTATATTTCCTTGATAGATCCTGACCTTTGCAGGGAAAAGCAGTGCAAACTTCATCCCTTTTTCAAAGAGTCTCTTACAGTGTTGCCCATTTTCCTTCTTTGTTCCGATACAGCAGCCGAGTAATCCTGGAACAGCAAAAGTCTATTGCCCTCATACACAAGCTCTCTTTTCTTTCGAAACTCTTGCAAGAGCCTTCAGCACCTAACCACTACACCTCTACTCAGGAAATCTAGACTAACCCAACTTGACATTTCGTCCTTTAGATTGTAAGCTCCTTTGAGCAGGGACCGTCCTTCTTTGTTAATTTGTACAGCACTGCGTAACCCTAGTAGTGCTCTAGAAATGTTAAGTAGTAGTAGTATAATTAAGTATTCTGGCAACGACTGTCCGTGGCCGGTGGTCTCCCTCTTTCAGCATTCCCAGCCTGTGGATTCTTTCTATTTTCATTGACTTCTCTGGGCCCTGCAAGCCCAATTGTTCTGGAATCCGCGACTCCATTAAATGCCATAAGTCCTTATCTTTCACAGTTTCGGGGAGACCCACGATCCTCACATTATTCCTTCTGCTCCTATTCTCAAGGTCGTCAAGCTGCTGCTCTAACTTTCTGCACTTTTGTTCCAGAGCTGCCAACCTCATGTCCGCCACCTCCGCTCTGTCCTCCTGCCTGGAGATCCTCTCCTCAGCCTGCTGTAATCTGGCACCCTGTCTCTCCACCGCTTCTCTGATCTGCTCCTCAAGGATAGCGGTAACCTGCTGTATCAGTTCCTTGAATGCATCTTTCGGCGGGCTGTCCTCCCCCGCGGTCTCTTTCACCGCCGCCATTTTAGCATTTACGACCATCGCGCGCGTCTTTTCAGGCCGCTAATTCTTTGCGGGCATACCCAGCTCCCAGCCTCTTTAATCCTCTGCTCGGTGCTCAAAACGCAGCTATGCTTGTTCACAGCTTTGCTCTTCGGTTTGGTGCCCTTTTTTAAGAGAGTTTGCAGATGAATTAAACAGATTTTGGGGAGATCGGGAGCGGAGCCGGGTTTCGAGCGTCCGTTCAGCCGTGCTGCATCACGGGACCCCTCCTATACTTTGTAATTCTATTACTATGTAAGCCGCATTGAACCTGCTATGAATGGGAAAGTGCAGGGTACAAATGTAACAAATAAATAAAAGAGTACATAGATCTGAGGGTATTAGTGACCACATGTTGGGTCTCTAAATGCTTAATTTGAGATTCCAATTGGTCCTTAATTACAAGCATCCGTTTTTGTTTTCTAGCAGTATAATGAATGATGAAGCCACGTAGAGCCACCTTCATAGCATCCCATTTAGTCAGAATAGACACGGGAGAGGGGTCATTAAAAACAAAAAAATTCTTCCATAAACAGGGAAGCCTCAGTAAAAAAAATCAGTCAAGCAATAAAGCAGAATTGAACCGCTGTCTATTAGAAGGAATAGGAGGAGCTTGACTAGATGAACGGAAGCTAATTGCTGCATGCTCCGAAATAAGGATGGTATAAATATCCGCAGATAGTCCTTTTCGGTAGGAAACAGCAACCTCCAAGGGTCACACAACCCCCAGCTCCGACTTAAAAGAGCAAATGAGGGCATGAGCCTTGGGAGAAAATTGTGTATGGCGAGGTGTACAATCTAAAAAAGGATCCAGGAAAAGATTAAAATCTCCTTCTAAAATAAGGGGGGATTGATCTAAAAGCTCAAATAAAGAAAACAGATCCCGAAAGAACTGGGGATCATCAGTATTAGGACCATAAAGTGAGATAACATTACATTTTTGATCTGCATAAGCCAATTGTAAAAAAATACCCATCTGCCCTTGGGGTCAGAGACAGAAGCTAATACAGTAAAAGGGGATCGTTTATGAATCAATATGGCAACACTGTTGCAGTTATCCAGAGCTGGCGCAAAAAAGCACTGGCCCACCCAATCCTGTTGCAGCTTAAGAGATTCTTTGGCATTTAAATGTGTCTTCTGTAACAATACAACAGTGGGGCAAGGTTTGCCAAGGTAGGTCAGTATTTTCTTCCGCTTAATCGGATTATTAAGACCATTTATATTTAAGTGGCCTAGTGGTTAGGGTGGTGGACTTTGGTCCTGGGGAACTGAGGAACTGAGTTCGACTCCCACTTCAGGCACAGGCAGCTCCTTGTGACTCTGGGCAAGTCACTTAACCCTCCATTGCCCCAGGTACAAATAAGTACCTGTATACAATATGTAAGCCGCATTGAGCCTGCCATGAGTGGGAAAGCGCGGGGTACAAATGTAATAAAATAGATACTATTGGAGATTCTACATGGAATGTTGCTATTCCACTAGCAACATTCCATGTAGAAGGCTGCGCAGGCTTCTGCTTCTGTGAGTCTGACGTCCTGCACGTACATGCAGGACGTCAGACTCACAGAAACAGAAGCCTGCGCGGCCACATTGGTGATCTGCAAGGGCCGACTTCTACATGGAATAGCAACATTCCGTGTAGAATCTCCAATAGTAGCAACAGTGGAGGAGTGGCCTAGTGGTTAGGGTGGTGGACTTTGGTCGTGGGGAACTGAGGAACTGAGTTTGATTCCCACTTCAGGCACAGGCAGCTCCTTGTGACTCTGGGCAAGTCACTTAACCCTCCATTGCCCCATGTAAGCCGCATTGAGCCTGCCATGAGTGGGAAAGCACGGGGTACAAATGTAACAAAAAAAAAGTAGGGGTGGGCATTTAGGGCTAGGTTTATTAAGCGGCACTATGGGCGCGTTAGCATTTTTAACGCGCGTAAATGGTGTACGCGCGTTAGCGTTTAATGTGCCTTAAATTTACAGACGAGTTAAAAACTCTAACGCACCTTAGTAAACATACCCCTTAGTGCACTATTAATGCAATTAATGTTTTCTTTATTTTAACTACATTGAAATTTTCTAATCATGATCAAAAATTTTAACTCCTGTCTGTATTCCAGCAGTGTTTTCTCTCCCCTGCCTATCCTATTTCACCTTGCCATAACATAGCAGATAGAAGACATTGGTGTCAGTTGCAAGTAGCATGTGTGTTTGTGTGTGTGTTGGGGGGGGGCAGAAGCAGAACAGGAGAGAAATGGGTGTCTGTGTGTGAGGGGTAGCAGGTTTAAAAGCAGAAGGGGAGACACTTGGGTGTATGTACAGGGGAAGGATGCAGTAGGAGGGGAGAAAGGTAGGTACCTGTATGGAGGGGAGGGGAAGCAATATACTGTGGGAAGGAAGTGTTATGTATGCAACTTTTCAATATACTCAGCAGGTCTGAAAATTTTCCATCCAGGCCAGAGGTATGGCTAATCATTTGATTAAAAGTTTTCATGCCATGATGAATTTTGATTAAAAGTTTTAATCGTTGCCCACCCTTAATTGAATAGCATGTTGTGAAGGATAATCAGCCATGCTGAGCATCTGTTCAAATGGATGCTTAGGTCAATGTAAAAAAAAAAAAAAAAAGTAAAAGCATGTGCCCAAAATGCTTGTCATGATTAATCACGATTAATCATGCGATTAAATATTTTATTTTTAATCATTACCCACCCCTAATTTAAAGATATAAAATGCAAATCTAAAAATACCATAAGTTAATACAGGGAAAAGAGGAAAGAAAGAAAAGAAAAGTAAAGAAGCACAATTTCATGCATCCCAGGGAGGTGTAACCCAGAAGGAGATACCAAATACCAAAATGCTGAATAGAAATTCAATATACTAAAGAATGCAGAACAGAGCATATATAAGTGACAAGAGAAAACAAATATCCCTTCCAAACAAGAACAAAACAATGTGGTGATGTCCAAAGGCAGGAAAGGTAGTCTCCCATATCACACAGGAGGAGAAGAAAATATAGTTACAAATTGAGTATCCACAAGGAAAAATGTGAGACCAGAGTAAAAAAAAAAAAGTACAGGAAAACCAGGAAAAAACAGAGTAACTGTGAAGAAACAGTGTGTTTTAAGCCTGTAAAATGAATTGGATATTTTTCTGTCTTAATATGTCTGACGTGTATTTCTCCTGTTTGGCCAGCAGATGGTGCATATTTATGCTTAAAGCTGTTACAGAGGACTGACTTCTCTTTCTTTTAGTTGGCACACAGATAATAGGGAGTGCCTTGCAGTGATGTAACCAGTTTTTATTTGAAACTTGACTGTTCTGGGCTCTGCTTGGCCTGGAGGTTTTAAGCAGATGCTGGCTGTTGTTTCAGTTTCAGCCTGGGAGAAGAGAGATAGAGAGCTCTTTGTTGAAGCCCTGTAAAAAAAAAAAAAAGTTACATTTAATATGTCCTGATCTTCCCAGGTACTTTCTAGGAAGTATGCAAGTGTTTAGTTAGCATTATAATTGATCCATATTTCAGTTACCTGTTACTGTTTGCCCATTGCACTATGTTGTTCCACTGTTCAATATTTTTTAATTTGTCTGGACTGGTGGTTTGTGTGTTGGATCTGTGAGTGCTTTCTGGGAACTGTGGCACCACTGGGAGTGTGGCTCCAGTAACCTAGAAATCACTGGGAATAATTTTAAAGCGAGAGACTCGCCTAGAGGCGGTTATGACCCAGTCAGTGGGAGGAGGGTGCTAGTGTAGAGCACGAATGGCAGGCGCAACAGGACCTGAGTTGTGCTGGGGATCGACCCTCTAAGTGGCCGCAGAGTAACAGGCGGGTGGCTAGGCATTTTGTGATAGCAACACAGTAAGAAAACTAGGCAGGAATCTAATGTATAAGTCTTATATCACAAGCAGCCTAACGGAAAAGGAATATAGAAAAAACAACTGTGTCATAGCTAGCCATTGCAGGAAAAAGCAGAATAGGTGGATGGAAGTCTACAATCAAGTATTGGCAGCTGAAGCTTGCATTTCCATAGTAGAATAGCCTTGACGTTGAAGGTAGTCTTGGCGTTCCTTGGGATCATCAAAATGCTTAGTAAGATTATTTAAGGTAATGCACATCCTGGCTGGGTAGAATAGGCCATATTGGGCCTGAATTTTCTTTAAATCCGATCGCATAGCAAGAAATTGTCTACGCTTGAAGGCTGTAGACTTGACCAAGTCTGGAACAATTAGAATCTGATCTATCCAAAGTAGTGGTGATTTGGCTTTTACAAGAGTCAAAATTTGAAGAATGTGGGAATACCGAAGCATTCTTTGAACCATTGGGTCAGGAAACTTGGCAGGGCAAACAGGGCCAGGCAGAACCAAATGGGCCCATTCTATCTCCAGCTGTTGGTCGAAGTGAAGTTGCAAAAGATCCTGAAGTAATTTCATGCAGAAGCCAAGTGGATCGCTCGCTTCAGATCCCTCGAGTATGCTGAGTATCCGAACATTGTTGCACCTGCTATGATTAGCCAGATCCTCGTAATCCGACTGCAACTTGTGCAAGGCTCCATCATGGTGGTCCAGCATGGACGCTTTTGCCTCTAGCGTGTTGTACGAGAATCCAATAAGGTAATTTTTTGAACAAGTTGCTGACATTGCTCAGTCTGTGCATCAATGCCCTGCCGCAATTCTTGTATAGCGGCATGATTTGAATGAAGCAGGTCCTTAATCTCAGTAAATTCATCCATCAAGGCAGTAGGAAGTGGCGCATTCATCGGGTCATTAGATGACACCAATTTGCATGGAGACAGAGGGTCTGATTTAGGCCGTTTAGCCAATTGATTAGTAGGAAACACCATGTCAATCTGTTGTAGCTTACTGGATGCAATCTTGAAACATGATTCAATGATAGAGAGAATTCTAAAAAAAAAAAAAAAAGATATTGGGGCACATTGGCACACTAAGAAAAAAGTAGGCCCTGCAGGAGCTTAGGGAAACACATCCGTTCACGTGCTAGACAGTGCAACCCCATAACGTTGGGGTTTTTTTTGTTACATTTGTACCCCTTTTGTCCTGGCTCCCGTTGGGAGCAATGGCAAGACGCTTTTGGTGAGCCTTGGGTTTTCACGTTTCCTGACCGGCATTCCCTGTGGTGCCTCCTGCTGCCAGTGCTCTGTTCCCTCGGCAGCCGAGCCTCTCAGAGCGCTCCTCTTTCCCCTTGCCAGCGTCTTTCCATTGGCCATTTTGATTGGCCACTTTTGGCGCCTTCCAGGTGTAGGTTTTGCTTGCTGACGTCAGACGCCGCTCCTTTTAAAGAGGCTATTCCTTGCACTTACTGTCTTTGGAGAGCTTCGGTGTGTCCTTTGCTTGTTTTGTTCGCCTGTCTACTTTGACCTCAGCTTGGACCAGATGTCGCCTGTTGTCAGCCGCTTGCCTACTTGGACCTCAGCTCGAACCGGACTCTGCCTGTTGTCAGCCGCCTGCCTACTTTGACCTCAGCTTGGACCAGATGCCACCTGTTGTCAGCCGCTTGCCTACTTGGACCTCAGCTCGAACCGGACTCTGCCTATTGACAGCCGCCTGCCTACTTTGACCTCAGCATGAACCAGACGCCACCTGTTGTCAGCCCTGCCTACTTTGACCGCAGTCTAGACCTACTCTGCTCATCTGCCTTTGTCTTGCTCATTCTGGACATTTCGATTCAGTTAGATACATGCAGGCCTTTCCTCTGAAACTGCTTCCAAACGTCTCCCGCAGTATCCGTCCTACTCAGTCTTGCGAACCCTCATCCAAGCACCCAGGCTTCCGACTCCACTTCCGGTGAACCCTCAGTCTCTTGCCTACTTAGTCCAGATCTGTCTCAAGTCCTGTCGGCCGCCCGCACTCAGGGGCTCAACTCCTGAGGAACGTTGGTCACTGCAGTTGAAGAACTGGGCTGTCCACCTGCTGGTTCCAGCACAGAACCTACCCATCTGGGATTGGAATCTGGGTTCAGGCTAGCATAAGGGCTCACTTCAAGCTCTTTTTTTTTTCCACCTACCTAGATGACTGGGGGGTGGGGGGTCTTGCTGGGGAAGGGAAAGAGGGGATATTGTTGGGTGAGGTGAGAGTGGGCTTGGGGGATTAAAAATTGATGTGGGTGCCAGCCTGATATTCAGTGCCCACACCCACATAGCTAAGCAGCCTTATTTAGGACAGCTTTGAGCACTGAATATTGTTGGCACCCATATAACCTGAGGATCCTCCTTTGTGCCACCCCCTGCACCGCCCCTGACCTGCCCACGTTTGGTTTGGGTGGTTGTGGGGATATTCAGCAGCACTCTCTGGTTAAGTGCTGCTGAATGTCCCCACTTAGGCTCCTGCCCCGCTTTGAATATTGACCCCCTACTGTACCTAAATATATTTATTTGTTACATTTGTACCCCACATTTTCCCACCTAATTGCAGGCTCAATGTGGCTTACATGATACCGGAGGTGTTAATAGACTCTGGAGTAAAGCAACTACAGATAATGGTTAAGTTGGGGTAGGAAGGGTAGGAACCACATGAAGGAACATGTGGTGGGGCCGTATAGAGGATAGCAAGAACAGATGAGATTGTTTGGTGATCAATACGAACTGTGGTGGTGTAGTGTCTCTGATTTCAGGCATTTAAGTTGGGTCGGGGGGGTAAGCCTTTTGGAACAGGTGGGTTTTTAGATTTTTTTCTGAATTGGAGGCGGTCATAGGTGGTTTTCACAGTTTTTGGTAGTGCGTTCCACAGCTGTGTACTGATGTCGGAAAAACTGGATGCCTGAAGGCTATTGGTGGTGTACATTAAGGTACAGTAGGTATTTTTCTGTTCCCGGAGGGCTCACAATTACAAAATAAGAGTTAAAATGGGAATTGAACCTAGGGACCTTGGTTTAACATCCACTGCACTAACCACTAGGCTACTCCTGTACTCTGTAGGGACATCTGTGTGGCCGTTCTTCTAAGAATGGTGGCAGACAGATGTCCTTGTCCTTGCTTTTTTGCCATTCATATGTTGGATGTTCCAGTTTATAAAACTGCTGTCCATGCTGTATGTCTTCAGCACACAGATGTCCATAGTAACATAGTAGATGACGACAGAAAAAGACCTGCACGGTCCACCCAGTCTGCCCAACAAGACAAACTCACATGTGCCATTTTTTGTGTATACCTTACCTTAATTTGTACCTGTCCTTTCCAGGGTACAGACCGTATAAGTCTGCCTAGCACTATCCCCGCCTCCCAACCACCAGCCCCGCCTCCCACCACCGGCTAAATCCTGATATATTTCCTGTTGGAAAATACGTGTGAGATGGACAGCTGTTTTTGACATTATCAGCTGGCGTCTCTATTCGGACTTGGATGGCCTTTTCAAAAATGCCCCTCTACAGCTTAGAGAGATAATATTCTTTGTATTAAGAAACACATGTGGATTTCTCCATAATTTGGACTTTTAACAAATTAAGGAAAAATAAATGTGAGCATTTTATTAGAGTTGCATCTTTCCGAGCTCTGGTGTCACGTGGCTTCATTTTCCTTGGGGGTTGTGATACCTGGCCTCTCAGTTTTGATCTCATTATTTTAGAAACCCTATTCATCATGATTTTTATACAAAAATATCAGCAATTTCATAAAGCCGCTGTTTACATATGGAAACCCAAGGGGATGCAGTTTGGGTATGGCTTGGATGGGGCTGGAGCAGGGTCCGTGCCATTCATTTTTTCCACATGGATCTGTGTAAAATGGCTGCTTCTGCTGTACTTGCACCCTGCGTGTATTTTAGAAAAGGTTCTAGGTCGGCAGATCCCTTTCTGAAATATCACCAGAATTGACCATGTCCCCACCTAAGTGTCTCAATGTGCTGATGTCTCTGTTCTATGTAAAACTGGGCTCAGACAGAAATACATCAGAAATAGACCAATGTGTTCCACCAGGGGACTAATTTTCATAATGTGATGTAAACCACAGCCCAGCGAGAAAGTAACTGCAGAAAATGGCAGAAGGATATTAAACCTAGGAAAAAAGTTTTCTTTCCTTTTTTAGGATGCCTCCTTCCCTCAGGTCCTTGTTGACACTGGGTGGATTTACCCCCTAAGTGGGTCAGTGTTACCCTTTTGTTTGTTCCTACATTTTTTTCCTTTAGTTTCTACTTTTCATTTTGTCATTCTCCTTTTACTTTTTCTTTGGGTGAATGGAAAGAAGCAGTTGTGCACTGCTGCAGTGTGAATCATCTGAAGCCTCCCAAGCATTACCCCCTTCCCAGAATAAAAATCACAGACTAAGGGCCCTGTTTACTAAGCCACACTAGAAGCGCGCTAGCGTTTTTACTGCGCACTAATCATGTAGGCAACCATAATATTCCTATGGGCACCTGCATGGTTAGCACGTGCCAAAAAACACTAACACACCTTAGTAAACAGGACCCTAAGTTTATGATGACATCATTTATGAGTATTTGATATTTGTTTTTCTGTTTCTTTGACAGTAATTACGTTTTCATTGTTTTTTATCCTACAACAGAGAACCGCTACATCTCTTTGGAGAAAAATATTTCAATATATATTTTCAGAGAATTCTAACTGATCACTATGAGCGTCACTCCAACTAAGGTGAACAAGATTGTTGTCTATGAGTTCCCTGATTTCAAAGGGCTAAAGAGAGAGTTCATATCTGATGTTAAAGATCTTAGGGAAATCTCTTTCAATGACTGCATTTGCTCACTGATAGTCATTGGACAGCCATGGATTGCCTATGAGCACATACAGTTTGGTGGATGGCTGCGAGAATATGAAGAAGGTGAGTACTCAAATATTGAGATTCATGACACTATATCTTCACTGCAGCTGATCACTGATGATCTGAGAAACCCTAAGATCACAATATATGAGCACCCAAACTATAAAGGTAAAAATCAGACATTTACAGAGGAGACTAACCTGTGTTATGGAAATTTTAATACTATGGCATCTTCTCATATTGTTGAGAAAGGTGCATGGATCCTGTATGAAAATGCAAACAGACGAGGACAGCGAATATTGGCTCGTGCTGGGGAAAGGTTTGCAGACTATGGCAAAATTGGATTTAATGACAAAGTTTCCTATCTCCGACCTTTGAAGGCTGGGTGTGCCATTGTGAAATCCAATGTGCTTTGGGATAAGATGAAGAAGGAAAATGAGATTTGCTTCATGGTTGATGAGTTTATTGGGGTGAACAGATCAGATTTTGAGCAGGAGTTCAGTTCACGCTCTAAAGAGTATGAGTCATCTGTCACTTATGATTTTAAATTTAGCAACACAACCACCATTGAAGCTGGGGTAGAGTTTAAGTTGATGCTAATTCCATCTGTAAGCATCAAGATTTCAAATTCCATCAGTATTGAAAAGGGGAAATCAGAGACAGTCACCCAAAGAGATAGGTTTCAGCTCACTTTACCAGCTAAGATCCCACCCCACACCAAGATCACCATTACAGTGATGAAGAAGGCGGTCACCGTCATCATACCTGTAGAGCTCACTGTTGAGCAAAATCAAAAGATAACAATCGAGTATGGAGAACTGAGGTGTCAGATGGGAAGCACCATCTATGCTGAGTATGACTCAGAAAAGATTTAATCTATGCCAGAGAATACAGCCCATGCTTCGCTGAGTTTTATAGATTGCAAAATGACAGCTGAGTTGAACCCAAGATACTGGCAGAGGATGCATTGCGTTCCCAAGTGATTTTAATGAGCTACAGGATGTTTGTGTCTCTCTTGTTGGGTAATGGGTAGGACAGACCAAAGTGTAATCCAAAATTTGCCAAAGAAACTGAGCAGTTAAATTTTATCTAGTTCAATTTCACTGTGTGGTAAGAATATGCACAAGGCAAAAATTGCCATTTGTTGTCAGTTTCCTTGGACTATTTTTCTGATTTTTGACTGCTTTTTGTTTGTCTCGCACATTTGTTTAAATAAATATTAGCAGGCCTTTGATCTAACATTTGCTAATTGATTTAATGAATATTAATGTTTAGGTAGTCTGTGTTAAATCAGTTTAGCATGCACTAACTCCCCTGTTTACTAAGCTGTGCCAGCGGCTGATGTTGCGCTAATGCGACACAGTCCATTTTAAATTAACCTAATAAACAGAATGTACACTAACGAATACACATCCTTATGATGTGGCAATTTTTGAGTAGATCTAGGAGCAGTAGCATTCCGTGCTTGGCTGACACCCAGGGCGGATCGCCGCTGCGCGCACCCCCCCAGGTGCAGTGCAACACGGCGCCCCCCCGGCGTGGAACGGCACCCCCCTGGTGTCGGCACCCCCCCTGGCGTAGACCCTAACCCCCGCCCCCCCGGCGCAGCACCTCTCACTCCCCCCGACAGTCCCCACCTGCCTACCAGCTGAGCTCTGGTCGGCACCTCCAATCTGCAGCGCTGCTGACTTTAAATGAAGAAAACTGTCTCGTCGTTGGCCCTTCACTACTGAATCCCACCCTCTGATATAACTTCTTATTTCCTCGAGGACGGGACTCAGTGAGTGAAGGGCCAACGACGAGACGGTTTTCTTCATTTAAAGTCAGCAGCGCTGCAGATTGGAGGTGCTGGCCGGAGCTCAGCTGGTAGGCAGGTGGGGACTGTCGGGGGGAGTGAGAGGCGCTGCGCACTGGGGGGGGGGGGGTGGACAGAGCACCTCCCCACCCGTTGACACCCGGGTGGACCGCCCCCACCACCCCGCCCTTGCTACGCCACTGCCTAGGAGCAGGCTTTAGAGCAGGGGACAAGGTAAGACAACCAGTATATATTTTCAGCACTAGCCACCTAAATTTGATGGGAAAACTTAGGGATAGCTAACAAATCTATCTACTTTTCCTGTGTCTGAAGCTGGAATTCCCTTCCTTCTTCCTGCCAGAATATACAAATAGGTCACCATTTATTTTATTTATTTATTTTTGTTACATTTGTACCCCGCGCTTTCCCATTCATGGCAGGCTCAATGTGGCTTACATGGGGCAATGGAGGGTTAAGTGACTTGCCCAGAGTCACAAGGAGCTGCCTGTGCCTGAAGTAGGAATTGAACTCACTTCCTCAGTTCCCAAGGAACAAAGTCCACCACCCTAACCACTAGGCCACTCCTCCACTCCATGGATTCTGGTCTTGATCACCCCTCCCATTCAATTTTTAAAAAAATATTGAACACATATCCCTCAATCCCCATAGAATCTCCCTGCCCAAAGGTGCCCTATTACCAAGCTGAGCAACTCTGTATGGTTAGTTGGAGCAATTAAGCATATGATCTTTTCTTGACACGGCAAAGAGGTGCTTTTGGTTGGTTCTAAGGGTAGAAGGAAGGTTGGGGGACTGAAGGATTTATGCTCAATGTTTCTAAATACTTGTGCATCAGGTGGGATTCACGGTGATTGATTTGTAAACTCTGATTGGAGGTAGGAGGGGATTTGTGATAACTGATCTGTGAACTGTAGAGGGAGGTGTGGTTTACCAGCATTGGGTGAGGGAAAATTCTCTGAATGGACTTAGTCCACTAGTGCTAATTTCAAACACTAGTTAGCTTTATAGGGACAATTTTTTGCCTCCTAAAACTACCCATCCAGATTAGACAAAAATATTTACATAGTAGATGATGGCAGTCCATCCAGTCTGTCCAACAAGATAAACTCATTACATATGGTATTATGTGATACATCATGTGTATATCTGATCTTGATTCATTCTTGCCATTTTTAGGGCATAGACCATAGACGTTTGCCTGGCACTGGCCTAAAATATCTGAAGTTGGTAAAGCCCTTGAAAAGTTCCACTCCAGCCCATCCAAATCTATTCAGCAGAAGCATAGCCAGGTTCAAGCATGGGGGGGGGGGGGGGGAGTGGAGAGGCATCGGGGGAGTAAAGAGCGGACTGCCGATGGCACCGGTGCATATTTTTCATGTGACAGATCACTTGAAAAATAGGAGCCGTCAACATAGGAAGTCTGTTTGGGGGAGCAGTCGCTCCCCTGGCGACCCACCTAGCTACGCCTCTGCCATTCAACCTCAATTAGGGCACAGACCATAGAAGTCTGCCCAGCATTGACTTTCCTACCTAACCTCCTCTAAGCTTCTTTGGATCCATTCCTTCTAGACAAGATTCCTTTGTGTTTCTCCCACACATTTTAAAATTGCGATACCGTTTGCATCTCTGGGGGCCAATATACAGCAGGGCTAGTATGGGCAGTGTCAGGGTGTTCCAGAGCCAAAGTGGGTGCAGCTAGGAGATGCCCAGTTAGCAGCCATATTACGACCCCTAACCAAGTAACTGCCTAGATAGAATTAAGACAGCAAGAAAGCCTAAAAGCGATCTATGAACTGACCAACTTCCGAAAACAACTGAAGGCCCATCTCTTTGACAAGATATACCACAGAGATCAACACATGTGAAACTCCCCACATATATCCAGAAATGTTTAATAATGCCTTCTGTTATATTACTATAGTGTATTCCATTACCATGTAACCCAAACTCCATCTGTAATACCAAATATCTATTCTCTTCTTACTTCCACTATCCATGATGTATTGTAAGCCACATTGAGCCTGCAAAGAGGTGGGAAAATGTGGGATACAAATGCAATAAATAAATAAATAAATATGAAACTGTCCAAACCTTATGTAGGGGCCCCTTTTACCAAACTGCCGTAAAAAGGGGACCTGTGGTAGTGACAGTGTCTGGTTTTGCTGTGCACCGAGTCCCCTTTTACCGCAGTGGGTAAAAAGCTAAAACAAAGAAATAGCCGTGAGGTAAGTTTACACGCTGCATGGCCATTTCCGGGGGAGCCCTTCCCGTCACCTATTGAGGTGGCGGTAAGGGCTCCCGTGCTAACCCAGCAGCAAATGTTCCAGACAGTGCTGGAAATGCCGCACACTGGAAGCAGAACTACCGCTGGCGGCCATGTTAGGCCAGCAGTAGTTCCGATATGCCACGCAGCAGCCCTTCGGTGAAAGGGCCCCTTAGTTATTTAACCAGGTATCAGCCTGAATATCACCAGTATGCAGATAGGAAGTGCTAACCATTATACTTGGATATTAAGTGCTGGCCAGTGTCCAGAGACAGATACTGAATATAAAAAAAAATTGCCACCAACCAAAACACTGACTGCTGCAGGTTGAATATTGACTCATTGGTTGAAATAACCAGCCAAAATTTGCTCCATTCATTTATGCCCTCAGACATTTTTTTGAAAATGCCTAATGGTTAGTGTGGTGAGCTGAGATCTTGGGGATCTGGGTTTGATTCCAACTGCAGCTCGTGGTGTCTTTGGGCAAGTCACTTAACCCTCCATTGCCCCAGGTACCAAAAAAAAACCCACCTTTGATTGTGAGCCTACTAGGGACAGAAAAAAAGTAACTGCATTAAAAAAAATGTGTACAGAACTGCGTACATCTAGTAGCGCTATAGAAATGATTAGAAGTTTTGTCTTGCATATCATTTCTGGTTTATTTTTATGTATTTTGTTTCATTCCAGGAAATTTTATTTTGCGTCTTCTCTTCGTTATGAGCATGCATTCTTTTAAATAGCATGCACTATTTCAAATTAACATGTGCTATTATAGGATATCACGCTACTGGTGATGCAACAAAAACACATTTTGGAAATATTATTTCATTTTGAAAATGTCATTTGAAATTGAAATGACTGCACATCCCTATAGCTCATTGATTTCTAGGACAATGCATGGCCTCTAAAGATATACATTTGTTGTGGACTTTTCTCTGTGCTACTGAATGCTCTTTTCCTGACTGCCCAGGGTGCTGGATTAATGGCTGAAAATTATTTCATGGGGTTGAAGCTGACAGGAGGTGTTAGCCATGCTCATAGATTGTATTAAGGAGAAGGCGGGGATCGTATTCTACTGAATGGCTGAGAGATTACTGCCATCTGTAAGGCAATAGATCACATGTTTCAAACTTTGATTGTAGAAACTAATCCAGACATCTGTGATTATTCTGTTCTCTTTTGTAAATCCTGAATCAATGACCAATAAAGGAACTGAATCAAAATGTCTCGAGTAATACTGAGGACACTATCAACATTTCTGCAACATCCACAGCAGGGGTTCTGCTCAAGCTGAAATGAGCTCCCAGAGAGCTGGCAAGGGAGGACGAATTTGCTCGTCAACAATGCTGTGAGAAGTCATGAGATAGATGTTTTGGCTAATGCAAGTTGGTAGAGGGTCAGACGCAAGTAGAAGGGAGGGGGGAGCTGAAGAGGGCAAAATGACCTGTGATGTTATTTCTTCGCAGATGTTGTCCTAAACATAATTTATTTATACTTAAAGCTTGAGAACATGTGAAGTCATTCTTATCAACTGATAAGAGCCAAGAGCTCTGATGAGAAAGTTAGGGTCCATTGAAATGAATAGGGTCAAAATGGTATAAAAGGGCAGTCTGAGGGGTAATAGATCAGAAGACTTCAGAAGGCTAGAGAAGGCTGGAGAGAGACGTGTCGTGAAGTGCTGTTTCATCATATGAATACCTGGTTGCCTGTACCATCTTTGGGTGAGATGCTGATAATAATAAACTATATTACTATATCTACTGCATACTGGGTTTCTTTCTAATTGGAGAGATTATTACTGTCCAGATGGTGTGAAACTATCATGAGCAGATACAAGGTGGGGATAATTAACCCTAGAACGCATGACGTTAAAAATATACATATTAACGTCATTGGGGCCTTTTAGGCCCCCATGCACATAATGTAGAAAAACACACTTAAATAACTTTCACAAGTTTATTTCAAAATTGCTCAATAAAATATGAATAGTGGACAACATTTTAATTATAATTTTTCACAGAAAACACCAAAAAATCTTTTTTTTCCCAAATTTCACGCAAAGACATGAAAACACACAAAAATGCATAGAAATCTATAGCAAACTAGCTGCAGCTACATTTTTATTCTAA
Organism: Microcaecilia unicolor; assembly: GCF_901765095.1. Classification (NCBI taxonomy): domain Eukaryota; kingdom Metazoa; phylum Chordata; class Amphibia; order Gymnophiona; family Siphonopidae; genus Microcaecilia; species Microcaecilia unicolor. The sequence continues at coordinate 241,953 of NW_021963016.1, forward strand.
CTTTCTTTTCTATTATATTAGTCTTCCAAACAATTCTGACATGTTATTTTTTCAGAAGAGTGTTCTTTGCAAACAGTTTCCTTACAAGTGGAACAATATCGCTCAGTTTTCCTCTCTATGTTTCTTGGACACATGAAACAACGCTTTCGTTTTCTTTCTCCTGGCTCTGGAGTAATCTGAAACTGTACGCCACACCGTTTCATTGCTTCTTTAGTTTTCTTTGGCAAGCATTTCAAGTCGCTTCGCTCTATCATGTGAGGTATTACAAGTTCATGACAAAGGTCCTTCAAGAATAAGCGTCTCCTGTCCTTCCTCTGTGCATGAAATTCAGGATGAGTTTCTGTATAAATAATGAATGAATTTAGGGCTGCTACATCAAGCATATTTGAAAATAGTACTACAGGCCATCGTTTTGTTTGCCTCTTACACGAATATTCTCCCACCATCTCATCCATTTTATCTACACCTCCTTTTGTTGCATTGTAATGCAGGATGATTTCTGGTTTCAATTTTTGGTTATTGCTGTCAACACTGCAATCGTGATGCATGGTACTGAGTAAAATTACAGATTTCTCCTTCTTTGCCTTGTAAGATACCAAAGTCGCTTTGTTATTGAATCCAAAGACACTCTCATAAAGTGCTTGCTGACGATTGTGTTTGAGTGCTGCTGGAATTTCTCGTCTGTTTTGCTTTATAGTACCAACAAGTGTAATAGCTTTTGCAAGCAGAAAATTGCCTAGTTCAACATTGGTGAAATAATTGTCCATGGTGATGTTTCTACCTGAATTGAATATTGGAACAGCAAGAGTTTTGACTATTTCAGACCCCAGATCCTTCTGTACTGGTGCACCAACCTCTTTGCCACAGTAGATTACGCCATTTATGCCATAATAATTTGCAGAATCACACATCCAGAAGATTTTTATACCGTACTTGGCTGGCTTGCTGGGCATGTATTGTATGAATTTGCAGCGTCCTCTGAACGGTACAAGTTGCTCATCTACAGTAACATTAGTACTAGGATTGTAAAGTTTTGTGCAATTTTTGATAAATATGTTCCAGATATAACTGATAGGGGCTAATTTGTCTGTTTCAAACCTCGCTGCACGAGTTCGCTTATCATCAAAGCGAATGATCCTTCTAATTTCCTCATATCTGCCCACTGACATTGTCGCCTTATAGTGTGGATCAGAAAGTGGGTCCAGAAATAATTCTCGTATTGGGACATCATACGATTTTTGACTCCCTGCCAGCAGGAAAAGTCCAATATATGCATAAAGTTCCTCTTTTGAGATATTTTTCCAGGACTTATTTTTTGCTGAAGCGATACGTCTTCCTTCTAGGTTTGAACATAATAGGACCTCTTCTGCAATATTGTCAGAAAAATAAGTACAGAATACATCTTTAGGGGTAAAGTAACTGGGACTTCCCACAGCTCCTTGAGCCTGTCTCACAATATTGTGTATTGGAGTACGTCCGACTAATGTAGGATTACTGTCCCAAAAAACATTCGTTTTGGATGTTCTACTTATCACTTCTTGAGGATCCACTAGATTCACTTCTTCATCATCAGAAGAATCACTGGATGAGGATGTTTGATTAGCTGGTGGCAGATATTCTTCATCAGACAAAGATAGTTCACTTTCATCATCGCTTTGAAACATAATCGCTTCAGTCTCTTGGTCAGTCAGACACTTGGAGGAAGACTGTGCCATTGCTGACTAGATGTTAGAAAATGAAACAGATTTCCTCTCAACAGCTTATCTTATCACAGGTCCTTCAGCAATTAGCTCACAGTGTATACTGTCCTCAGTGTTCAGAGGACCTGAGGTGATGTCATGGCCTTATCACTCCCTCCAAAAATCACATGACATCCTCACATGTTATTATCCACACCCTGGCCCCTCCACCAGCATTACTAAGTACAAATAAAGTAACTTGAGACACAAACACTTCTGAGAACATGATAAAAACAGCGGGGGCCTAAAAGGCCCCCAATTCGTACAGATGTAGTTTTCACCAAACAAGCATTGTTACACCATAATGCCTATGAAAAAAAATTATATGAACAACTGGATATTATCAACAATGACATACTTGAGTAATACCTTGAGTTTCAAAATTCTAACTAAAGTAATTTTGCAGATAATAGCAAAAATGTAAGCATGGGGGCCTAAAAGGCCCCCAATATGCGTTCTAGGGTTAAGTGGTTAGAGGGAACATACAATCCTTTTCAGGATAGTAGAATGCCCATGGCTCCATTACCCAAATGGAGATGGCAGACCTAATTATTTACAGTTCTCAACCCAGTCCTCGGGACACACCTTATAAAAACAGTCAGGTTTTCAGGATATTCACAGTGAATATACATGAGATACATTGGCATGCACTGCCTCTATTGTATGCAAATCTTCACTGTGGATATCCTGAAAACCTGACTGCCTAGGTGTGGCCCAAGGCCTGAGTTGAGAACCCCTGGTCAACATGATCTTTGCATTCATTTTCCAAAAGCAAGCACTCTGAAAGTTGAATGGAAGGAAGAGTAGTTCAGGGGATAATGCTTTTACCTAAATGCAGCTGAAAATAGATACCTAAGTGACATACGTAAGGACCCTAAAATATGGCGCTCAGATTTTATATATCAAGGTCTTAATCTTTTGAGCAGCAGGTTCTTTTGTTCAAGGAGTTTTTCTGGTTAGCCAGAAAAAAAAATCAAGGTTGAATATCTTCCTGTTCCTAAGCTATCGTTGCCTACAAAAAAAAAAAAAAAAGAAGGGTTTAAAGAGGCTGCACGGGGAGGGGGAAGAAGGAGGATTCCTGGGGTCAGGCATTACTCTTCCCATGCAGTGCGATATTCAGTGCTTTCTGGACAAATTTATGGGGCTAAGTTAGACCACACAAACAGCAATCAGGTAAAGTGATATGGATAACTTTATCCAGGTGTATCAATTAGAAAACCAATCTGGATAAGTTCTACTGCATATTCAGGCTAAGCTATCCAAATGAAGTTACTGGTTCTGGATAACTTTGCTGTGTACTGCCTCATTGAATATGGACCCATTAGGCACTGATATTCAACAGTTCATAGTCTGTTAAAATTCTCTCTCCTCCTGTCTTCCATTCCTCCTCTACATGTCTCTGACATTGATGTTTCCATTTCATCTTTTTGTTCTCTTCTCTGCCTCTCTGTTCACTCATATCTTATTTACCCCACATTTTCTCATCTCCCAACCTCTTGTCTCCTCCTTTTAACCTTTTATTCACTACCAGCTTTCCATCTCCCACTCTCACCTTTCTCTAGAGCTCCCGTTGCTCCCTCTGTCTCTATCCTTCCCCTGCCTCCTTTTCCTCTTCTATCCCACTCCCCATCTTAGTCCTTTTGTTTATTTTTTAAGTTCAATCTCTTTATTGTCTTTATACAAATACAACAAACAGAACAGAGGAGGAATAGAGAAAAAAACAATTCTCCATTAATAGTCCCCAGTCATGAAAGCAGATAGATTTAATCACATAAAGATACTTACATTCGGCATCAAATGTGTTCCTAAATAGAACACTAGGAAACACAGAACCTGGAAGTGACAGATCAACCATTCTCTTTTAAAAAGTCTTCCACAGGTTGCCATAGTTTGTACCTGAAAAGAGGAACAAGACAAGGATGCCCTCTCTCTCCCTACTTATTTAATAAAGCTCTTATACCCTTACTACTGGCCATCAGGCAAAATCCACATATCCCAGGTATTGCATACACTGATAGGGAAATTAAGATTATAGCATAAACTGATGAAGTTCTTTTATATTTGTCACATCCTGCTGAGTCTATTCCTATTCTCTTTCAACTTATTGACTCATTTTCAGTTTTCTCAGGGTATAGGATTAACCAACAAAGGACCAAAATTCTTCCTTTGAATTATCTTGCTCATTCAGATATAGCCAAATCCTTCAATTTAATATGGGCTACCTCATAGGAGCCAACTTTTCAAAATGATTGGGGGTGCTGAATTTTTTTTACAGGTGGTGCATTCCCCCCTCCCCCTCATCCCTCTCCCCCCTCCTCGTCCCCCCTTCCCCTCCCTCCCTATCCCATCCCCCTCCCTCCCTCTCCCCCTCTCCTGTCCCCCTCCCTCACCCTCCCTCCGAGTTCCAGGGTCCTCCCTCCCTCCCTCCCAGTTCCAGGGTTTCCCTCCTCCCTTCGAGTTCCAAGCCCGCTCCCTCCAAATTTTAAAAGTCATCTATTTTACCTCGTCGGGGTTAGGGCGACAGCAGCGGTAAAAACCATGCAGGCTCGGCTCAGTGCTTAGTTCAGTTTTCCCTTCTGTCTCTCTCAGCTCTGGTCCCCGACCCTTGTGGAAACAGGAAATGAGGGCAGGACCAGAGCTGAGAGAGACAGAAGGGAAAACTGAACTAAGCACCGAGCTGAGCCTGCATGGGTTTTACCGCTGCTGTTGCCCTAACCCCGACGAGGTAAAATAGAGGACTATTAAAATTTGGAGGGAGGGGGCCTGGAACTTGAAGGGAGGAGGGAGGGAGGGAATGAACTTCCGGTGGGTGCAATACTGGGGGTGCTCGAGCACCCACAGCACCCACGGAGTCGGCACCTATGGGCTAGCTCTAAAATTAGGTATTTAGGTATAAATGTATATACCTTTTTATCTGATACTATTCAGAATAATAGTGAACTGATACTGCAATTTGTAAAGTTGTTATTATACACCTGGCACCCCCTTCACCTTTCTTGGTAGGGGAGAATGGAGACCGTTAAAATGATAATAACCCCAAAAGTTAATTTCACTCTAAGTGTGGTACCAGTTTTATTCTCACTTTCTTTTTATTTTCTTTTGGATAAATCATTGTGTAGCTGGGTCCCCCTTCCAGGACCCAGCCGGGCTCGACCCTGCTTAGCTTCCTTCTTCACCCGACTGTTGCCTCACTCCATACCACCTTGGCCTGTTCTGGGAACTCAGCACCAGACCCCTTGAGAACTTGCAGGACTTCCTCCTCTCTCTATTGTTTCCACAGAGGCTCAATCAAGGCAAAATGTTTATAGAAAAAAAAACTTTATTTTCTTGCTTCCATTCAGCATAGACACATAAGGAAAGCACCTTACGCCCAGGTTGTTAAGGTTTGCTGCCAAAGTCTCATTCAGGGTTTAAACAGTCCATATAACTTCACTTTAGCCAAAATTGCTTCTTTTAGGGAACAGTACATTATCAGAAAGAAAACACAATAGCTTGGTAGGTTGCAGGCCCAGACCTTTCCAGTATGAAACAGTTTACACAGTCTTTCTTACAGCACAGCTACACCGCTTTGGTCCCACCTGGTTCAGACTGGGGTTTCAATTGTGCCCAGCCCTCTTTCTCTCCCAGGGGCTGCACCTGTTTCCTCTTTAGTAGAGATCTCCCCCAGCGCCTCAGTCTCTCTCCTCTGGTCTTCCACCAGTCTCTCCAAGGCACAGCTAGCCACCCTCTGACAGCAGCTTTTCGGGTTTGAGCCAGAGCTCCAATCTCCATCTGTTCCTCCTCTAGTCCTTCAGTAACCTCCATTTTATCCTCCTATTCAACTTCCCCCGCCCCCAACCTCTCCAGCTGGCCCTCATCACCTTCCTCAGAGACCATTTCCCAATCTTCTATCTCCTCCCCTAACTCTTGCACAGCCGGGTGGGGAAGAGAGGGATTCTGGGACTGGTAGTTCCTCCTCTTCTTCCTTAACCCGGCCAACCTCTCTGCCTCCGGTAGCGCAGCTTTCTGAATGTGGGTGTTGTGCACATGAAGTCTGCCCCGTTGGGGTTCCCCGCTGCCTGCACCCCCCTTCTGCGTGCCTTCCCGGATCCCCTTTCACCTACCCTCTCACAATTGTCAACTTTTCTTTGGAAAAATAAACAACCTAGAGTAGCTCTTAGGAAACTTAGGGGTCTTTTTACTAAGGTGCGCTGAAAAACGGCTTGCGGTAGTGTAGGTGCGGATTTTGGGCACGCGCCAATCCATTTTTCATCGTGCCTGTGAGAAAGGCCTTTTTTTTTTTTTTTTTTTTTACTGAAAATGGACATGCAGCAAAATGAAAATTGGCGCATGTCCTTTTTGAGTCCGAGACCTTACCGCCACCCATTCACTTAGCGGTAAGGTCTAACATGTTAACCGGGCAGTAATGGTCAACGTGCCTACAATGCCGATTACCACCCGGTTAGCGCCATGCACTGGAAGATAAAATATATTTTCTGGCGTGCGTAGTGGACGTGTGTAAAAAATGAAATTACCACCCAGGCCACGTGGTAGCCGGGTGATAGTTCTGAATTGGCACACTAATCCCAGACTATAGAAAGTAAATCACTGTTATCTCACCATGCGGTCTCTAAGGCAGTCTTCCGATGAGGTAGGAACACATTTCTTCTTAGACTCTAGCTGTCTCCACAGAGAGTCTCAGTCTTGGGTTTAGTGGAGGGTCTCTCTGAAGAAAGCAGGTGTCACAGTCACTCTGTGCCATATTTCAGAGCTGGTATAGCTGAGTCAATTGGTATTTTCACCAGATATGCAGTTCACAAGGTTAGACAACACAGTCTCTTGCTCCCTTCAAGCCTTCTAACCTCGCTGGGTTTCTTTTTAGGTCTCTCCTGTCTTCTTACCAGTTCCAACTTCTGATGGTCTCCGACTAACTTACTTTCTTCAGTTCCCGCTTTCTTAGTACTTCTCCACCAGGTGACAGCAGGGAACCAATCTTCTTCTTGTCCAGCTCGGTCCATGAGAAAGAAACGTCCTTTTTCGTGACCCTGAAGTTGTTACTTTGTGGTATACATATCTGTCTCCAACCAGGCTTTCTGGTGCCATGGGTCTCACTCCCCTTACAGCTTCTCAGGGAGACAAAGAGGTGATTACAACTCAGAATGTCCTAGGATGCAGCATGCCAGCTAGTGATTTTCCAAAAGCTGAAAAGCTGGATCTTGCTGACACAGATGTGCTCAGGTCAGAGGTTGCAGAATCCATATTGTTCTAAGAATGGTTCAGGCTTGTTAAGGCCAAGACCAGCAAAGGTGAGATCTCAGATAAATACCCCTACAAACCCCCTCGTATAGCGAAAAAAACCCTGAAGTGTACTAAAGATTGTGGAGGGGTCAACTTTCCCAGTTTTTATGAGTATCATGCTGTATTTTTTTATATGTCAAGGTGCTTGCGGGAATTTGGACCCCCAGATGGATGACGTCCCCTTGTGGCTTCAATGGTAGAGAGATACCTGCTCTCCTATTCCACTTAAATATACCTCCCAAATGACACTGAACAATAAATTGAAACATAACCTTATACTGTGTGCAACCAGTTGAAGAGAGCACTGGGGATAAATGGTCTAACACTACTCATAGAAACATAGCCATAGAAACATAGAAAAATGTAGGCAGATAAAGACCATATGGTCTATCCAGTCTGCCCATCCATGCTATATACTCTTCCTATCACTCCCTTTGCGATCCTATGTACTTGTCCCAAGCTGTCTTGAATTTATATACTGTTTTTGCCTCTACCGCTTCCACCGGGAGGCCGATCCACAAATTCCTCACCCTTTCCATGAAGAAGTATTTCTTCAGGTTACTTCTGAGTCTATCCCTTTCTCCTTCATCCTATGCCCACTCATTCCAGAGCTTTCTTTCAATTGAAAGAGACTTGCATCCTGTGCATTTATGCTGCTTAGGTTTTTAATTGTCCCTATCATATCTCCCCTCTCCTGCCTTTCTTCCAAAGTATACATATTGAGATTTTTAAGTCTGTCCCCAAAAGCTTTATGATGAAGACCACTGATCATTTTAATAACTGCCCTCTGAACCAACTTCATCTTGTTTATATATTTTTGAAGGTACGGTCTCCAGAATTGTACACAATATTCTAAAGGCGGTTTCACCAGAATCTTATACAGGGGTATCATCACCTCCTTTTTCTTAATGGCCATTCTTCTCCCTATGCACCCAAGCATCCTTCTAGCTTTTGCAGTTACCTTTTGTACCTGTTTGGTGTCAGGTTCTCAGGTTCAGAGCCCGCGGGGCTGGGCTCTGGAGCAAATGTGAGCCCTTGGGCTGCTGACGAGGAGCGACAGCAGCAGGCAAAACCCACCAACCAACGCTGGGCAAGCACCCCGGAAAGGACTGCAGGCACTGCCCAGCGAACCGGAACACATGGACTGGAATCCCCCGGACGGGAGGACACAGGACTGGAACCCCCCCGGACTGGAACACTGGACTGGAATCCCCCGGACTGGAGGACACAGGACTGGTCCACACAGCTTCACCTGCACTTAGCTACTAAGCCTCCCAGGAGTTGAGCTCCTGGGTTCGAGTAGCCGGCAGGACTTACTGGATACCAGATGACACAGGGACCAGGACTGGAAACAGAAGTACTCCTAAACCTAAACTGATCTACGTGCTCCCAAGCACTAAACCAGCAGGAGTGTTCCTAACAGTAAACTGACAAAAGGACTTCCTAAGCCCTATACTAAACAGGAGCTCCTAAGCCCTGCTCAACAAAGGGACTTTCTAAGCCCTAAACTAACAGAGCAGGGAACTAAACACAAAGCTAACACAGGTGCTACTAAGCACCAAGCTACAAGCAGAGCTCTACACTAAAAAGCTAAACACAAAACTAACAAGCTACCTAAGCACTGCTCTAGCCAGCTAGATACAAAACTAACAAGGTGCTTCCTAAGCACTACTCTGGCAAGCAACCAGAAGAGCTCCTAGCACTAAAAGGGAAGACAGGGTGTAGGGGGGTGGGGGGGCAGCTTGACTGTTTTGCTGAAGCTGGAGTCAGTTTATACTAGAGTTAGATTTTGCTGTAAAGGACAATCTATTGTGCTTAGCTAAAAGAAGCTGTAACTTGTAACATGGCAGCCATTAACTTTTTCTGTGAAATACATTTTCTCTCCTTCTGTGCCTTTTCTGAAATGTAAGGCTTGCAAGCTGACAGCTCAGAGGAAGCAGCTGTAACCAGATAGCAGAAACCAGCTGGAACTTGTGCTGCTTATCAGTATATTACCTTATATGGTATACGCAATGCCAAATAACTGTGAATAGACTAGAGACCAGTGTTGGAAATAGAGGGTTGTGTGCAAAGCCAAAGATAAATTTTGTTTCCTGGGTTTTGTGTAAGATCCTCTGTCTGTAACTGCGCATGACTACTGATAAGAGTGTATAAGAACGAGTGTCAGGTGACGCTCGGGGCACAGTATCCTGAGTCTGAACTTAGTACTGTGTCAGCTAGCTAATAAAAGCTGTCATGCCTCTGGAACCATTTGCCTCTTGTCTCCTGTTACAAGGGGAGCCACAAGGAAAAAGCAGGGAAGCTAACACATAAGCCAAAAGTGCTTCTAAAGCACCAAACACCAACAGCAAAGACTGCAATGCTTCCAATAGCACAAACACCAGAAGTACTTCTAACAGCAAACTCTGCAGTGTTCTTAACAACACCAAACCCTGAAGTACTTCTATCAGCAACAGAGCTTCCAAAGCCCTACACACAGCAATGCTTCCAAAAACAAGAGGGAAAAGCAGGGGAACCATAAGGGAAAAGCAGGAAAGCTAAACACACAGTCACCAGTGCACCCTGCACTAACACTAACCTGGACCTTAGCAAAATCAAGCAGGGAAACTAGACACAAAGTCAGAAGTGCACACTGCACCACCCTACCTAAAGCAAACAGCACCGTTGCAAAGGCTCTGAAGGAAACAACACTACTTCCTTATCAAGGCCCTCCCTGATGATGTCACACTCCCTAGACCCAGGCAACAGCACACTGGCCCAGAGAGCACACTGAAACCCAGAGAGGCCCAACCCACACCAATGCAGCACCGTGAAGCACTTGAAGCCAGTACACCCAAAGAGAGGTAGAGCAACTCAGGCAACACACACACGTGCAGTATAGTGAAACAATTAGAGCCATGCTGCTGGAAGCTGCCAGCATAGAGAGACAGAGCTAGCTCAGAAAGGACAGACACAGGAAACAGACGCCAGCTAAGAAGCTGACCACCAGGAAAAAGGTAAGTTTGAGAGGGGTTATGACCACAATCATAACATTTGGCCACCATAAGATCATCACATATGATCACACCCAAATCCCGCTCCTCTTTCATGCACCAAAGATCTTCACCCCCTAAACTGTACCATTTCCACAGGTTTCTACAACCTGTGAGGTCCCGAGGGAGGCTTGAAGTTGGGCCAGTGGAAGAATACAGTCGGACAATTTGGATATAACCAAAAACAAGTATTTATTTAATTTAGTCCTATGGTTTGTTACATCACAGGTTCAGGAAAAGTAAGTTGAAAACCTCTGTGGTTCAGTAAGCACAGTCTTAAACAGGCCTCTGGCTGGCAGGGTGCAGAACAGAGTATGGGGCTGGTGGAGCTGCCATGCCCAAAACACACCAAACACTCTTTCTTCTCCTAGACTTTCTGAGTTCCAGATCTGGCTCCAAAGCAAGGCTGCAAGTCTAAGACAAGCAACAAAAGTGGTTTACCTCAGCCAGGTCATTATTGAACAGGAGCTGCAGCAGCATCTGCTGGGACTTTCTTCGCTGGGCCTCCTTAACCCCAGTCTGGCCCTGCCTTTTAAACTTAATGGGTTCAACTTCGCCTCTCCCGTCTCATTTCCTCCCGGGATGGGGATATTGGGTTTAAGGTGGCTCAGGCTATCAGCGGGCCTATTCTTAAGGGTGAGAAGCAGTATTCTATAAACCCCCTCACACAGCCCACATTCGTGACCTTGCATTTTTTAGCATTAAATCTAAGCTGCCAAACTCCAGCCCATTTTTCTGGCTTCGCTAAGTCCTTCCTCATGTTATCCACACTATCATGGGTGTCTACCCTGTTGCAGATTTTGGTATCATTTGTAAAGAGGCAAATCTTACCAGACAACCCTTCAGCAATATTGCTTACAAAAATGTTAAAAAGAACAGGCCCAAGAACCAAACCCTGCAGCACACCACTGCATCCTTTTCTTCAGAATGACCTGATGGTATTCATCCCAGAGTATTAATAGAACTAAAAAATGAACTTGCGGAGCTACTGTTAGAAATATGCAATCTGTCCCTAAAATCGAGTGTAATACCGGAAGACTGGAGGGTAGCCAATGTTACTCCGATTTTTAAGAAGGGTTCCAGAGGAGATCCGGGAAATTATAGACCGGTGAGTCTGACGTCGGTGCCGGGCAAGATGGTGGAGGCTATTATTAAGAATAAAATTGCAGAGCATATACAAAAACATGGACTGATGAGACAAAGTCAGCACGGATTTAGTGAAGGGAAGTCTTGCCTCACCAATCTAATGCATTTTTTTGAGGGGGTAAGCAAACATGTGGACAATGGGGAGCCGGTTGATATTGTATATCTGGATTTTCAGAAGGCGTTTGACAAAGTGCCGCACGAAAGACTCCTGAAGAAATTGCAGAGTCATGGAATCGGAGGTAGGGTACTATTATGGATTAAGAACTGGTTGAAAGATAGGAAGCAGAGAGTAGGATTGCGTGGCCAGTATTCTCAGTGGAGGAGGGTAGTTAGTGGGGTCCCGCAGGGGTCTGTGCTGGGTCCGTTGCTTTTTAATGTATTTATAAATGACCTAGAGATGGGAATAACTAGTGAGGTAATTAAATTCGCCAATGACACAAAATTATTCAGGGTCGTCAAGTCGCAGGAGGAATGTGAACGATTACAGGAGGACCTTGCGAGACTGGGAGAATGGGCGTGCAAGTGGCAGATGAAGTTCAATGTTGACAAGTGCAAAGTGATGCATGTGGGTAAGAGGAACCCGAATTATAGCTACGTCTTGCAAGGTTCCACGTTAGGAGTTACGGATCAAGAAAGGGATCTGGGTGTCGTCGTCGATGATACGCTGAAACCTTCTGCTCAGTGTGCTGCTGCGGCTAGGAAAGCGAATAGAATGTTGGGTGTTATTAGGAAGGGTATGGAGTCCAGGTGTGCGGATGTTATAATGCCGTTGTATCGCTCCATGGTGCGACCGCACCTGGAGTATTGTGTTCAGTACTGGTCTCCGTATCTCAAAAAAGATATAGTAGAATTGGAAAAGGTACAGCGAAGGGCGACGAAAATGATAGTGGGGATGGGACGACTTTCCTATGAAGAGAGGCTGAGAAGGCTAGGGCTTTTCAGCTTGGAGAAGAGACGGCTGAGGGGAGATATGATAGAAGTGTATAAAATAATGAGTGGAATGGATCGGGTGGATGTGAAGCGACTGTTCACGCTATCCAAAAATACTAGGACTAGAGGGCATGAGTTGAAGCTACAGTGTGGTAAATTTAAAACGAATCGGAGAAAATTTTTCTTCACCCAACGTGTAATTAGACTCTGGAATTCGTTGCCGGAGAACGTGGTACGGGCGGTTAGCTTGACGGAGTTTAAAAAGGGGTTAGATAGATTCCTAAAGGACAAGTCCATAGACCGCTATTAAATGGACTTGGAAAAATTCCGCATTTTTAGGTATAACTTGTCTGGAATGTTTTTACGTTTAGGGAGCGTGCCAGGTGCCCTTGACCTGGATTGGCCACTGTCGGTGACAGGATGCTGGGCTAGATGGACCTTTGGTCTTTCCCAGTATGGCACTACTTATGTACTTATGTACTTATGTACATTTACCACTACCTTCTGTCGCCTTCCATTCAACCAGCTCCCAACCCATTCAATCTCTTTAGGGCACATATCGAGGGCATTCAGTTTATTTTGTAGTTGTTTATGCAGAACCGCGTCAAAGGCTTTGCTAAAATATAAATACACCGCATCTGACACTCTCCTTCAATCCCACACTCTGGTCCTCCAGTCAAAGAAATGAATCAGATTTTGTCTGGCAAGACCTGTGTCTAGTGAAACCATGTTGCCTCAGGGCCTGTAATCCATTGGATTCCAAAAACTACTATTCTCTGCTTTAAAAGTTTCCATTAATTTACTTACCACAGAAGTCAGACTTAATGGCATATATTTCCCAACCTCTACCTTACTTTTGTGGAGAAGGACCACTTCCAACTCTAGAGAAGCATTGAAAATGTCAGCCAGCATAGCCACTAGAACTTTCCTAATTCCTTCAGTACCCTGAGATGTTTTCCATCCAGCCCCATCGCTTTTTCCACCTTTAGTTCAGTCAACTCCTCACAAGAACAATCTTCTGAAAATCGCTCGGGGACTACCACCCCTCCTTTCCTATTTGTGTTTGTCTTGGGAGGTGGGAAATACTGCTGGGCAGACTTGTACGGTCTGTGCCCTGAAAAAGGCAGGTACAAATCAAGGTAAGGTATACACAAAAACTACTACTACTACTACTACTATTTAGCATTTCTATAGCGCTACAAGGCATACGCAGCGCTGTACAAACATAGAAGAAAGACAGTCCCTGCTCAAAGAGCTTACAATCTAATAGACAAAAAATAATAAAGTAAGCAAATCAAATCAATTAATGTGAACGGGAAGGAAGAGAGGAGGGTAGGTGGAGGCGAGTGGTTACAAGTGGTTACGAGTCAAAAGCAATGTCAAAGAGGTGGGTTTTCAGTCTAGATTTAAAGGTGGCCAAGGATGGGGCAAGACGTAGGGGCTCAGGAAGTTTATTCCAGGCGTAGGGTGCAGCGAGACAGAAGGCGCGAAGTCTGGAGTTGGCAGTAGTGGAGAAGGGAACAGATAAGAAGGATTTATCCATGGAGCGGAGTGCACGGGAAGGGGTGTAGGGAAGGACCAGTGTGGAGAGATACTGGGGAGCAGCAGAGTGAGTACATTTATAGGTTAGTAGAAGAAGTTTGAACAGGATGCGAAAACGGATAGGGAGCCAGTGAAGGGTCTTGAGGAGAGGGGTAGTATGAGTAAAGCGACCCTGGCGGAAGATGAGACGGGCAGCAGAGTTTTGAACTGACTGGAGAGGGGAGAGGTGACTAAGTGGGAGGCCAGCAAGAAGCAGCACATATGAGTTTATCTTGTTGGGCAGACTGGATGGACCATGCAGGTCTTTTTCTGCCGTCATCTACTATGTTACTATGTCTTCTCGGTCCTACCTTCATCTGAGAACACAGAACAGAAATATTTGTTAAACAATTCCACCTTATCTTTTATCAGCCTCTACATATTTTTCCCCTTCACCTTTGAGTCTCACGATGCCACTTTCGCACTTCCTTCTATCACTAACATACCTAAAAAATGTCTTGTCCCCCCATTTTACTATATTGGCTATTTTTTTCTTTCGTTTGCATCTTTGTTTTCCTGACTACTCTACCAGTTTCTCTTAGCTTTTCCAGATATTGTCACCTGCCTTCCTCTTTCTGCGATCTCTTGTAGTTTATGAAGGTTAACCTCTTTTTCCTTTCCTTTTCAGCTACTACTTTTGAGAAACAAAAGCGGCCTCCTTTTCCTCTTACTTTTTTATTTACTTTCCTTACAAAAAGGTTTGCTGCCCTTACAATAGCTCCTTTCAGTTTGTCCACTGCTTTCCAGCTTCTTCCAGATGTTCCCATCCAAGGCAACAATTCCTTGAGGTAATCCCCCATCTGAACAAAGTTAGTCTTTTTTTGAAGTCTACTACTACTATATTGCCCACCAGGAAATTAGAATAAAGCAGAAGACTATATCACTGAATTCATATCCAATACTTGTATCAATTCAAATAATGTCCTAATAGTAGGTGACATCAACTTACATCTAGAACAACCTAATGATTCTAATACCAAAAGCTTTTTGAATTTCCTATACACTTGGTTATCAATAGAAATCAAACAAAATAAAACATGGAAAAGAAAATAAGATGATACCTTTTTTATTGGACATAACTTAATACATTTCTTGATTAGCTTTCGAAGGTTGCCCTTCTTCGTCAGATCGGAAATAAGCAAATGTGCTAGCTGACAGTATATATAAGTGAAAACATTCAAGCATTACTATGACAGTCTGACAGGGTGGGAGGATGGGGGTGGGTAGGAGGTATGCATGGGGACATCAAAGCATATCAGGATGGGTGTGGATAGGTGAGGGGTGGGGTGATCAACAGAGACATACAGCTTTATGGTTTATAATGGGCTAGGAACCCCAGATCCTTGTTAAGTCCTTTCTGTTGGGTGTTAAAATATTCAATCATTCTGACTTCAAAGGTCTTGCGTTCTTGTATGGTTTTAAAGTTACCATTCAGGATTCTCATTGTGAAGTCACTGGTACAGTGTCCTGGTCCTGTAAAATGCTGACCAACAGGTGTGGGCAACCTTCGAAAGCTAATCAAGAAATGTATTAAGTTATGTCCAATAAAAAAGGTATCATCTTATTTTCTTTTCCATGTTTTATTTTGTTTGATTTCTATTGATAACCTTAAGAGTGGACTAACACGGCTACCACACTCCTCTACTATACACTTGGCAATTTCCCCTTCCGTCTTCATCTACTAATACCCAGTCTCATAACAAAGGTCACAACTAGACATTATAGCATACAGATTCACAGACCCCAACAATGTTCACATCTCTGAAGTATCATGGTCGCCAACACCTTGGTCAGATCATTACAAACTAAATTTCATACTTAATTGGAAAGAAAACAACTCCAACACTGACATAAACAACAAAAAGTTCACCTTCAAAACAAGAGGTAAAACTAACACTGGAGAATTCTGGTCCAAAGTTCCTTATGATACACTCTTTGCAACTTCACTTAGTAGTGATTTCAATCTCCCATGGGATAACCTATGTACAACAATACTGAACGAAATAGCACCAATAAAACAAAAATCTAGGCCCCTCAAATTCCCCCCTGGTTTTCTGAGGATATCCTCAAAGCAAAAAGAAACTGCAGACATTTAGAGAGAATATGCTCCAAATCGAATGCTACAATAAATTGGGATAATTGGGAAAATCTTTGAAAGAATACAAAAACAAAATCAAGAAAGTCAAAATTTCATGCTATGCTAATTACATAGGAGAATTCTCTCTAAATACAAGAAAACTCTATGCTTACTTAACAGTATGATAAAAACCAAACCATTAACTATTGGTAGCAAATTAGCTCAATCTGCTGACCAATTAGCAAATTACTTTGTACAGAAAATCACTAACATTAGAAATGATCTAAAAGGGAAGGGAAAGGGAAGTGGGACTTGATATACCGCCTTTCTGAGGTTTCTGCAACTACATTCAAAGCGGTTTACATATAGGTGGAGGAGTGGCCTAGTGGTTAGGGTGGTGGACTTTGGTCCTGGGGAACTGAGGAACGGAGTTCAATTCCCACTTCAGGCACAGGCAGCTCCTTGTGATTCTGGACAAGTCACTTAACCCTCCATTGCCCCATGTAAGCTGCATTGAGCCTGCCATGAGTGGGAAAGCGCAGGGTACAAATGTAACAAAAAAAATATTCAGGTACTTATTTTTGTACCAGATTGTAAGCTCTTTGAGAAGGAACTATCTTTTGTGTATGGTGTACAGCACTGCGTATGCCTTGTAGCGCTATAGAAATGATAAGTAGTAGTAGTAACAGGGGCAATGGAGGGTTAAGTGCCTTGCCCAGAGTCACAAGGATCTGCAGTGGGAATCGAACTCAGTTCCCCAGGATCAAAGTCTATTGCACTAACCACTAGGCTACGGTTCAAAAACTTCAATAACAGACCTTTTAGTACTTCCACTACTTCATCCAAGGGTCTTCCAAAGTCGCAACAAAAGAACAGCTGTTGCGACTTTGGAAGGCAGCGCTCCTGTTTTTGATACTTCAGTGATTAGGTTATTGCTTTCAGACGTTGCAGAGCGCTGAGAAGTTATATACTTGCATATCACAGGGACTCCTGAGGCAGGCCTTTGTGGCTGAAACACGATTTGCGTCTAGTCCCATTTTTTTTTACTTTGAATAAAACTTCTGATGTGTACTCCTTGAGTCCGTTGGACATTTTGATTCTTCACCATCTTTGCTGTCACCTTCGCTGTCACTGCCTGTTTGCATTCCCCTAGATTATTTCAATGTTGTCCTGTTGGGATTAACAGATTATCAACTCTCTTATTTACAAACACTACAAAATGTAGCTGCAAAGCTAATTTTTCGAAGATCGAAATGGGCTAGAGCAACTCTTTACCTACAATCTTTACATGGTCACTAATTAAAGCTAGGGTTCAATTTAAGCTGCTCTTGTCCTGTTTAAGACACGATGAACGAGATTCTATATATGGCGCCATAAAAATCAGCTTTGAAAAAAATATGCACTTAGGTGTGGTTTATAGAATATGCCCCGCGCCTGTTCACAAGATTAAATTTAGTTGTGAGAATTTACGGCAAGTAAAACTTGGTGTACATGCCCGTGACTAAGTTAGGCGTGGAGCAGGTATATTCTATAACAACACACAGTTATTTGAAACGTCCATGACCCACCCATTCCACGCCCATAGCCACGCCCCCTTTGAGGCTGCCCAGATTATAATTTACACACAGCACTTTATAGAATACTAGTAAAAAAAAAGGCCCGTTTCTGAAAGAAATGAAACGGACGCTGGCAAGGTAATCTCATTTTGCCATGAATGTTTTTAATGGAAGTTTTTTGTAGATATTTCCTGTGATGCTAAGAATAATTTCCCAGATTATTTTATGACTAATCAGATGCATGACAATGAGATGTGTTTTTTTGTGTTATGTATTTCTGTTATTTTCATTCTTTGTGTTTGTGAATTGTATGTATTGGTTGTTGTAAGAAGGAAAGAGTATGCACATTTTAGTCAATTTTTAATGTGTACATGTCACACTTGTCTGTAAAGTGCTGTCCGTCAACTCTCAGTCTCAATGAACAGTTGCTGCAATGTGTGGTACTGTAGATGAGTGGCACAGTCCAATTGTGTGGTTAGCAGCACTGTGCTTGTTATCTGTGTGTCCGCTTATCTGCAACCAATGAAAGGGGCATTATGAAAGTGAATCTGTGATTGACCTGTATGTAAGTATGTGTGTGTGGGAGTGTGTATGAACATAGAGAGAGTGTGTGTCCATCTATCCATGTGCTGTATCAGTGTGTGTGTGTGTGAGTCATAGAGTGTCTGTGTGTGTGTGAGAGAGAGAGCTTGTTTTACACAGATTGAGAGATACTGTGTGTGTGTCATAGAGAGAGACATACATCTAGTGTGTGTGACAGAGTAATAGTCAGTGTGTATGTGAGATTCAGTGTGTGTGTGTGTGTGACAGTGAGTGTGTGAGATACATTGATAGTCTGATTGTGATTGAGAGAGTAGTGAGAGTGTGTGAGATGGACAGTGTGTCTGACAGATCCAGTGTGTGTGTCCCCCTCCCTACTACTACTACTATTTAGCATTTCTATAGTGCTACAAGGCGTACGCAGCTCTGCACAAACATAGAAGAAAGACAGTCCCTGCTCAAAGAGCTTACAATCTAATAGACAAAAAATAAATAAAGTAAGCAAATCAAATCAGTTAATGTGAACGGGAAGGAAGAGAGGAGGGTAGGTGGATGCGAGTGGTTACAAGTGGTTACGAGTTAAAAGCAATGTTAAAGAGGTGGGCTTTCAGTCTAGATTTAAAGGTGGCCAAGGATGGGGCAAGACGTAGGGGCTCAGGAAGTTTATTCCAGGCGTAGGGTGCAGCGAGACAGAAGGCGCGAAGTCTGGAGTTGGCAGTAGTGGAGAAGGGAACAGATAAGAAGGATTTATCCATGGAGCAGAGTGCACGGGAAGGGGTGTAGGGAAGGACGAGTGTGGCGAGATACTGGGGAGCAGCAGAGTGAGTACATTTATAGGTTAGTAGAAGAAGTTTGAACAGGATGCGAAAACGGATAGGGAGCCAGTGAAGGGTCTTGAGGAGAGGGGTAGTATGAGTAAAGCGACCCTGGCGGAAGATGAGACGGGCAGCAGAGTTTTGAACCGACTGGAGAGGGGAGAGGTGACTAAGTGGGAGGCCAGCAAGAAGCAGATTGCAAGTAGTCTAAACAAGAGGTGACAAGGGTGTGGATGAGGGTTTTGGTAGAGTGCTCGGAAAGAAAGGGGCGGATTTTACGGATGTTGTAAAGAAAGAAACGACAGGTCTTGGCAATCTGCTGGATATGAGCAGAGGAGAGAGAAGAGTCAAAGATGACCCCAAGGTTTCGAGCTGAGGAGACAGGGAGAATGAGAGAGCCATCAACAGAAATAGAAAACGGGGGGAGCGGGGAGGTGGGTTTGGGGGGGAAATGAGAAGCTCGGTTTTGGTCATATTTAATTTCAGGTGGCGTTGAGACATCCAGACAGCAATGTCAGACAAGCACGCTGAAACTTTGGTTTGGATGCAAGGTGAGATATCAGGGGTAGAAAGGTAGATTTGGGAGTCATCAGCATAGAGATGGTAGGAAAAGCCATGGGATGAGATTAATGAACCAAGGGAAGAAGTGTAGATAGAAAAGAGGAGGGGACCAAGAACAGAACCCTGAGGTACGCCGACAGGCAGATGGATAGAAGTAGAAGAGGATCCACCAGAGTGAACACTAAAGGTGCGGAGGGAGAGGTAGGAAGAGAACCAGGAAAGGACAGAGCCCTGGAATCCAAGTGAGGACAGGGTATCGAGAAGTATGCTGTGATCGACAGTGTCAAAAGCAGCGAAAAGATCAAGAAGAATGAGGATGGAATATTGACCTCTGGATTTAGCCAGTAATAGGTCATTGGAGACTTTAGTAAGCGCAGTTTTGGTTGAGTGGAGAGGGTGAAAACCAGATTGTAGTGGGTCAAGAATAGCATGTGAGGAGAGAAAATCAAGGCAGCGGCGGTGAACAGTACGCTCAAGTAATTTGGAGAGAAAAGGAAGGAGGGAGATGGGTCGGTAAAAGGAAGGAGGGAGATGGGTCGGTAATTAGAGGGACAAGTAGGGTCGAGTGAAGGCTTCTTAAGGAGAGGTATGACCACAGCATGTTTAAAGGCAGCAGGGACAGTCGCAGTGGAAAGTGAGAGAATATGACAGATAAAAGGAATAAGAGCAGGAGAGATGGCATTAAGAAGGTGGGTGGGAGTGGGATCAGAGGAACAGGTGGTACATTTTGAGGAAGAAAGGAGAAGTGTAGTTTCCTCAATAGTAACTTCAGGAAAGGGAATGAGTGGAAGGAGAGAGAGGGGAACGGACTAGTGGAGGGAGAGGTGGTGAGGTAGAGAAAGCAAGGTTTATCTTTTGAACCTTGTTGTGAAAGAATTCAGCAAGGGTCTGAGGAGATAATGAAGGGGGAGTTGGGGGAGGGGGCACCTTGAGGAGAGAGTTCAATGTGGTGAAGAGAAGTCGAGGATTAGAGCCAAGAGAGGGTCAGTTGGATATAATAATCCTGTTTGGCACGTAAAAGAGCAGATTGGAAGGAGGTCAGCATGAACTTAAAGTGTAAGAAATCAGCAAGGGCCCGAGATTTCCGCCAGAGGCGTTCGGCAGAGCGGGTACAGGAACATAGGTAGCGGATATTAGAAGTCAGCCAAGGTTGGGGTTTTGTACGCCTTACAGGGCGGGTCATCAAAGGTGCAAGAGTGTCTAAGGCAGAGGATAGAGTATGGTTGTAAGAAGAAACAGCCTCATTGACAGACGTGGATGGTGCCACAGTAGAGAGGAGGTTTGAAACATGGGAGGATAGAGATGAAGGGTCAATATCGTGAAGATTCCTAGATAAATTAGATAAGATAGGATGGGACTGGGAGGGAGGAGATTTAAGTGTGAAAGTTATAAGATGGTGATCAGAGGAGGGAAGGTCAGAGGCAAGGGAACTAGAGGGTGAACAGTTGGAGGAGAAGATGAGATCAAGACAGTGACCATTTTGATGAGTGGGGGAGGTGGAGCATAGTTGGAGATTAAAGGAGGACGTTAAAGCGAGTAACTTGGAAATATAAGAGTTGGAAGGATCATTAGCAGGAATATTAAAGTCACCAAGGATGAGAGAGGGGGAGGAAGGATCATGGAAGAAGGCAAGCCAGGCGTCAAAGTCACTGAGAAAGGATGAAAGGGACTTATCAGTGGGACGATAAATGACCGCTATTCGAAGAGGCAGAGGAGAGAAAAGGCGGATAGAGTGGACTTCAAAGGAGGAAAAACAGTGAGATTGAGGTGGAAGAAGGGGTTGAAATCTGGAGGAGGGAGAGAGAAGTAGTCCAACACCGCCCCCACGGCCAGCAGGGCGAGGAGTATGTGAAAATAGATAACCGCCATGGCACAGGGCTGCGACTGAAGCAGAGTCATCAGGGCAGAGCCAGGTTTCTGTTATGGCGAGCAGATGGAGGTGACGCGAGATAAAGAGGTCCTGGATATAGGCGAGTTTGTTACAGATAGAGCGGGCATTCCATAGGGCGCAAGAGAAGGGCAGAGAAGAGGAGGGGAGTAGAGAAATAGAGATGAGGTTAGAGAGGTCGTGGTGAGATCTGTAGAGTTGGGATAATAGTTGGTGAGGGGGGCCAGGATTGGGATTGATGTCACCGGCTGAGAGTAAGAGAAGGAATAAAAGAGAGCGGAGGAGAGTAGGAGAGGTGTGGCCACGAAGGCGTCGAAGGCGAGAGGTATTTAGGTGGAATGGGGAAGGCAAAATGGACGTAAGAAAGAGGCAGAGATTAAAAGCCAAGAGGGAGGAAGAGGGTAGGAGAGAAGGTGAGGTGATGAAGTCGATGGATGGGCAGTGAGTTCCTGTAGCGGAGAGAGATAGGGGGTGAGGGAAAAGATTAGGAAGGGACAGGGCTAGGAAGAGAATGTGAATAGGGGCCATAAATGACTGAGGTACTTTAGCAACTGGGAAGAAGATTAGATGTAAAGAGTAAAATGCCCCGGCGCACGGCACCTAGAGCGGAGGCCCTGAGTGGATCGGAGTGGACCTGGGTGTCACCCCGGAGAAGGCTGTAAGGATATGCAGATGAGCTGCAAGTCCTCCACAGCACCTGAAAGGCAGCCGGTGGTAGAGCTGGGCACCTCTCAGCTGAGGAAAGGCTTACCAGGGGTTAGGCCGAAGCCAGCATTCCTCCCCCTGAGGGTGGAAACACTGTGCACTTGGAGCGAGAGCCCTGGGCAGATCGGGGTGGAACTGGAGTCACCCCAGATACAGCTGTGAGGAAATGCAGAAGGGCTGCAAGTCCTCCACAGCACCTGGTGGGAGTGCTGGGCACCTAGAGCGGAGGCCCTGAGTGGATCGGAGTGGACCTGGGTGTCACCCCGGAGAAGGCTGTAAGGATATGCAGATGAGCTGCAAGTCCTCCACAGCACCTGAAAGGCAGCCGGTGGTAGAGCTGGGCACCTCTCAGCTGAGGAAAGGCTTACCAGGGGTTAGGCCGAAGCCAGCATTCCTCCCCCTGAGGGTCGCTTCCCTCTCTCCCAGTTCCAGGGTCGTCGTCCCTCCCTCCGAGTTCCAGGCCCCCTCCCTCCAAATTTTAAAAGTCATCTTGACTTACGTCGTCGGGGTTACGGCGGCCGGCAGCAGCGGTAAAAGGCGTGCAGGCTCGGCCCTTCTCTCTCTCTCAGCTCTGGCCCCGCCCTCGCGGTGGTGGTGGCGGCCGACAATTGCGGGGGGGGGGGGAGTCGGCGGCGTTGGGGGGGGGCTAAAATGTACCCCCTCACCTCGGGCTCTGGACCCTTCTCTCGCTGAAGTCTGGCTACGCCCCCTGCCTCAGAGGCAATAAGCGCAAGGAGAATACTTAGCCATTAGGATCAGGTTGATGAAATATCTTCCGTTTCAAAAATATACTATGCTTGGTTGCTTGGAATTGCTTTTAGCTTATTATTTTATGGTTTAGGGGCATAATTATCAATGAGGGCTACCGTTAAGACATCATGTTTTACTGTTAACCTCAGTTATTAGTAACTAGGTTTCACTGCATAAAATGGGACCTGTGCTAAAATAGCACGAGTTTATGGTATAATAACCCACATTTAATGATATTTACACCTTTTCGTATGTATTTATTAGGTTTTACAGGTCATTATACTAAATTTTATATTTAGGCAATATAATTTCATAATTGCATTTTTAATATGATGTACATTGTCCCCATGGTTAGTACATTTCTGCAAAGATATTTTCTGAGTCAACAACATTAATTCTGGTTTGCCAATGAGCTTAACAAATACCTTATTTATTTTAATAACGTTTTTATTGGAACTTTAGCAGGTACAGCATCAGCATAACTACAACTGAAAATTCAGAAACATTAAACTTGACTATAATCACCTTGTGCTAAACATATGTATATCCATAGTTCCAATATTTTCTCACATTTATATCCCCTATTCCCATTGTCCTCCCTCCCTACTCTTTCCCTCCCTTCCCGCTTGCATGGTTATGCTCAATCTTGGCTCCTTTCCCCTTGTCCCCAAGGCAGTCCATTTAGCACTTGACTGTGCGCTCGAGGCGATATCTTGTTTATGTATGGCCCCCACACACTCATGAACCTCAACTGACGCTTAGGGGTCAATCGCGCCCCCCTCGCTTCCCATAGCATGAGTTGGTGTAGCTTATTTCTCCAATACCAGAAAGAGGGAGGTATGTCCAATATCCAATGATTTAAAATGCACTTTTTCCCCACTATGCAGGATTTGCTCAGAAATAAGCGTTCCCCTCGCATGCCTGCCTCCCAATGTCCTGGAATGCTCAACAGCATTCTCTCAAACGTGATGGCTATCGGGTATCCCAAGATTTCTCTCATGCAATTACCTATTTTCCACCAAAAGGCTTTGATAAGCCTGCACTGCCATATGCAATGTGTTATAGTCACATGTCCCTGCTTACATTTTAAGCAACTATCTGAGGGCGTTACCTGTGCATGGAAGGCCCGTCTGGGAGAGAAGTACGCTCTATGTATAAGTCTATACTGGCATTCTTGCAATTCTGCGCTGTGGACAATCTGTGGTATTCCTGTCAGTGCTTGGTTAATGTGACATTCCGAAATTGTGTGCCCCACTTCCCCGCTCCACCTCTCGGCTACCTCCGATACCTGCCTTTCTGGTTGCCCTTTCCCTAATTCCTTGCAGAACCATGAGACTGAGACCTGGCCCACTGCATCACCTTCCATAAATTCCCTAATTTGCCTCCCAAATTTAAGTGACAACCTCCCTTGTGGGAAACTATGCACATAATGCTTTATCTGATAATAGGCCAAGGTCGCTGCCATCCCCCCTGAGCATCTTTGATGGAAATCAGTCTCTGAAATTAAGTTACCATCTGTCTGGAGGAAACTTTCTAACAATTCTACGCCCTGCTCCCGGAGCTGGCGAAACACAGCATTCTCCATGCCTGGTGTAAAATCAGTGTTCCCAACTATTGATATCAATATGCTAGATGTCGGATCTTGCCCCCATCTTTGTAGGAGCTCTCTCCACATATACCACATCGGTCTCAACAGCATGCTATTTTTGATTCTATCAGGCCATTGTCCTTTCCTCTTTGCATGTAGTAGATAATTTAGATGCCATGGGTGGAAATATGCTCGCTCCATCCCTACATCCGTATACGTGGTCGTACCCAAGATCCAGTCCCTCAGGTGCCGCAAGAGACATGCCTGATTGTACACACGCATGTCTGGTATTCCTAACCCCCCCCTCTTCTCCAATTCCCTATTAAGTAATGCCATTTCATCTTGGACTTTTTCCCAGCCCAGCAGAACTTTACCACTAGTCTTCTAAGTGTCCGCACGTCTCGTTTTGTCAACCTCAACGGCAAAGCCTGCAATACATAGAGCCAGCGTGGGAATACTATCATGTGGAACAGCTGAATCCGGCCCATTAGTGACAGGGGCAGCATGGACCACCGCGAAAATTGCTCTTTTGTGTCTCTTATCAATTTGGTGATGTTTAAATTATAAATCTGCCCAGTATCCATTGGGAGTTGTATCCCCAAATATCTAAAGGATCCCTGCACCCAGCGTAGTGGGAACCTCTCTCCCCACTCTCTTTTAAGTTCATCGGTGCTGGCTAGCGCTTCCGATTTCAGGAGATTCAACCGGAACCCCCAAAAATTCCCATACTCCTCTAGACTTTCCATGAGATACGGTAAGGAATGGCTAGGCTCTGTAATCAGCATCAGCAAGTCATCTGCGAAAGCCGCAGTCTTAAAATTATATTCTCTGACGGCAACCCCTCGAACATCTACATTATTTTGGATCTCTCTCAGAAGCGGGTCTAGTGCTAAGATAAAAAGAAGAGGTGATAATGGACAACCTTGCCTTGTGCCTCGTCCGATCGTGAACCAATCAGACTGTAGGCCATTTGCATATATCTGTGCCTTCGGGTCTGCATACAATGCTCTGATCGACGCCGAGAAGCCCGCGATGCCATATCTTTGTAGCACTTCAAACAAATAGTTCCAGTCTACTCTATCAAAGGCCTTCTCAGCGTCGAAGCTTATAAGCATGGCCGGCACCTTTTCTAGTCTGACCTTCTCCAGGGCAACCCATATCCTTCTCATGTTCTTAGCTATCACCCTCCCACGCGTGAATCCCGCTTGAGAGTCCATGATCAAGGTTGGTAAGTACCTTGCTAAGCGATTGGCCAAGATCTTTGCCAAGAATTTTAACTCAACATTCAACAGTGAGATCGGCCTATACGAGTCCGGTCGATCTGCTGGTTTGCCCGGCTATGGTAATACACTTATTTGCGCTCTGTTTAAATACCCTGGCATCTGTCCCTGCCTTATGGCCTCATTAAACACAGCCGCAAGCAAAGGGCTTATTTCTGTATTTAGAAGTTTATAAAATTCATTTCTCAGATTAAACCTCCTGAAGTCACGTTAGACTGCCTTTGGACTTTAATAGTAGATTTAGGCAAGGCATTAATTCCCCAAGTACAAAAGGTAAAACAAGAAGTTGAAAGGGTAGAACAACAAGTAAAACAAGTAAATATTCAAGTGGAAAAACAAGAGAAAGAAATAAAACAATTACAAGATGTACAACAGACTATCTTAAAGGATTTAACAAATTCTAGAAGGAAGATAGAGATTTTGGAGAACTCCACCAGAAGTAATAATTTACGTTTTGTGAATTTTCCCTATCTGAAAGAGATATCTCCTAGAGAGATGCTGAAATTATATTTTCAGGAAATTTTTCAAATAAAAGAAGAAAATATTCCTTTGTTTGCACAAGCATATTACCTTCCTTTCAGGAATCAACAGGTTTCGGATAATCAACCCCTTAATGTGACGGATTTGTTGGAATCTTCTATAACAGACCAAGCAGCAGCTGCTACTTTGGTAGCGACTGTTACTTTTTCCTCAGATAAATTTTGGATTTTTAAACTATTTTATAAAAATCGTGAAAAGATCTTTAAGGGATATAAGATTAATGTCTACCCTGATGTGTCGAGAGAAACACAAGCACGGAGGAAGAAATTTCTTCAGAAGAAGCAGGAAACGTTACAAATAGGAGCAACTTTCTTTTTAAAATTTCCTTGCAAATGTTTGGTTACCTACCGGTCTGAAAAATTTGTTTTTTTTTGATCCCTCTCAACTGGAAGCATTTATAACATCTAGAAGGACAATTGGAACAATTCTACCAACTATAAACAATGTTTGATGACATAAAGAAAGTCCAAATCACGCCTATCTACTATTTTGTTTTATTTTTGTTTCCTTAAGTTCTTCAACTGTTACCTATATTTTGAACTCCTAAATGTGGACTTATATTGGTTTCTGAGGAAATAATTTGGTAATAGATTTTGTTTGACATTGTAACCTCACTTTACTGATTTTTCTTATCAATTTTGTGTATTAGCGAAATTGAAAAACAATAAACAATATAATTAAAAAAAAAAAAAAAAAATTCATTTCTCAAGCCATCCGGCCCCGGGGCCTTCCCCAATTTACTCCATCTGATTACTAATTCCACTTCCTCCTCAGCAATAGGTGCGTTCAGTACTGCTATATCCTCTTCAGCGACCCTTGGTACTTCTATACTATGGAGATACATCTCGCTAGGTCTCACTAAGTCTTCCTGCTGAGTGTATAACTGGCCAAAGAAGTCTCTCAGGATTTTAATAATACCCTCATCAGTGTTTACCCGTACCCCTGCACTATCCACCAATGTGAGAATTTTCTTTGCACCAAACCGTTTGTTAGCCAGTCTTGCCAAAAACCTCCCACTTTTATTGGCAAACCTATACAATTGGTACTTATAATAGGTGGTTGTTTTCTGTATCCACTCCTGCAATAGTTCATTTAAGGCCTGCTGAACCTCCAACAGCTGTCTACGGGTGCTCAAATCCTGTTTTTTTCCCATACTTCCTCTGTAGGGCCACCACCTGTCTTTCCAACCTCACTACCTCCTTATTCTGAGCCTTCTTTTTAAAGGCCAGGTAAGAGATGATGTCCCCCCTAAGGGCTGCCTTGGCAGTTTCCCAGAAGAGAACTGGGTCTGATCTATGCTGCTCGTTATTATTATTATATTCTCTCCATTTTTCCACCAGGTAAGGCATAAACTGGGCATCTCGGTAGAGGTGAGCGGGGAAGCGCCAAGCCCCTAATGTAGGCCGCCCCCCCTCCCAGCCGGATCTGCGCACGCACCCACGTGTGATCTGAGACCACGATTGGGCCTCTTCTATTTTTGTTATCAGCTCCCTTGAAAGCAGTATATAGTCTATCCTAGACATGGTTTGATGAGCTCTGGAAAGGTGCGTAAAATTCTTGTCCACAGGGTGCAAGAGTCTACTACTACTACTACTATTTAGCATTTCTATAGCGCTACAAGGCGTACGCAGCGCTGCACAAACATAGAAGAAAGACAGTCTCCACACATCAACCAGTTCTAATATGTTGCACAACCTAGAGGTTCCTCTCTCCTTTCTGGCCAGTTCCCTATCTGTTGGTTTGGATCAATCCCATGCGGGGTCCATGACATCATTCAAATCACCTCCCACCACCATCGGATTATCTCCCATAGCGTGAATTTGGTGAATAATTTGTGTAGTAAACTGCTTATCATAAGTATTTGGAGCATATATGTTGCAAAGCAGTAGTGGTTGTCTGTCCACAATCACTGATGCTAGGACATACCTCCCCCCCTTGTCTGCCACCACTCTTTGTACCTCTACATTAAGGGTTTTCCTGATTAAGATTACTATTCCTCCCTTTTTCCCCAACGCTGGCGCATCATACACCTCCCCAACCCACCAGGTTTTCAACTTTTCATGTTCTTCTCTTGTGAGGTGTGTTTCTTGCAAAAATGCTATGGACACTTTTTTATTATTCAATACTTTCAATATTTTCTGTCTCTTAACCGGAGAGTGTATTCCCCCCACATTCCATGTCATTATCTGTAGAACGGTCATGTCACCCCCTCTCTCTGTGTTATTTCTCTTTACTGTTAGCCTTCTATCATTCCATTCACACCGAGAGTGTCCCAGCCTCCACCCTCTCAGCCCAATGTGTGTCTCTCTCCACTTTTGCTTGCGCTTCCCCCACAACTGTTCTCATTCTTCTCATTTTACAACACCATGCATACAGGAATTTCCCCTCCCACCCTTCTTTCCTTCCCCCCTCCCTCCCCCCTTCCCTTCCCCCCACCTTCCCTCTATTCCTTCTCTCTTCTTTCACATGCCGCTAGGCATAACTTCCTGCTTTACCAAGGCTGGGGCGCCTTTGAGACCTTTGACTAAGTCCCACCAGTCTCTTATGCTCACCAGTCCTCTGACTTATTAGTTAAGTCCAAGGTTTAAGTCCAGTGTGCGGTTGACCTCTATGGATAGATGTAATTCACCTCATGCCACCGTTTGTCTTGCCTGCTCTATATCAAATAGTCCATGTTGCAAACAATATTCAAACCTTCTTTAACTTAACCAAACAACTGTATTTAACAATGGTTCCGCAGCTACATCCTTTTGATGCCAGCGTGTTTGCCAACAATCCATTACGATGATCTCCGCCTCTATGAAGCGATTCCAGATACTGTCTTTTCCCTTCAACAAACTCCCTCCGAGATCTCAACCTTCGCGTTCCCGTGGGAGCATCCTTTCAACATAAGAGTTCGCGTCTTCCACTCTCTCAAAGTACACTGCTTGTCCATTTTCCAATAGTTTAAGCTTGGCCGGGTAGAGGAGACTGAATTTATACTTTAGTCCAAATAGCTTAGTGCACAGTGGCGCAAAGCTTTTCCGTGCTACTGATACAGCTGTGGAACAGTCCTGGAAACAGAGTATTTTTTTGCCTTGAAATTCAAGCTTCTTTCCAGTATGCAACTCCTGCAATATGAGCGCTTTGTGGGCATAATTTAAGATCTTGAATATTATCACTCTTGACTGTCCCCTATCGTCCCGCCTCTGGCCAAGTCTGTGTGCTCTTTCAATCCTGAGCGCATTTGTCAGCTCCACATTCCCCAGCGCTTCCGGCAGCCATTTTTCCAGAAAGGCGCACAAATTCCTCTCAGGTAGTGTCTCAGGCATCCCTACGAGGTGGAGATTATTCCGCCTCGAGCGGTTTTCAAGATCATCGAGCTTCGCCTCCATTTCGGCGAGACGCGCCCTGAGTCTAGGCTGTTCCTCCGAGACTTTTAGGATGTCATCTTCCGCTTGCCCAACACGCTGCTGTATCGCCTGTAATTCTGTGATCAACTGCATGTGCCTCTCCGTCATTCCTTCTAGTTTGTCTAGAATGAGCTGCAATTTAGCCCCTACCGCCTGCTCCACTGCCACCTTTACCTCTTCAGTGAGTTCTGCTGCCCATTGGGAGCTGGACGATTGCGATGCCAGCGCGACCCTGTCCGCCATTTTGTTCTCCGTGGCGCGGGATCTCTCTTTAGGATCTTTACGCGCTGTTTTCGCTGCCATCCGCGCTGTCTCTGACTCTACCCGCCTTCAGTTCTGTCTCGATATGCCCTCGCTGTAACGTGCCGCGATTATTCGATGGGATGGAGGTGTTACGAGTGCTGTTTTAACCAGGCGCCCCGGAGCAGTTCCTCCTCACGTCTTCACTGCTCCATGCCCCCACCGGAAGTCCTTAACAAATACCTTAATATACACGTTATGTTGTGTATCCAAACACATGTCTTTGAGAAATAGGTAGCAAGGATTAATGTTCAAGTTCTTGTTTGCTTAGAAAATATTTTTGCTCAAAAGGTATGTTTGTTTGGTTCACAATATAACTTCCATATGGCAAACTGGTATTAAGGATTAATGATCAAGTTCTTCTTAACTAGAAAATAAGTGACTTGTCTCTGGGGAAAGGCGATTAAAGCAGCAGACCCAAAATATTGAGAACTTCTGAAACAAAATTTTCACATAAAAGGATTGGGGGTTTTGGCTTGTATTACAAATTGTTAGCTCTAACAGAAATCATTAAAACATTTTTTTGTTGTTTCTGGTGACTTTTTGCTTACTGATCACACTTTTCAGAATAAAGGAGTGCTCTGTGGTCTTTGTTCAAATAGCTAACATTGATTGCCCAGTGTTTATGATACAATATGAGAATTAGATGTGCACTCAAGCTATAAAAAGATGTATTTGCGATAGAATGAACATTAAGGTCCTCCCAAGGACTTTCACTAACTACAGCCTCTCCAAAAGACATTACACAATGTGGTACCCACAAGCGAGCCTTCTCTGGAGTAGCCCCCACACTCTGGAATGCGTTGCCTAAAAGGCTCCACTTAACACAAGACTATCTCTACTTCAGGAAGCAGGTGAAAGCTTGGCTCTTCAACCAAGTCTTTAATGGAAGAAGTAACTACTTGTGTCACTCCTTGTGTGCGTGAGACTCAGCTGCACACACTGCAGCAGGACATGTTTATCCACTCCTACTCTAGCTGAGATAATATTTAACCATCTCTCTGACCTCACGTGCAACTTTCTTCAAATCAATCACCTTACTTTCTTACTCATCTATATGTTACAACTTTGCCTTACCCTTCACTACCAATTATAATGTTCTATTACGTATTGTGTAGTCATTGCAAGTAGTATACCATGCCATACTTTGTATTGTTACTTGAATATTTTTACTGCTCTAATTGCCTATTGCTCATGTTTGATCTGTTCTTACTGTACACCACCTTGAGTGAATTCCTTCAAAAATGCGGTAAATGAATCCTAAATAAAAGTAGGTGTCAGGCGCAAGCAACATCAGCGCTGCTGGTATCCTATTGGGCTACTAAAAATCATACTGTTAAAGACCTAACTTGGAGGATTTTTGCACATATTCCTGTGTCATTGATGGGGGATGATCGTGATGCTCAGCTAAATTATCAGGTGCACTTTTGGATTTTCAAATTAAATTCTATAACTCTAATGGACTAAATGAAGATTTCAATTGGATGGCATTGATTTAATGTGATTGGTTGCTCTTGGTCATGTGATTTGTGAGAACGCTCTGACACTAACTTTCTTTTATTTATAGAGTGATGAGATCTTCAGTAACAGAATTATAAAGAAAAAGTGCAGGGGACAATCACGTTTTATACATTGTGGTAGATGGGCACAAAGAATTTGATGCACTTCTCCCTGAAGAGCAGCGATTCGAAACGCAGTGCTGTGCACTGAAGAGTTTTAAATTTAAAACTAATTTAAAGGCAGCAGATAAGTTAATCATTTGTTTCATAACACTGCCTTTGAAGTTGTAGTTTTTGATATTACCTATAATTTTTTTGTTTGCACTTATGATTGATACATAAGATACATAAGTCCATAAGATTAACTACGGTGCAGCCCCAGGTTACATGATTGACCTAATCAATCTCCCAATCAGAAATAGTACCAGTTCATCACGGTCTTATCTGAATCTCCACTACCCTAATTGCAAAAGACTAAAATACAAGACAACCCATGCGTCCAACTTCTCTTACATAAGCACGCGCCTGTGGAACGCACTGCTGCAAGTGGTGAAAACTTATGATCACCTAAAATTCAGAAAATTATTAAAGACTCACCTATTCGGAAAGGCATATCCGAATGACCCAACTTAGGTGACTCAACCCTGCAATACTTCACTATCAAAGATCGTATTGAACATTGACAAACCCTTTTACCTCAAACCCAACTTGATTGAATCTTATCTTCCCTATCCCACTATAACATTTTGTACTATTCCCATATCGGACTTGGTGAATGCCTTCATGGTATTATGTGAGCCATATTGAGCCTGCAAATGTGTGGGAAAATGTGGGATACAAATGTAACAAATAAATAAACAAGTGTGCTTAGCAACGTTATAATTCAGTATTTGTGAATTGACTGTCCTCTCTGCTAATGGTCAATTATTTTTTAATTTGAGTTTCAAGAGGTGTTTATATATGTGATTTTGTGGATGAGATTGTTGGTTTAATTGCTTGGGATTTATATAACAATGCCTTTTGTGGCCGCTTAGTAATTTTCTCCCTTAGTATTTTCCTATTATGTTTTATGGGGCATATGCTCATCTTGTTTTTTTGAAATTGTCATTTTCATTGTTTCTTAAAACTTTTAAATGGAAAAAACTATACTAACTCCCCTGTTTACTAAAGCTTAGCTTGAGTTATCTGCAGCAAGGCCTATTTTATTCCTATGGGCTCTGCTGCAGATAACTCGAGCTAAGCTTTAGTAAACAACCCCCTAAGTTAAAATTAAATTTTGTTCAAGTTATGACAGTTTTTCTTTTAAGGGATCCTGTAAACTAAAGCTTAGTGTGCATGAAATACTAACCTCCTTGTTTACTAAAGCTCAGGTCGAGTTATCTGCATCAGGGCCCATTTTATTCCTATGGGCCCTGTTGCAGATAACTCAAGCTAAGCTTTAGTAAACAACCCCCTAAGAAGCCCATTTTATACCTGCGCATTTATCATTTAGCAGGTGCTAATTCCATCAGGTATATATGTAAAATAAAAACAGATGAACAGAGAATATATGACAGTTATCCATTCCCTAAAGATTTTTTCAATGTCCATTCATACAGTGAAACATTTTCCCAAGCTGGATGTAGCAAAATCATATATGGTCTGTGCCAGAGCCGGTGGTGGGAGGCAGGGATAGTGCTGGGCAGACTTGTACAGTCTGTGCCCTGAAAATGACAGTTACAAATCAAGGTAAGATATACACAAAAAGTAGCACATATGAGTTTGTCTTGTTGGGCAGACTGGATGGACTGTGCAGGTCTTTTTCTGCCGTCATCTACTATGTTACTATATAAATGATGGAAACTTCTTGCTTCCTGAAAGTGCTGCAAGAATCAACTTTCTAACCTACTTAACACGTACTGAACAATTTTCTCTGTATGGCAGACATGAATGCGAGTCGGTACCAGTGGCGTAGCTACAGGTGGGCCTGGGTGGGCCAGGGCCCACCCACTTTGGACTCAGGCCCACCCAAAATTTTGACACTTGCTGTAGCTGGTGGGGATCCCCAAACCTTGCCATGCTGGAAATTTTCTCTCCAGGGGCAGCCAGCAGCACTTGCCTTGAGCTGACACAGACTGGCCCTTCTGCACATGCTCAGTTTTCACACATGGGCAGGGATGGGTGAAGAGAGGAGAAAACCGGAGGGGGACCGGGGGGGGGGGGGGGGTGAATTCCATGCCCGCCCACCTTGGGCTCTGGCCCACCCAAAATTGGCCATCTAGCTACGCCCCTGGTCGGTACTTTAAACTTTGAAAGATGAACAGACGTTTATACATGATGCTTCCAAGTTTATTTGGTAGTAGTTCAAACATTTTTACTGGACAATTATTGAGTTCCACATTTGCTGTAACACAAATAAATGAAAAAGCCAAAAACATTCAGGAACGTAGGACATTACACAGAGGGAAGAATACAGAGGGACATTTAAACATTGAATCAGTTTCTCTATTATCAATAAATGCAAAAAGGGTTTTCCCCAAAAAACTATCATTCTGTACTATTTATTCTTTTATCTTTACCAAGTTCAGTTATATTAGTATATAAAAAAATCAAATGCAAACATATTAGTTCCTTATTTTACATAAAGGAGCATATTTTCACCAAGTCCTTTGGAGCTTAAGATAGTAAACTAAAACATAGCTGCACATCATAGACTCCATTTCAACTGCAATCTAATCAGCAAAATTACAACTGAAAAAGACCATAAATCTGGCCACCTACAGGCTTAATCTAAGTTTCGTAGTGAAGCTTGTAGAATACCGATTTAGTAATAATCAATCAAATACGAGATATCTACATATGCAAAGATAAGTATTGAACGGAGGAAAAAGCCTCACACGAAACGCTAGGGCATTCCTTTTGTTAATTAATCAACTTTAGGGAGGCCTGCGGAATCATCACTGGCAAAAAACCTCCTGGCTCGTTACTTAATTTAAGCTTGTCACTTTTTTAGATAATTTTGAAAAAAACTTAGCTTTCCAGCTGTTCGTTGTGACTACCCACGGCCCGACTTTGGCCAAGGTTTCGGTTACTGCTTCAGGGTTACTGTGGACTCTAACTGGTATATTTCGCTAGATCATGATCATGCATGAGCACTGATCCAGCAAAATATACCAGTTAAGAGTCCACGGTAACCCTGAAGCAGTAACCAAAACCTTGGCCAAAGTCGGGCCGTGGGTAGTCACAACGAACAGCTGGAAAGCTAAGTTTTTTTCAAAATTATCTAAAAAAGTGACTTGAAGAGCTTAAATTAAGTAATGAACCAGGAGGTTTTTTGCCAGTGATGATTCCGCAGGCCTCCCTAAAGTTGATTTATTAACAAAAGGAGTGCCCTAGCGGTTCATTTGAGGCTTTTCCCTCCATTCAATACTTATCTTTGCATATGTAGATAACACCTACAGGCATAGAGGGGCATAATCGAACAGAAACGCCTATCTCCATGGGCGTTTATCTCCGAGAACGGGTCCGTGAAGGGGCGGAGTGAACCGTATGTTCAAAAGAAAAAAAGACGCCCATGTTTTATTCGCCAAGGTGTGAGCTGGGCGTTTTTGCTTTTCACCGATAATGGAAAATGAAATCGCCCAGCTCAAAAACGAATAAATCCAAGGCATTTGTTCGTGGGAGGGGCCAGGATTCATAGTGCACTGGTCCCCCTCACATGCCAGGACACCAACCGGGCACCCTAGGGGGCACTTTTACAAAAACAAAAAAAAAGGTAAAAGAGCTCCCAGGTGCATAGCACCCTTCCCTTGTGTGTTGAGCCCCCCAAATCCCCCTCAAAACCCACTGCCCACAAGTCTACACCATTACTATAGCCCTAAGAGGTGAAGGGGGGCACCTACATGTGGGTACAGTGGGTTTGGGGGGGTTGGACGACTAGTAGCATTAAGCAGCACAATTGTAACAGGTAGGGGGGGGATGGGCCTGGGTCCACCTGCCTGACGTCCACTGCACCCCCTAACAACTGCTCCAGGGACCTGCATACTGCTGCTTGGGAGGAGGGTATGACATTTGAGGGTGAAAGTAAAAAGTTGTGAAACATCATTTTTTTGTGGTGGGAGGGGGTTAGTGACCACTGGGGGAGTCAGGGGAGGTCATCCCCGACTCCCTCTGGGGGTCATCTGGTCATTTAGGGCACTTTTTGGGGCCTTATTCGTGAAAAAACAGGGTCCAGGAAAAGTGCCCTAAATTCAAGCTACAAACGCATCCATTATCGGCGAAAGGCGCCCATCTCTGTTCGCCCGATAACCACGCCCCAGTTCCGCCTTCACCACGCCTCCGACACGCCCCCGTCAACTTTGTCCGCATCCGCGACGGAGTGCAGTTGAAAGCGTCCAAAGTTCGGCTTTCGATTATACCGCTTTGTTTGTTTTTGTGAGAAAAACGCCCATCTCCCGATTTAGGTCGGAACTTGGGCGTTTTTCTCGTTCGATTATAAGCTGGTTAGTCAGTTAGATTTAGGGCACATTTCTATGAACTCAGGGCTAGCTGGCCAGTGCTGAAAATTATCATTAGTGGCTAACCTTTTCCCCTAACTGTAGGGAATCCATACAGAGAACCACCAAAATATAGCCATTTAGTGGATCTACAGGGCCAGATTTAGATTTAGGCAGGGGAGGCTGGATAACGTGGATGCACTTTGGGGTTAATTTTATAACAGAACACATAGGTTAAGTGAGCAGGAAGGTACCATTTTTGGTGTCATTTTATAAAGACACACAAGCACCTATGTGACTATAAAATATGTGCACAAAATCCATCAATAACATTGACATTCAAGATGCAAACATTGCGTCTGCTCATAAGCAAGTGTAAATGATAGTTTAAAAAAAAATAAAATACATGTGCAGCTTATGATTGCCCGACTTTGCCCCTCTGCACCAGCATACACTATGCATATTTTTAGGTGTGGCTTAATTTTATAACCTATTTATATGCATAAAACAGCATTTTAGATGCGAGAATGGTTTATAGAATTACCCTCTTCAAGCCCAAAGGATTTAGCCACCTAACTCTGGAATGGCTGGATCTTGCTGAAAATCAACCCCGCAATTAATAAGACATTTCTTACAAAATAAAAAACAAACCCGCTGTAGAGGACAAATAAAAGTGCTTCATTTAAGGGACTGTTTTGTGCCACACTTTACGGCATTTATTAAGCAAGCAATTATATAATAACGGCTGCCTTTACATCAAAATAGAGAGGAGGAATCAGCACAGCATGTACCTATGTTGTGCCCGCCCCTTACAATTCAAAAACATGATATGTATTTTGTAAGTTCTGCAAATGTTTCTATTTTAAATAACAACTGCGTTTCTCAGTGTTTACATACAAGCTTGGAAAATGGACAATGATTTTCTGCCTATACTTTATGCTATTTTGGTACAATAAAGTACACACTGAGGCTCATTTTCAAAGCGCATAGACTTACAAAGTTACATATGTGTACATTTCTAAGTCTATGGTGCTTTGAAAATGAGCACCTATATGAAGCCTGCAGAATGATTTTAGGATTCTATTTCGATGAAAATTACTGCTTTTCGCATTTTCACAGAAATATATTTTATTTTTTTGTTACATTTGTACCCCGCGCTTTTCCACTCATGGCAGGCTCAATGCGGCTTACATGGGGCAACAGAGGGTTAAGTGACTTGCCCAGAGTCACAAGGAGCTGCCTGTGCCTGAAGTGGGAATCGAACTCAGTTCCTCAGTTCCCCAGGACCAAAGTCCACCACCCTAACCACTAGGCCACTCCTCCATTACCACTAGGCCACTCCCCCATTCATAAATGAGGAGGATCTGACTTTAAATATAGAACTGCATTAACACTGCTAAATTTTTAAGTTCAAAGACCATTCTAGGCTCCTGAAATCATGACTCCATTTCATCCTTTATGGTGCAGCTGGGAGAGGACTACAGCTCCAGTGATGTAACCTAGTCCCCCAATAAAGCTTTACTATTAAAACTTAATAGCTGTCAACAAGTCATAAGTTGTTGCTGACGACAAATAGGTTCTTTAACAGGAAGCTCATTGCAGAGGCGGTGCAGTCTACCCAACTAACCTCCTGAGTTACTCTGTTGTCAGAATTTAAGTTGCCGCTGTGGAATTCCAGAGAGATGAAGATGGCAGCAATGTTCATCTTTTCAGATATGTGGCAAATAAAGTGAAGGCTTGCTGTTATCCAAGTTTCTTTGCAATCAAACAATTGCATGGTTTTCTAACACAGAGGTGTCAAACTGCAATCCAAGAGCTGTAAAACCATCCTTTTTTTCAGATCTCACTAATGAAACATACATGATATATGTGCATTCAATAGTGCAAGCATATTCACTGGGGATACTCTAAGACAAAATTAGGGGTCCTTTTACCAAGGTGAGCTGAAAAATGGCCTGCGCTGTTGGAGGAGCGTGTATTGGATGCACGCACGCAGGTCAATTTTTCAGCGCGCCTGCAAAAAAGGCCTTTTTTGTTTTTGGCCAAAAATGGGCGTGCGGCAAAATAAAAATTGGCGCGCGTCTATTTTGGGTCTGAGACCTTACCGCCACCCATCGACTTAGCGGTAAGGTCTCACACGTTAACTGGGTGGTAGTCGTCAGTGCGCGTACACTGACGATTACCGCCTGGTTATAGCCATGCGGTACAAAATAAAAAATATTTTCTGACACAAGTAAAAAGTGGAATTACCAGCTGGGGCTTGCGGTAGCTGGGTGGTAGTTCCAAACCGACGTACGTTGGCGCCTACGCGCACCCATGCTGACGTGAATTGGACGTGCGTAGGCGCCTACGCGCGCCCGTGCTGACGTGAATTGGACGTGCGTAGGCGCCTACGCGCGCCCGTGCTGACGTGAATTGGACGTGCGTAGGCGCCTACGCGCGCCCGTGCTGACGTGAATTGGACGTGCGTAGGCGCATACGCGCGCCCGTATTGACGTGAATTGGACGTGCGTAGGCGCCTACGCGTGCCCTTATTGACGTGAATTGGACGTGCGTAGGCGCCTACGTGTGCCTGTATTGACGTGAATTGGACGTGCGTAGGCGCCTAAGGGCCCCTTAATTTGCAGTTTTTGAGTATTGCAATTTGATACTTCTCTTCTTTAAGAACACTGAAATGATACTTCCTCTCAAGAAATGACTGAATGCATAGCAAATACTGCGGTGAAGCAAAGAAACTGATAACCACACCAGCTAATTTGAATTATTTCAAATTATCCTGCATCCTCTAAGACCGAAGAATTTTTAACTCTTTTATTCTGTGACTTTGTGAAAATCATCCTCGATTTATGTACCACTTCAGTCATCTAAAGTGCAATAAGCTATATTAACTGTCCACAAATTTATACTTTAGAACGCTTTGCTTTCTAGTGCAATGAGTCTGAATTGTTCAGGACTATAAGATTCAGTTTGGTATGTCCATATTTTGGAGCACAATAGCCACTCTGCTTGGAATGTATACCTGAAAAGAGAAAAGGATAAAAACCAGTGTTCAAATGATGCACACTATACAGTATTTCTGAATGTTATCATACATCAATCCAATATACAGAGCGTAAGTGGTACGAGACAAGAGAGGGAATTAAATTTAGAAAGACTTGTTTTCTAATTACCAGAGGAGGACACTATAGACTAACTCAGCACAACTTTGTACAGTAGTAGTTAAAGTTGTTTATTCTTAACCCTTTAGTGTCCAATGTTCCTATAATAAGCCATATGGGAACAGATTGATGGAACACTGGACAGTAACGGGTTAATTCTCCCTAAAATAAGTCTCGGCACCTAAAATTCTCCCCTTATTAGAGAACTAAACATGACCATGGCACAGGCAGCATGTCAGTAATCCAGCTTTTTCTTATGAATGAAGTATTGCTAGAACTTAGCTTAAGGCAGTCCACAAAGATCCCAACGGATGGAGTTGCTAAGCTGGCAGTGAATTAAATCCCCTTGAAGAAGCCGAGAGGTGAAGCGGGTTTCTGTTGGGATCTTTGTGGACTGCCTTAAGCTAAGTTCAGCTGTTTAGCAATACTTCATTCATAAGTGAAAGCTGTTTTTATGAGCATATTCTGCTAAAAAATCTATGTAATGACGAATTAACAAAAACTTAACAAAAAATGTAAACACAAAAATTTACTTAAAATGAGAATTATTTTTAGGGATGCTTTTTTTAGAGCAACGAAAGAAACTGTGAACTGTGGTTCAAATATCATGACACCCTGACAGGGCCGCCGAGAGGGGGGGACAGGGGGGACAAAATTCCCCGGGCCCGGCACCGCCGCCGCAGTCCGGCCTGCCCGCCCTCCGTCGCACCCGGAACTGACCTTAAGCGCCTCCCAC
Organism: Microcaecilia unicolor; assembly: GCF_901765095.1. Lineage (NCBI taxonomy): Eukaryota > Metazoa > Chordata > Amphibia > Gymnophiona > Siphonopidae > Microcaecilia > Microcaecilia unicolor. The sequence goes on from NW_021963016.1 coordinate 281,518, forward strand.
ACCTTCGCAGCAAGTAGCGGCAGACCACCCCTTCCTTCCGTGTCCCACCCTCGCCTGACGTAACTTCCGCGAGGGCGGGACACGGAAGGAAAGAGAGGTCTGCCGGCGCTTGCTGCGAAGGTGAGGGAGGCGCTTAAGGTTAGTGCAGAGGGCCCGGGGGTGGAGAGAGGGTCCGGCCCGGTGGCTGGGGGGCCCGGCGACCTCAGGTGGGGGGGGCCCGGGGGTGGCTTTGTCCCGGGCCTGGCCCAGTCTCTCGGCGGCCCTGCACCCTGATATAGGGTTTATTTGATTGGTTTACCGCAGTCATCTGAGGCCTTTTTCCTCCATGGTTTTATTTTTCAATTAAGTGAGCTATTTTCACTCTTTGTTTTGGGTTGATTGCGTATATATTTGAGTGTTTTTTTTCTCCTTATATATTGTTACTTCTGCATGGTTATTACACAAATTCACTTATCAGAAGTACATCATTAGAGATGTTTTTCCCTCTATAGGAAATCTGGTAAGGAAGTCTGCTGGTGACCATAGTCTCGACTGAATGGTAGGCTTTGCTAAAACAAATTGGACTGTTTCACTACAGGAAACAGAAAATATATATTTTTGTCCCAGAATGACTTTTTGTTTCTTAAATTGTTTCTCCTAAATAGCCTGAAATCCACATGCATCATGGTAATTTCTTAACGTATCAAGATGAAAACCAGTACTGAACCTACCATCAATGAACAGGAACGATTATTGTATGAAAATGCTTCAGTGAAGAAATCTGTGTTATGGTCCAGTCTCTGGTGTCCTCCATATTCTGCTGCATCAGAATCCAGCACAATCTTATATTTAGAAAAGGTGGTTAAGGACCTAACGTATTTTGATACTGGAAGAAAACCTGTAATTGTGTTTGCTGACAAAAATAATTTCAATAAAAAGTATTACACTGATAAAAATAAGAAATGCCATGCTGGGTCGGACCAAAAGGCCCATCAAGCCCAGTATGTCCTAGAGAATAATCCAGGTCAACAGTGGCTAGATTCCTTACTATTTAGCCTCAGGTAAAAGCTGTGGCTTTCCCACACATCTAATTTAACTATGGACATTTCTTCCAGGAACTTGTCCAAACATTCTAAACCTAGTGAGCTACAGTACATTAAGGGGTCCTTTTACCAAGCTGCAGGAAAAAGGGCCCTGCGGAAGCGCCAGGGTCCTTTTTATCACAGCGGGTAGGTAATAAGACCCCAGGCACACATGGCCATGCGGTAAGAGAACTCTTACCGCATGGCCATGCAATGGGGAGCTCTTACTGCCAGCCCCTAAGGTGGCGATAAGGGCTCCCGTGCTAACCCGGTGCAATTACCGCGCTAACCCGATGCCCGATTATCGCCAGGTTACCGCTGCGCAAGCCATTTCTGGGGGTTTTCTTTGTCCCTTGGAAATGCCGTGTACTCGGGGTGGGACTACAGCCGGTGGCTGCGTTGGGCTGGCGGTAGTTCCGCAAGAGCGAGCGGTAAGCCCGCGTTGGGCTTACCGCCGCTCTGTAAAAGGGCCCCTAAATTTCCAGCAACAAGTTCCAGAGCTTAACTATGCGTTGAGTGAAAAATATAAACGTTTTCTCCTATTTGTTTTAAATATACTACTTAGTAACTTCATGGCGTGTCCCCCTAGTCTTTGTACTATTTCAAAGAGCAAATAATTTAGGTTTGCTCAGGATAGACATTTCTCCTCTACCATCTGCTCTCAAAGCTGAAGAGCCTTGCCCTTTTTAGCATTTTTTCATAAGATCTTTATTATTTTAGTCACCCTTCTCTGTTCCTTTTCAAATTCTGCTGTTTCTTTGAGAGGCGGCAATCGTACACAATACCCAAGGTGTGATTGCACCATGGAGTCGATACAAAGGCACCATGATACTGTTTTATTATCTATTCATTTATTGATATAATTCTTAACACTGTTTGCTTTTTTTTTTTTTGGCTGCCACTACATACTAAGCAGATTTCATCATATTGACTGCAATGACACCCAGTTCCATTTCCTGGGTTATGACTCCTAACGAGGAACCTTACAACATGTCGCTCTAGCTAGGCTTATTCTTCCCTAAGTGAAATCACTTTGCAACTTGTTTCCATTAAATTTCTTCTGCTGTTTGGATGCCCAGTCTTAGAAGGACCTCTTGCAGCTTCTCATAATCCACATGGGATTTAACACCTTTGAATGATTTTGTGACATCTGCAAATGTGATCACCTTACTCATTTAGATGTATATTTTTCTACTGAGAAAGTTGCACTATTTAATCCACTCTGTTTTCTCTTTTACCAACCAAGCCAAACCACCACAAGGGTGGAGGTACACAAATTCCTACGAAAAGTAGAATCTGAGGAAAGGGGGAGTAGGAGGAGTAGGCTCTTGAACAACACCAGTAGGCGACGTAGATAGGAACAATCTCTTTATTTAAATATACACTCGACTCAACACAGCCGTGTTTCGGCGCTACAGACGCCTTCTTCAGGAGTCTTGTGATATATAAATATACGAATATTAAGCTCAAAGAGAATGAAAGCAAGGCTTCTGCTACAATTGTAATCCACTGCCGATGCAGGAAAAAAGCTCAGCGTATTCAATTGCACTTCTGTGAAATAAAATAAAATAAAATAAAATAAAGAGATTGTTCCTATCTACGTCGCCTACTGGTGTTGTTCAAGAGCCTACTCCTCCTACTCCCCCTTTCCTCAGATTTCTCTTTTACCAATCCAAAAAAGGGCGTCGTCTCTTATCTCACAACATTTTAATTTTCTCCAGAGTCTCCTATTAGGTCTTTGCCAAATGATTTCCAAAAATTCAAATACAGAGGTCTATTTTTGATAGAATATAGAGATTAGAGCTGAGACATCCAGGTTAGGATGTGCACATCTCCGGTGGTACTGTAGAAAATGGTCTTCCGGAGTACAGCTTTATTCTAAAATACACGCAGGAGTGCATATGTATTTGCTGGCATGTTGCAGGAAGCAGCCATTTTACAAAAATATACATTTAAAAAGTGATTCGGGGAATCTCAGCAACTTACACTTTTAAGTGTTGAGATACATGCAAATTGGCATTTTACAACTTACATGTATATATGTTGGCATTTACACATGTATGCCAGCTATTTTATAAACTTACATGTATAAATGCTGCTAATTATATACAGAGGCTGCAATCTTTATTTGCAATTTGGAGGGTGAAATGAGAAATGGGGGATTAAGGTGGATCACTCCCTTAGCCTCTACTGTAAAGGGCTGGCCCAAATAAGCACTTTCAAAGCATGCATGGGGGGGGGGGGGGGTGAGAAGAGGCAGAGCAAGGTGAATATGCTCTGGGGAAGGGGCAGCAAAATCTGAGAAAATACCATGGGGATTTGACGGGGGGGGGGGGGGGGCGAGGGCAGGGCAGACAAAGCTGAGTGCGTACCATGGGGGGGGGGGTGGAAATAAAGCTTGAGGGTGTGTGGGAGACAGAATAACAGCTGGGGAGAGGAGAAAATGGGTAGTGTGCTGGGTGGTGGGGGGAGAACGAGAGGTGGGGTACAGCATGCAGGAGAAGACTTTGGGGGACAGAATTAGAGGCCTTGCTGAGAATTAAAGGGAGAGAGAACTTTAGTTGGAGTGAGAGATGGAACTGAGGAGGCTGGAGCCTGAGGAAGAAAAGGCAGGAGGGAATGTCAGGCCTTATGTTGGGGAAAGTCTGTGCAAAAAAACCCCCCTAAAAATAAACAATGCAGAATTTTTAAATACTGTATGTAGAAGTTTCAAAACTTTTATGCAGAATTCTCCTAGGGAGTATAAACTGCAGGCTGTATTAGGGGGTGGGAACTTGCTGGATTTGGGGATCAGAATAGGTGTGAACTGAAACATGGCAGTTAGCGCACGGAATGTACTGCTTGCTGTCACTTATGCAGTCTGGAGCACAGACACTGTAACTGTGGATAGTCTTAACATGTAGTAAATCACTTTTCAGTATGGTAACTGCCAGAAGAAAGGCTGGGCATGCCTCTAACGATTACCGCCCATCCGTTGTACTTACTATGTGTTAGTAGACGAATAGCATTGGATACTTCTGTGTTTTATTAATGGTGGTTATTTACTGTTTTTGTTTGTATTAATACCAATAGTACCAATGGGACCTGTGGTAAAATAGCACTTTTTAGTGTGGAAGCATTTACAGAAGCTTTGGAGCTTCGTGTGTATAGGCTGCAGAGATCTGGCATAGGTGGGGCAATCTAGAGTAGGGACTTCCCTGACACCACTGGGGAGGGACCCTACCAGAAAATTGTTTTTTTTTTTTTTAATGTGGAAGTGTTTTTGGAGTGCGGCCGCAGGGGTATGACCAAAGGGGCACATTTGGCCCCTTTGGAGCCAGAAAGAGTCTGGTTATTTTGCCCGAAAGATGCTCTCTGTTTTGTTGATCAGTATTTACCGATGGATTTGTTTACTTTTGTTTTTGTTTCCTCTTACTTTTTACTATCTTAAATATGGGGGGGGGGGGGGGGAACAAAGAATAAAAGTGAGATCCCCAACACAACTGGCACGTCACCTTTTAGGTTGATGGACAAATGTGCAAAATTAGACTATGCTTTGCTAAAATGTTATCTACTCCAATGATTATAACTCAGATGTTTCTGAGGAGGTCCACTTACCCCACCCCTACCTCCAACTTCCTTTAACAACTCCAAGGGCGGGTCTCCCACTGAGTAGTTGGTACTGGGGATGCATCAGTTAAGACTCTTCTGGCTCTTACTTCTGGAAATGCTATTCTGCTCCCAGTTTCATGTCCAAAGGCTTTGGAAAATTTCCATAGGTCTAAGAATCTGACTGTGGATTTTTTCTTTTGCTCATTTTTGTCTGCTGAGATTTTGTTTTATAAATATTTAAAAAGGAAGTGTTAGTCAATGTCTAATGCTGATTCTATGATATTATCAAATCTCTATTTGCCATAAAAATAATTCTCAGGGTTCTGAAGTTGAAGTATTTGATGTGCTTGGAGCAGACCCTGAATTTGATCTTACTAAAATTTGGGAGACATCCCAGTGTGAGGTCCAACACTGTGCTACTCTCCAAGTTACTTTGGTTTTTATTGAGAGCTTCCCTGATCTGGATGTTGTCTGATGTAGCAATGTCTACACAGATAAAGCGTAAGCGATTTCTTGTTGGAGTTGTCCTCTAATGTTTAGTGTAGCGGCTTGAGAACAAGGGAAACAGAGTTCGATTCTCACTGCAGCTCGTTGTGACTCTGGGCAAATCACTTAACCCTTCATTGCCCCAGGTATAAAATAAGTACCTATATATAATGTGTAAACCACTTTGATGGTAATCACAGAAAAGCAGTATATCAAATCCCATCCCCTTTCCCTTTCATTTAAAAAATCTGTACGGTTGAAATGGGAGCTTCTTTTCATGCAATTTATGATTAGTTTTTAAGTGTGCAACACAAAAAACAACCACAGAAGGGGAGAAACTGGATCCGCTATGAGGAGAAAGGTCTCTAGTTTTTAAGGGTAACACTTTTCTTTGATCCAGTTCACTTGAAATTTTTTTTATTAAACAACCAGCAGTGACAAAAATGTAAGGGAATATATTATGTAGTAGTAATGTACTGATGAGTATGGTTTTCCTTTAAGTCTGTGAAAATTAACACTTTGTGCTCCCATTGATGTGTGCTTGAGTACGATAATTTTTCCTTTATGCATTATGGATTGTTTTCTTTTGTATTATGGTATCTAGGAATTCCTCATTAAAAAAAAAAAAAAAAAGGCATTTCTTAACAGCACCCCACATTGATAACTATGCCCTTTAGTACATGTTTGTGAGATAAGGAGGCATACAACTTAATAAAATGAAACAAAATGTTTCAGTGCACAACTAAGCTGCAGAGTTTGCTGCCGGAAGATATTAAGGTGTAACATAGTGAGGTTCAAAGAAGGTTTGGATATGTTCCTGGAGGAAAGCGAAGATACTTACCTGTAGCAGGTATTCTCCAAGGACAGCAGACCTTATATTCTCACAATTGGGTAATGCAGTGCTGTGTTGCTGATCCGGAGCTTATGACAAGCTTAAAAGAGCTTAGTGGAGCGTGAGACACTCCACCATGCATGCATGAGTGCCTTCCCGCCTGCTGAGAGAGCACGGTTACTGCAGTTAAATACTACAGCATAAAAAAAGAAAAAATAGGATACAACTCTTAGGGGAGCTGGGACGGTTACTGAGAATATAAGGTCTGATGTCCTCGGAGAATACCTGCTATAGGTAAGTATCTTCGTTTTCTCCGAGAACAAGTAGGCCATCAATTCTCACAATTGGGATATCCCTAGCATCCGGGCTCACAGAACAACAAACACTGGTCAATTGGACCTCGCAATGATGAGGACATAACTCAGATTATACTGAAACTGTATACAAACTGAGTGAGAATGCAGCCTGGAAAAGAATAAAATGGGAATAAGGGGGTGGAGTTGGATTTTAGACCCCAAACAGATTCTGCAACACTGTCTGCCCAAACCAACTGTCTCATTGGGTATTCTGCTCAAAGCAGTAATGAGCTGTGAAAGTGTGGACTGAAGACGTCGCAGCCTTGCAAATTTCTTCAATGGAGGCTGACTGCAAGTGGGCTTCTGACACAACCATGGCTCTAACATTGTGAGCCGTGACATGACTCTTCAGGGTTAGCCCGGCATGGGCATAAGTGAAAGAAATGCAATCTGCCAGCCAATTAGAGATACTGCGTTTCCCTGATGGTGACCCCCATCCTATTGGGATCAATAGAAAAATGTTGGGCGGACTGTCTATGGGGCCTTGTCCGCTCCATGTAATAGGCCAATGCTCGCCAGGATGGGTACGAGGTCGGGGAAAGAATGTTGGCAAGGCAATTGAATGGTTCAGATGAAACTCCAAAACGACCTTCAGCAAGAACTTAGTATAAGGTACATCCACCATTAAGGCCTGAAGCTCACTGACTCTACGAGCTGAAATAACAGCCACCAAAAAGATGACTTTCCAGGTCAAGTACTTCAGATGGCAGGAATTCAGTGGCTCAAAAGGAGCTCTCATCAGCTGGGCGAGAACGACATTGAGATCTCATGACAAAGGTGGAGGTTTGACAGGGGGCTTTGAAGCAAACCTTGCATGAACAACTAAAGGCTTTCCAGAGATGGGCTTACCCTTTATACGTTGATAAGCACTAATTGCACTGAGGTGGACCTTTACAGAGTTGGCCCCACACTTGGAAATGTGTAGAAGGTATTCAAGCAGAGTCTGTGTAGGGCAAGAAATAGGATCTAGGGCCTTGCCCTCACATAAGATGGCAATCCTCCTCCATTTAAATGAGTGACATCACTTACTGGAATCTTTCCTGGAAGACAGCAAGACATAGGCGCCCGGTATAAGAGGCTTGGACAGGCTAAGCCTCCCCTGCTGTGCTCTGAGAGGTTTAAATTGTTCCTCACAGCAGGAGCTGCAGTGAAAGCCCTCTAGCCTTGTGTAACCAATTGTAGAAATTGGTTTATGGTTTGTTTAGCTTACTGCTGGGAGAGCTGGGGAGGGGGGGGGGGGGGATTGGCTAGAGGTGTCCTGGGTTGCCAGGGAGATATTTAAGGATGACGACTTCCTGACCTGCACTGAGCACAGATAGCAACAGAATCGGATACTGGACCAGCATGATCAGAAAACGTCACCAGACTACAAAGGTAGAAAAGATCATTTTATTTTCATTATAGTGTTTGGAATATGTCCACTTTGAGAATCAGGTGCTCAACATTAAAAGTTTATATTTATTTACTTATTTATGGCATTTTATCCCACATTAAACATGAATTAGGGTGTTTTGTGGCTCTACATGAGAATTGTGATGATATGATCCCTTGTTTCATATTGTTGACAGTCTGCATTTTCCGTATGGGTGGTATATTGGTGTATTAGGTTCTGCCCAGTGTAATATTTATGGTACAGTAAGGTTCTGAGTGTGTTTTTGCACAAAGTTGTGCATAGTGTTTTGCAGCTCAGTGATTGTGGTTAGAATATGCGTTGAGCAACCACTTTATTCTTTGACATATGATACATATCTAATATCTAAATTTAATAAAAAGTATTGTGACTTATTTTTATTTATTTTTCTGTGTGTTATCAGACAATTATGGATTTAAGCTCCACCCCTGGCCCCACCCCTAACTCCACCCCCTTTAGCCTCCCCAAACAGTTGGGCCACCGACTGCCTATGCAGCAAGACCTGGAAGACACCTTCAGAAAGATCCAAGGAAGCAAATTCTAGGCTCTCAACATCCAGGCTGTGATAGCCAGAGATTGAAGGCTGGGATGCAGAAGAGATCCCTCGTTTTGCGTGGGAGTGGTTGTTCGGAGGATAACTCCAGAAGAAGAGTGAACCATATCGGCAGTGGCCAATAAGCTGCGATTAAGATTATGGTCCCGTAGTCTTGCTTGAGTTTCAATAAAGTCTTCCCCACAAGAGGAATGGGAGGATACGCATACGGAAGACCTGTACCCCAATGCAGGACGAAGGCATCTGATGCTAGTCTGTTGTGGGCCTGAAGTTCTGGAACAGAACTGAGGGACTTTGTGATTCATGCGAGTGGCAAAGAGATCCACTGAGGAGTTGCTCCACGCTTGGACTATCTCACAGGCAACACCCATATGGCGAGACCACTCATGCAGTTCCATAACCCTGCTCAGCCTGTCAGCCAGACTGTTGTTTTTGCCCGTCAGATAAGTGGACTGAAGGAACATGCTGTGTTGATGAGCCCAGTGCCACATCCGGATGGCCTCCTGACACAGAGGCTGTGATGATCTGATGCCTCCCTGCTTGTCCATTTGAATGAGCATAATTTGGCGAGACAGCTGATCCCTGAAAGCCTTTAGAGCATTCTATATCCCCCCCGGAGTTCCAGGAGATTGATCTGAAGATCTGTTTCCTGAGTGAACCAAGCTTGAGTGTGAAGTCCATTCACATGAGCTCCTCAACCCAGGAGAGATGCATCCGTCAGCACCTTTTGAGGTTGAGGAATTTGGAATGGGAGTCCCAGAGTCAAATTGGATCAAATTGTCCACCACTGAAGAGAGTGTACGAGTTCTGGGGACATTTGGATGACATCTTCCAGACTCCTTGTGGCTTGATACCACTGAGAAGCCAGGGTCCATTGAGCTGATCTCATGCGAATATGTGTCATGGGTGTAACATACACTGTGGTAGTCATGTGGTCCAACAATCTCAACATCTGCCGAGCTGTGACCTGCTAACTGGGGGCACCAAGGCATAGTCTGTAGAACTCCTGGCTCTTTTGAGGGCACCATGGAATTGTGAGGCAACTGGGGCCTATCAAAACCAGGTATACTGTGGATCCAATACATATTGTCGATCTTCTTCGTCAGGACAGGGACTGACAGAGGGGACTCCCAATTCTGACTGAGGACTTCCTTGAGTGCCTTGTGGAGAGGGACAGTCACAGCCTCCCTAGGAGGAGACTTGGAAGTCCAGGACCTCAAGCATCTTAGCCCTGGGCTCGTACTCCAAATTAAATGGAATAACCTCAGCTATTTCCTTTAGAAAAGAGGGAAACAAAAGGCTCTCTGGAGGAGACTTTCAAGTGGAGGGGAGGGGTTCAGAGGGGATGCCAAAGGACCTATCCTCTGAAAATTACCTTGGATCCTCCTCAGAGTCCCATGAGCGTTCCTCATCAGTGTCAGACAGCAACTCCACATAAGAAGGCTGAGACCGAGCCTGCCTTGACTTAGAGGAGCCATGTCCTCGAGAGGAGTGTCGAGAAGTTGGCTCCCACCTTGACTCCAGTGAAGCTTTCTCCATCGACATCGAGGGGGTGTCGGCTTGAGTGGCAGTCGACACCGGAGCCGCATGCAGCACCAGTATTGGAGGTCGCACCACAGGTTGAGAGCCAAGCGAGCCCACAAAGGCAGCAGGGTAGGCGCAAGCACCCCTGATGCACACCAGTTCAAGAGGCCACTCAGCAGCTCAGAAAGTAAGGCCCACGCTCATCAAGAGCCGCCACAGGGAAAGACTGGGAGGCTGGCTCCGAGACAGGCTGCAGAACTGATGAGGCAGAGATGGGAGTTGGGTCCTGGCTGCTAGGGGGCTGATGCATCAGCATCTCTTGGATACAGGGGGAGAGGTCCTCCCAGCGCCGACGCTTCTCTGGTGCCAAATTCCTCAGCTCTCAGCACAATGATGCGTCGAGGACGAGCGATGCTTCTTGCCCATCACCTGAAGCTTGGCATCGAGACTCCTCGATGCTGATGATGACATCAAATCCTCACGTCGTCTCCAGGTCAGGTCTGACTGTGGATGGACCTGGGGGCTCTGCACAGCAGGAGGCCTCAAGGCAGATGGAGACCCACTCGATGCATCACTGCTCCAAGTGTCTAAAGCTCTAACAGCAGCCATGCTTACTGACACTCCTGACGCCGGTGCAATACTCGATGTCGATGCCAAGGACTCGGACCCGGCTCCAAAAATCTTCTTGCGTTGAGCCTCTCTGGACACCTGAGTCCTCTTCTTCATAAGAAGACAGAGGACACAGTTAGTAGGGCTATGGTTGGGCCCTAAACACTGAAGACACTGAATGGGTGTCCTTACTAGAGATGGTCCGATTGCACCGGGTCAGCGCTTAAAGCCACTGCAAACTTCAGTGGACATGGACAGAACAACTTCTGCAGACAAATCAAAAGACATGATGGTGCCTGAAAAAAAGGGACAAGGCACCAGAAAAAAAGCAAGGGAAAAACCTGTCCAATCAAGGTCTAAATGCAGCTTAAGACAAGAAAAAAAAAAGGAAACTTAAAACTGGGGAAAAGGAAACTAAAAGAGTACAGGAAGAAAAAGGGACTGAAATCTGAGAACAGGCACACCAAAAAATGAGGTGAAAAGCCCGAATAGCACCAAAAAAAAGAAGCTCTTCCAGACCGGGAGTGAAGAGAAACCACAGATTCAGTGTTCTCATCTAGGTAGAAAAACAACTTCAGGAACTGCACTCTTGCGGTGGGTGGGAAGGCACTCGTGCATGCGAGGTAGAGCGTGTCTCGCATTCCACAAAGCTCTGTTAAACTTGTCATAAGCTCCAGACTTGGCAACGCGGCGCACGTTACCCAACTGTGAAAATTAATGGCCTGCTTGTCCTCGGAGAAAGGTCTTTACAAAATTATCAGCCAGGTAGACTTGGGAAAGCAATCACTTCTCCCTGGGAAATATATTTATTTTAAAAATTTCATATTCTACTTTATTTCCCCAAAATGTCCAAACTATGTGTTTCTTGGTGTGAGATGTGAGAGCAGAGCACATGTGCTTATTTTGCATTTCTAGAATAAGCGTAAAAAGGTCACCTTTTTGTATTATTCTCATAGGCATCCTGTTAAATTATCCCCCCAGTGTACACGAACACACTTTTTACAATTTCTTTTTTTTTTTTTGTTGTTACATTTGTACCCCGCGCTTTCCCACTCATGGCAGGCTCAATGCGGCTTACATGGGGCAATGGAGGGTTAAGTGACTTGCCCAGAGTCACAAGGAGCTGCCTGTGCCGGGAATCGAACTCAGTTCCTCAGTTCCCCAGGACCAAAGTCCACCACCCTAACCACTAGGCTACTCCTCCACTCCAACAAAAACTACAACTCCCACATGGCCAATGGCCTGTAGTTTCTCAATGGATGTCTTCTATAGCAGGTCACATGGAATGCACCAATCTGGTCCCCAAATTGGTGCCCCTAGTAAAAACTACACAGGGACGAGATGCAAAATCAGGATGAATGGTCAAGATTTGCATTTCTTTTACACCTGCTTCAATTTCTGTGAGAGAATGTAAGTATCATTAGGAACACATAAGAAAGCAGGTTGATACCTAATCTGCATAAAACAAAGTTTTATGCATAAAACATAAAACAATAGAGTTTGTTTTATGCAACTCTATTGGAAAGCATGTGTTCTCTTATGAAATCACCTCCCATATGCATGCACATGTTAGAAACAGTGCAAAATTAGAAAACAATGTTGATTACAAAGTACATTCCTCTTAGCAAATGAAAGGATATTTTCCTGATAAATTTGTAGCTACTCTGTATTCAGTATAGCTTTTATATGGATGAAAGTTGAACACGAAAAGGAGATTTGCCCTCTCAAAAGCAATGACTTTATCCCCTTCATGCTTTGCACTCACAAAGGCCTGGAAGGATTTTGAATACAAATATGTTATTTCTAAAATTTCTCTCCCTCTCAAGATTATAAAGGAGAACTCTACAACAATACCACTTATGGAATTTAACCCGGGGGTTACCAAATAAAAGATGGACATTCTTTTACCTGCAAATTCTGACAGTGCATAGCAATGCATTTCTATTGCAGCCTGGAATGACAATTCAAATTATATTGGGTATATAATATGCTGTAAATAAAGGAAAAAAGAAACAAACCACATACAGATTTTTCCTATAAATATAATAAACCGGGATAACAAGTGTACACAATAATACATTTATATTGTCCTCACACAGCAATTTTGTTCCCAGCAAATGAAAAGCTGAGGTATATCAACATTTGAGAAAAACAGCAGCAGAGGGAGAAAAAGGGCTGATTCAATGAGCAATGACTGCAAAATTACAAAAGGGTCCAAAGGAAAAGAAAAAATGACATTCATGATATGCGAGATAAGCAGTTAAATTCTAAGGGGTCGATATTCAAGGAATTTAAACAACCAGGAGAGATTCCTCGCTGTTTAAATCGCTTGTCTGCAGCTAACCGTGGACATTCAGTCAGGGGCGTATCTGGACTTTGCCGGTAGGGGGGTCCAGAGCCGAGGTAAGGGAGCACATTTTAGCCCCCCCGGCAACCCCCACCACCATTGCCGCCACCCCCAGACGCCGCCAGAACCACCTCCATGGCCCGCCCGACGACCGTCTCGACCGCCGCTGACCCTCCGCCCGCTGTCGCCTACCTTTGCTGGCGGGGGACCCCAACCCCTGCCAGCCGAAGCTGTCTTCCTTCATTTTTTTCTTCTTTCTGAGTCTGACTCTGATGTCCTGCATGTACACAACGTGCAGGACGTCAGAGTTAGACTCAGAAAGAAGAATCAAACAACAAAGGAAGACGGCTTCGGCTGGTGAGGGCTGGGGTCCCCTGCCAGCAAAGGTAGGCGACGGCAGGTTGGCGGTTGGAGGGGGGGTTGCGAGGGCCGTTGGTAGGGGGGGTCCAGGGCCAAATCTACAGGGCCCTGGCCCCATTACAGATACGCCCCTGCCAATGGGCCCTCACATTGATAGTGTAACTGAATACCTGCAGTTAGAACCTAAGCTGAACCAAACCAGTTTGTAGGCGGTCCAAGGGTGGAGTCGGCACTTAACCTCATAACTGCATAAGGTAGCCGCATAAATAACACAGCATATAAGACAATCCTATCTTTATGAGGTTCACCTTATACAGTTAAGTACTAAATCTGGCACTTAAACACGTGTTGGCTGGCCACGTATGCCTAAATATTCAATGTTGGTGCCCAGACATGGCCCACACTGAGGGGTCCATTTACTAAGGGGTGCCAAAAAATGGCATGCACTTGTGTAGACGCGTGTATTGGATGCACGCAGGTCCATTTTTCAGTGTGCCTGCAAAAAAGGTGTTTTTTTAAAGCCAAAAATTTGATGCATCTCCATTTTAGTCCTGAGACCTTACCGTCATCCACTGACCTAGCAGTAAGGTCTCACGCGTTAACCGGGCGGTAATGCTCTATGTGCGTACAATGCTGATTACCGCCCAGTTAGTGTCGTGTGCTGGAAAATTCCCGGCGCGCTTAGTGGACGCATGTAAAAAAAAAAATGAAATTACCGCCCAGGCCACGCTGTAGCCAGGTGGTAGTTCAAAATTGATGCGTGTAGGACGCGCGTACGCGCCTACACGACTTAGTAAAAAGGCCCCTGAATATCTGGGGATAAGGCTGAAGATGGCCAGAAAAATGCCGACCACCACCGGCTGAATATCAGCCCATATTTTATTTTAAACACCTCTTAAGAAGTGAAAAGTGGTACACATATCTGCATGGCGCAAAATCAAACCAGGTTTTTGGGCAGGAATTTATAATTACAAACAAACCAAAAAAAAAGAAAAAAACTCTCATATAAACATTCCTGTATCAATGTGTGCAGTTAATAACGTATCTTTGGATGTGGCACCGCTTGTCATCCAGAACACTACGTACTGACGAAACCCATGTTTCACACAGGCTAACAACTAGAGCAGTAGGGTGCGAACCAGGAAAACCCCAGTTCAATCTCGCTGCGACTCTTTGTGACCTTGGGCAAAAATCACTTAACCTTCCACTGCCTTATGTACAAGCTTATGATTGTGAGCCCTCCAGAGAAAGGGAAGTATCTATTGTATCTGATGCAACCTGCCTTGAGCCAAAATACACATAAATAGAACTATATAACATTTTTACGCATATAGGAGGGGATTCTATATATGGCACCTAAAAAATCCGTGTGGAAAACGTTTCCACCTAAGCGTATTCTATAAGTCGTGCCTAGATTTAGGAGCAGTATATAAAATACGCTTAGGCGGAAATCATAGTACCTAAATCTATGTGCCTCCATTTATACTAACAAAAACATGACATAAATCCCGGCACATAAGATTTAGGTGCAGAGGACCACATTCTATAACAGTGAGCGTAAATTCTGAAATGCCCACAAAATGCTCATTTCCCCACCCGTTACCACGCCCCCTTTTGCCTGTGCGCAATATAAGTTAGGCACACTGCTTTACACAACATGTTTAGCGAGTTGTATATGTAAATTCTAATTGTCAATTAGTGCTCATTATTAAGTGCTGCTATCAACACTAATTAGCTTATTAGGCCAATTAAGTTACATGCGCTCTTACGGAATACGCTTGGATTTTAGCGTGGAACTCTAGGCACACTATATTGAAACTGGGGGATAATGTGCACACACATGTAACATGCACACAATACATGCAAACTGCATATCTATGTACAAATAAAATCGTATAACAAGAACACTCATATAACAGATGATTTACCAGTCTACTCTTACATTGACATGATAATTGCAAAATTAATGCATTTATTTTTAAAGGCTTTTCTTTTTAGGTTTTTTGCAAGCATTATTAGTGCACAAAGCCTGCAAAAAAACCTAAAAAGAAAGATAGAAATCCTTGAAATCAAATGCGCTAATTTTGTAATAAGCATGTCTTAGTAAAAATACACCGGTATAGTGCACTCACATATATAGCGTACAAGGGGTAGGCACAGTTTGTAAAAACGTTTAACATGCACATTATTCCCCTAGATTCTATAAAGGTCACCCAAAGTTGGAAACGATCCAGAGATAAGCGAGCAACTTAATGAGCCAATTACAGTCAATAATTGAATGTGAACAATTATTGTCATTAATTGGCACTAATTTGGATTTGCACACACACGACATAACTCTAGGGGCCCTTTAACTAAGCAACGTAAGTGCCTATGCGCGCCCAACACGGGTCAATTTTGAGTTACCGCCTGGCTACCGCGTGGCCCTTGCGGTAATTTCATTTTTGATGTGCGTCCGCTATGCGCACGGAAAAAAATATATATATATTTTGTACCCCGCGCTTTCCCACTCATGGCAGGCTCAATGCGGCTTAGGTACTTATTTGTACCTGGGGCAATGGAGGGTTAAGTGACTTGCTCAGAGTCACAAGGAGCTGCCTGTGCCTGCAGTGGGAATCGAACCAAGTTCCCCAGGACCAAAGTCCACCACTCTAACCACTAGGCCACTCCTCCACTTGTATTTCTGGCACGCGGGTGGTAATTGTCATTCTACGCACACAGACCATTACTGTCCCATTACCGCTGTAGCAAAGAGGCAGTGACAGATTCCTGGTTTTAAAGTTGAAGATGTCTGACATCAAAGGAGCGTGCGCCTGCAGGTATAGCGGTTTACATATATTCAGGTACTTATTTTGAACCAGGGGCAAAAGTATGTAAGTTAAGTGGGTATTTGCAGAATAGCACATATTTGCATAAATGCACAAATCCCACCTATGTGGGACTGGCACCCACAAAATGTGTGTTCATACTTGTCTTTTTTCCTGTTAATTTATTTATTTAGATTTTGCTCACACCTTTTTCCAGTGGTAGTTCAAGATGAGTTACATTCAGATACACTTGGTATTTCTCTGTCCCTGGAAGGCTCACAATCTAATTTTTGTACCCGAGGCAATGGAGGGTTAAGTTACTTGCCCAAGATCAGAAGAAGCATCAGTGTGATTTGAACCAGCCACCTCTGGAAGTCAAGACAGGTGCTCTAACCACAAGGCTACTCCTCCACTCCATAAATGAATGTTGTAAGTTTACACTTCTCTTAAAGACAGCATACTATGTGTACATAGGGCGTTCTTTTTTCTGAGACGGCACGCATGTGTGATTGTTCACTCATGTGTACTAGTTTGTACATGCATGCCCCTCAGAAAAAAAGTGTGCCCTATGTGCAGGTAATGTGTTCAAGAGCGCACTATAGGGGCAATTTGCAATTGCGTGGAGGAGTGGCCTAGTGGTTAGGGTGGTGGACTTTGGTCCTGAGGAACTGAGTTTGATTCCCACTTCAGGCACAGGCAGCTCCTTGTGACTCTGGGCAAGTCACTTAACCCTCCATTGCCCCATGTAAGCCGCATTGAGCCTGCCATGAGTGGGAAAGCGCGGGGTACAAATGTAATAAAATAGATACTATTGGAGATTCTACATAGAATGTTGCTATTCCACTAGCAACATTCCATGTAGAAGGCTGCGCAGGCTTCTGCTTCTGTGAGTCTGACGTCCTGCACGTACGTGCAGGACGTCAGACTCACAGAAACAGAAGCCTGCGCGGCCACATTGGTGATCTGCAAGGGCCTTTCTACATGGAATGTTGGAATAGCAACATTCCATGTAGAATCTCAAATAGTAGCAACAGTGGAGGAGTGGCCTAGTGGTAATGGAGGAGTGGCCTAGTGGTTAGGGTGGTGGACTTTGGTCCTGGGGAACTGAGGAACTGAGTTCGATTCCCACTTCAGGCACAGGCAGCTCCTTGTGACTCTGGGCAAGTCACTTAACCCTCCATTGCCCCATGTAAGCCGCATTGAGCCTGCCATGAGTGGGAAAGCGCGGGGTACAAATGTAATAAAATAGATACTATTGGAGATTCTACATGGAATGTTGCTACTATTGGAGATTCTACATGGAATGTTGCTACTATTGGAGATTCTACATGGAATGTTGCTATTCCACTAGCAACATTCCATGTAGAAGGCTGCGCAGGCTTCTGCTTCTGTGAGTCTGACGTCCTGCACGTATGTGCAGGACGTCAGACTCACAGAAACAGAAGCCTGCGCGGCCACATTGGTGATCTGCAAGGGCCTTTCTACATGGAATGTTGGAATAGCAACATTCCATGTAGAATCTCAAATAGTAGCAACAGTGGAGGAGTGGCCTAGTGGTTAGGGTGGTGGACTTTGGTCCTGGGGAACTGAGGAACTGAGTTCGATTCCCACTTCAGGCACAGGCAGCTCCTTGTGACTCTGGGCAAGACACTTAACCCTCCATTGCCCCATGTAAGCCGCATTGAGCCTGCCATGAGTGGGAAAGCGCGGGGTACAAATGTAATAAAATAGATACTATTGGAGATTCTACATGGAATGTTGCTATTCCACTAGCAACATTCCATGTAGAAGGCTGCGCAGGCTTCTGCTTCTGTGAGTCTGACGTCCTGCATGTACGTGCAGGACGTCAGACTCACAGAAACAGAAGCCTGCGCGGCCACATTGGTGATCTGCAAGGGCCTTTCTACATGGAATGTTGGAATAGCAACATTCCATGTAGAATCTCAAATAGTAGCAACAGTGGAGGAGTGGCCTAGTGGTAATGGAGGAGTGGCCTAGTGGTTAGGGTGGTGGACTTTGGTCCTGGGGAACTGAGGAACTGAGTTCGATTCCCACTTCAGGCACAGGCAGCTCCTTGTGACTCTGAGCAAGTCACTTAACCCCCATGTAAGCCGCATTGAGCCTGCCATGAGTGGGAAAGCGCGGGGTACAAATGTAATAAAATAGATACTATTGGAGATTCTACATGGAATGTTGCTATTCCACTAGCAACATTCCATGTAGAAGCCTGCACGGCCACATTGGTGATCTGCAAGGGCCGACTTCTACATGGAATATTGCTACTATTGGAGATTCTACATGGAATGTTGCTATTCCACTAGCAACATTCCATGTAGAAGCCTGCGCGGCCACATTGGTGATCTGCAAGGGCCGACTTCTACATGGAATGTTGCTAGTGGAATAGCAACATTCCATGTAGAATCTCGAATAGTAGCAACAGTGGAGGAGTGGCCTAGTGGTTAGGGTGGTGGACTTTGGTCCTGAGGGACTGAGTTCGATTCCCACTTCAGGCACAGGCAGCTCCTTGTGACTCTGGGCAAGTCACTTAACCCTCCATTGCCCCACGTAAGCCGCATTGAGCCTGCCATGAGTGGGAAAGCGCGGGGTACAAATGTAACAAAAATTAAAAAAAAAATAAAATTGCATTATATTGAACACAGACTTTTAAACCAGTAAGATTTATGCACCCACCTCCTCCTCAGTCTACAGGTATAAGAATTTTGTACCTTTTTTGCTCAATTTTTTCAGACTTTTTAAAAAAATCACTTTAACACTTCAACCATTCTAAAGTTGATTTAGTTAGAATACTCATCTCAAGATGAAGAGAGAAGTATTCAAACTAAATCACTTTAGTATGTTTCAAGTGTTAAAGTGATGAAAAAGTTTGGAAAAATTGAACGAAAAAGGTACAAAATTCTTATACCTGTAGACTGAGGAGGAGGTGGATGAATAAATCTTACTGGTTTAAAAGTCTGTGTTCAGTAAGTGGCACCGCTGAGGTCTACGGTATACTTGAAATACATGGGAGGTAGTTTATGTATTGGGGTTAACAAGAACCTCCTGAAAGACTGTTGCAATTGCCTGTTGGTAGTTAGGCACATAAATGCCATTGTTCTATAACCTGCACGCCTATCTGCCTGATACGCCCCTGCCCCTTCCAGAATATTGAGGGCAGTTGTATGCGTAACTGCCAATTAACACTAATCATAGCCAATAATAGGTTAAGGCCAATTAACATATAATTATTAAAGGAGCCCGTGCAACTTTCTAGAATTAAGGGATAAATGGACAACATATGTAAAGTCAAAAGAAAAAAGGCAGATCAAAAAAGACAAAAAAATTGAACAGGAGGGTAACAGAAGAAGTGGTTTATTACAAGTTACCCGACGTGGCCACGTTTCGCCCTCAGGCTGCGTCAGGGGTAAAAAAACTAATAGGGGTAAAAAGCAAAGTAAACCCCTAAAAGTAGTCCTACAACCACCTTACTGCCAGTCAACATAGCATTGTGAAGTTTGCTGAGTAAGCTTGGGAAGCACTTATGTAAGGTGGTTGTAGGACTACTTTTAGGGGTTTACTTTGCTTTTTACCCCTATTAGTTTTTTTACCCCTGACGCAGCCTGAGGGCGAAACGTGGCCACGTCGGGTAACTTGTAATAAACCACTTCTTCTGTTACCCTCCTGTTCTATTTTTTTTGTCTTTTTTGATCTGCCTTTTTTCTTTTGATTTGCCATTTCTGTGGCAGATCTTTGCCTTTTTTTTGTTTCTGTCAACATATGTAAAGAACAACTCACAAAAAAACTCCAGACCACCCAAAACACAGCGGCCAGACTGATATTTGGTAAAACACGTTTCAAAAGTGCCAAACCCCTCCGAGAAAAGCTACACTGGATTCCAATCAAAGAACGGATCACCTTCAAGATCTGCACCCTTGTCTACAAAATTATCTACGGTGTAGTCCCAGGATACGATAGACCTCATAGACCTACCAACCAGAAACAGATCCAGATCATCTCGTACATACCTAAACCTTCACTACCCAACTTGCAAAGGACTCAAATACAAAACAACCTATGCATCAAGTTTCTCCTATATAAGCGCACAAATATGGAACGCACTCCCAAAAGCCGTGAAAACAATCCACGGCCACCTAAACTTCAGAAGATCACTAAAAACCAACCTCTTCAAAACGGCCTACACTACAGATCCAATGTAAATCCCCACATCCGGCCACACAACTAAACCAAAGACCATACTGGACAATATACAACCTCCCTCTTTTCGACCCTAATGGAGCCTGGAATACATCTACCTTATTCGAACACAACATAACCTTGTATCTGTTCTCTACTGGATTTGGCAAACGCCTTACGGTACTGTGTAAGCCACATTGAGCCTGCAAATAGGTGGGAAAAAGTGGGGTACAAATGCAACAAACAAACAAATAAATAAATAAAACAGTGAACACGATTAACCACAAACAACATTTGTTTTAAATGGCTGCCCATCCCTAGCACACATACGCTTATAAATGCCATTATTCTAAGCATTTATGTTATAGATTTATTTCCATAATGCAACACCCAATATACAGAGGGAGGTAAACATAAAAGTTCTTCAAGAATCCACCTACAGTGTGAATTGGAAGGAATCAACTCTATACGTGTGAGTAATTTTTCTAAGAATTAAAAAAATAATTAAATAGTGAATGGAGGATGATCAGTGAAATGGGACCACCCCTCAATCTCCGTGAATGGCTGTTATGAATTCGTTAGCAAAGTCACTCTCTCACATCACCCTCAACAGCATCATCAAACATCCTCCTAAAGTGCCCAATAAACTGAAAATTGATTCCAATCCAAATCGCTACATTAACTTTTTTTTTTCCAATATTCACTCAATTAGTTCAATAAATATGTAAGGCCAGTATCATAGGAGCTGACTCTGTGGGTGCTTGAGCACCCCCAATATTGAGAAAATTGCTTGAATGTGTCCAGGGAAGGATTGTTTCCATTAGGCTTAGCACCCCCAATAATTCTGAAAAGTTGGCTCCTATGGCCAGTATGGATACCATAATCTAAAAACTTTGATGCCTTAACTCACGCTAAAACTGAATTTACAACCACCAGTCACTTATCTTTAATAGCTGGAGTACATTAAACTACACAACACAGCACCACACTTCGATATTTCCTCAGGGGCAGTACCACTCATGAACGAACTGTTACCAGATAGTCCAAAAGCTGACTTGGGACTTGTCTTTGGACTATCTGGCAGCGGTTACACGGTGATTTAATAATATTTTCCAACTATGTTTGTAAGAATAATGAATTTTGCAATTCTAAACAGGAATGCAACCGATTTGAAAGCAGAACTGTATCTTATTGATTGTAGCTTACCAGAGGAGCTGCAAGCCAGCCACATCTTTCCTCCAGTTTATTCATATCTCTGTCAAAGGCGTACAGGTAGCGATAACGAAGATGATGATCATCCGCTAAATTAAACTGTCTCCTAGCATAATGGTAACTCTCATTATTTCCTATTCTTGGGAAGTCTAACCACTCTGGGTGGCCAAATTCGTTACCTGTGTTAAAAAAAAAAAGAAAAATACATCATCAGGTAATCCACACAAAAGGAAACACCATTAAAAATCAGAATTGCATGTTCTTCAGACAAACATTTATTTTATACCACGTTTCTGGAAAAGAACCAATGTTCTGCCCCCATTTGAAATGTGGATAGATTATATTATCTGTGAGTATTAAGTGCTGTTGTGCTATGAATCTCAAGTTCCTATATTTTTGTAGGTTTCTTTTTTTGGTTTTTGTAATTGGCCCTTTCTGAGCACGTGTTCTGTTCCCAGTGTCCTTATTAGCTCGCCTTGCCTCCAGGCATGCTGGGTAAGCAGCTTTTCCACCCTCCCATCCTGTCTTAGAAAAAACAACATGCTCATTTATGCAGTGTTTCCAGAGTACCCCTTGCCAGTCAGGTTTTCAGGATATCCACAATGAATATACATGAACTTGATTTGCACAAACTGCCTCCATTATATGCAAATCTCTTTCATGCATATTCATTGTGGATATCCTGAAAAACTGACTGGCAAGGGGAACTCCAGGACCGGACTTGGGAAACACTGACTTAAGAGAACTGAATCCACCGTGCTGTGATCTCGCTGCTTGTGCCTTTGTAGTCCATGTGATTTCACTGTGTTTTTACAAATGTACATATTTACAACATTACCAACCCACATGTAGCTGAATCCCCAGCCTCTCTTGCCCGAGAGAACTGGTTACAGAATGGCAGTAACTCTTAGTTCCAGAACATCTCAATAGTAAGGTTTGTTTTGCTTTCCTTTGATTAAGGGGTCCTTTTACTAAGCTGCGGTAGTATGGGTGTGTGTTTCTGGAACAACCTAGGCCATTTGGGAAAAAAGGCATCTTTTAATGGGGCAGTAAATGGTTGTGCACTAAAATTAAAAGTAGCACGTGGCTATTTACTGCCTGAGCCCTTACAGCCATCCATTCACTTAGCGGTAAGGGCTCACGCGCTACTTGTGCGGTATTCAGGCAGTGTGCACCAATGTGGCCACACTGCCAATTACTGCTGGGAACTCCCCCCATGGTAGAAAATAGAAAATTATTTTCTACCGCAGGAAATAGCACGTACCAACTTCGAAACTACCGCAGGGCGGTAGTGCTAATTTGGCGCATGCTACCCACGTGTTAGCCCTACCACTGCTTAGTAAAATGGCCCCTCACTGCATTAACGAACAACTGGATCAAAAGTTTTCAGTCTACCTTTTCCGTAGATGGGAAGGTGGTGAACTAGAGGACATGAAATGAGATTGAAGGGGGGCAGAATCAAGAAAAATGTCAGGAAGTATTTTTTCACAGAGAGAGTTGTGGATGCTTGGAATGCCCTCCCGTGGGAGGTGGTGGAGATGAAAACGGTAACGGGATTCAAACATGCTTGGGATAAACAAAGGAATCCTGTTCAGAAGAAATGGATCCTCAGAAACTTAGCCGAGATTGGGTGGCAGAGCCAGTGGTTGGGAGGCGGGGCTAGTGCTGGGTAGACTTCTACGGTCTGTGCCCTGAAATGGCAGATACAAATCAAGGTCAGGTATACACAAAAAGTAGCACATATGAGTTCATCTTGTTGGGCAGACTGGATGGACCGTGCAGGTCTTTTTCTGCCGTCATCTACTATGTTACTAGTCACCTTGGTAATGTTAGTATTGGTTTAACTCTGTCAAAGCACTGTGAAATACTCTAACAGGCCAGAAGAACCAAAGTGGTTTACAATAAAACTGCATAAAAATCATTAAGACGACATAAAAAAAAAACCAAGCAGAAACAGATTGCAATGAACAGAAGAGCAATTATCTCTGCTCCAGTAGGATGGTAGAAAGATACGCTTTTAGTTTCTTGTAAAAAATGCCATAAAATTCAGCTCAGCTCTAGACTCAAGTCAAGTGGGATGGAATGCTATAGGGTTTGGCATTATTATTGAAAATGTTCTTGCACACTACTTGTACTGATTCAGATTTCTTATTTCTAAACAGTATTTTTAAAAAATGAATAGATGGTTTGCACAATGAAAACTTTTGGCGCAGAAGAACATGAGATTTTTCAGTTGTATGTTGAAAGAACAGAACATCAGAAGAACCAAAAACAAGTTCTGCATCTTTAATTTTATCATCATTTGTATGTATTTTGGCCTCCTTTGGATACCTCTGTGGAGAGCAGAGATATCCACTGCGTTATGTTTTAAGTGATGTTTTGTACTGTGTATATTTTATTGGAAACCGCTTAATTGTAGGTGGAATACAAGCAAATAAAATGAATAAGTTGCCTTTCAAAATTCACACACACTATTCCTGCATTTTAAATCTTGCATATAAATTAAACATTTGAACAGCTACTGATCCCTGAGGTACACCACTGATAACATCCCTTTCCTCGGAGCAAACTCCATTTTCTGTCTCCTTCCACTTAACCAGTTTTTAACCCAGTCAGTCACTTTAGTGCCTATAGATTCTCTGTTTATTTATCAGTTGCCTGTGAGGAACCGGGTCAAAAGCTCTGCTAAAACCCAATCTAGTGCCCCTCTCACATCCAACTGTTTGGTCACCCAGTCAAAGAAATGAAATAATATTTGTATGACATGACCTACCTCTAGTGAAACCATGCTGCCTCGGATCCTCCGTTGTATTCGATTCGAGAAACCTCACATCCTCCGCTTTACAAGCATTTCCATTAGTTTACTCACCAATGAGGTCAGACTGGCAGGTCTAATTCTCAACCTCCTCCTTACTTCCGCTCTTGTGCAGAGGGGCCATTCCAGACTCTAAAGAAGCATTGAAGAGGTCCAACAGAGCTGCCAGAACGTCTCAGTTATGCTATGATGCCAGTACCCTTGGAAGTATCCCATCAGGTCCCATTGCTTTGTCTATTTTTAGTTTAGCTAGCTCTTCATGAACACACTCTTTCGGTCCTTGTCTACCATCCATCCATCCCCATTAGCTGTTTTCTGCGGCCCTACCCCAGCCTTTCATATGTGAATACAGAACAGAAATAACTGTTAAGCATTTCAGCTTTATCTTTATTATCCCTCCTCCTCACCCTTGAGCCTCACAATGCTATTATGGCACTTCCTCCCATCACATCTAAAAAAATGTCTTGTCCCCCAATTTTACCCTATCAGCTATCTTTTCTTCCATTTGCATTTTTGCTTTCCTAACAGCTTTTCCAGATGCTCTTAGTTTTTCCAGGTATTTCTGCCACCTTCCTCTTTCTGAGTCGTCTTGTAATTTATGAAGGCTGACCCTTTTTCCCCTCATACCTTTTCAGCTACTACGTGCATAAGATGTGCTATTCTACCACTAACTGTAGCCCAAATTGATAACTTCCCCTCCTAAATCTCTATTTATAAAATATAGAGCT
The DNA here is from genome assembly GCF_901765095.1 of Microcaecilia unicolor. NCBI lineage: Eukaryota > Metazoa > Chordata > Amphibia > Gymnophiona > Siphonopidae > Microcaecilia > Microcaecilia unicolor. The sequence continues at coordinate 306,401 of NW_021963016.1, forward strand.
TTCTACTGGAATCCCTTCTCAAAGCCAGAAAGATTTTCTTTTCATTTTTTAAATTTAAATATTGGATTCAACATATAAATTATATGATTATATTCTCCGATTGTCTCCTAGTTTCATCACAACAAGACAGACAGACTCCACAATGAAAACAAAAAATATAATCTATTTTCAACACTGAAAACTCCTTTACAAATCCCTACCCTCATCAATAACCTGTTTTGGACCATTACTTAAAGGTCACCCAGATCTTAAATTGACCAGTGCACTGTCATTACAGGGCTGTTATCTTAAATGTCCCATAAATAGCACCTATCTGAATGGAAATTTAGGTTGTTCCCAACAAGCAGCAACTTTTTTGGTTTTTTTTGAATTGTGAATGTATTTTTGTACACTGCTTAGAATTGCTGATAATGCGGCTTATACACGTTATAAATAAAAATAAATTGCAGAACTCTTTTACAGCATGCTAGATTGCCCCTATCTCTAGGAAGTGTATGTAATGAAGTTTTTCCTGAGAAGACCATAAGCCTGGGTGTGAGTCCACCTTCGAATGCTCCCTGGTCCAGTTTGTCAGGACAATTTGGGGGTGCAGAATTTGGAATGGAATTCACTCTGCTAGATGTTGATAGATATAAGCCTCCAGGAAAGAATTTCTGAAAGGTTAAGTGATTTGAATTGCATCTTTAGGCTTTGAGTGGCTTGAGTCCACTGTTAGCTCATAGTCCACTCAACCTGTTACATATGCAGCGATTCTGGGATACAGCAGATTGGATGAGAACTGTTGATATATCATTGGAGAGAATCGTTGATACAATAAGAGATACAATTTAAACCCCTGACGCAGCAATGGCGAAACCGGGGGCTCCCTGTCGGGTTGAGGAGTGGAGAACACCGGAATGATTAGAACACTACAGCGTGTAGATGAACTAAGTGATTTCTAATGGTGTCCCTTGACTGATCTCATTTAACAGAACTGTATTTTGTATCAAGATTGTCTGAATAATTTAGAAAGAGTGGAGACACACAGACTGGATAGCTGATAAGTACAGTGAAAGTAGACCCCTATATGGGGATTAGTTTAAAATATATGAATGGAGTTTTTTTTTAAGCTATATGATGGCACGCCGAGCCTACGCCTTATAGCCGACTATGTCGGGCTGGCTGGGTGGCGACACGGAAGCTTTTTTCTACATTAAATTAGATTAATTTGACTACATAAGGGTGTGAGTGTCCCACACTAGCATTACACAGCTGGTGTGAAGTTGTGTTGTGATTTTCTAACATATGCAGACAAGCCAAAAGAGAGTTACATAACTGTTGAGGACATGCAGCCAAACATTCTCCATCTGCTGACCTTTTACAATTTTCTTTCACTATGGATACTAGATTTATGGTCCTTTCTTGTAGCAGAAAATGTTTTTTTTGTTTGAGTCATGTCTAGAACAGACCCTATGAATTTCAATAATGGGTTACCAGGAGGCAAATACCTTTTGCTCCTACATCACAAATGCAAAGCAGAAAAACACCCTTCACTATCCAATTTCTCCCCCCACTGTGTGCAACAAATATCCAGAACCTCCCCACTACACCCCAACTTCTTTATGCCATATATTGAATTATATAAAATAGTATCAAAGTTGAGAATTTAGTATTTTGACAAGTACTACAACATACGATTATTTTTTCGAATTCAATGTACATCTAGTATGAACAGAAAATCAGGCTGTCCAGTAGTACTTACCCATGAAGTTAAGATAGCCTTCACCCCCCAATGCATGAGTTATGAGACGCAACATTTTATGAAGTTGAATTCCACGATCAATAACATGAGTAAGGGGGGACATAACGCTCATGTTTGAATACATTTCTGCATCCATCAGCCAAAATGCAAGTGTCTTATCTCCAACCAAGGCCTTCAGAAACAACAAAATGGCTTAATAAAAAACATTGCCACTGTTTCATTAGTACTAAATTTTATTTTATTTTAAAGAAGCACCTAACAAAAATGTTATTGTGATATTTTCTTGATTTTAACACCGCCCATTTCTGGATATCTTTATGGTAAGATCCAAACACATGTTTCTCTTCTAATGCACGACATACAGGTAGCACAAAAATTCTAATGCAGGCTGATATGGAATTACAATGGGGACCTAATGGAGCAGACAGTTTTAGAATTCGATCTGCGTGGTGTTTCAGCTTGGGTTTGTAGACAAGGGTCACAACATACAGCTTTGAGACTTTAGAGAACAGAACAGATATAGGGGATGGAGAATTCTAAATTGGAGTTTCTCTCAGACCTGTGAGTAACAGAAGTTCATTATGAGCAGACTCTGTTTGGGTTCCAAATAATCTATTCTGATTATGAACTTCTTCCTTCAAAGCAGGGGTATCCAACTTCAGCTCTCTCTAGGTTGGGTTTTCAGGGTTTCCCCAATGAATATGCTTGAGATCTATTTGCATACAATGGAGGCAGTGCATGCAAATAGAACTCAGGCAGTATTTGAAATGTTCAGCTTTTGGTCTAATCCTCTGTGGTCTGGGCTAGAGGCAGAAAGAGACATTACACTGAAGAGTATCATGTTGATCTACCCAGAAGCTCCTCTTTCCATGACTATATCAATTGGGGCACAGCCCGAGATCTGATTAGGCCAGAATGACGCTCAGGTGCATAGAAAGGAACAGACCAAAGGTCCATCAAGCCCAACAGTCCACTTTAACAATGGTTTGTTGACTTTTAAGAACTTGCCCAAACCTTTTTTAAAACTCTGTTAGGCCAACTGTATTTACCACACTCTCTGGCAGAATTAAGTATATGTTGAGTGAAGAATATTTTCTCCGATTTGTTCTAAATGCACTTAGTATCTTCACTGCTTGCCTCCTAGTCCTTTTGGGAACAGTAGTGATTCACGTCTACCTGTTCCAGTCCACTCAATTTTATAGACCTCTATCATATGTCCCCTCAGTTGTTTCTTCTCTAAGCTGAAGAACCCTAGCCTCTAGCCTTTCCTCATAGGAGAGTCATTCCATCCCTTTTATCGACCTTCTCTGTACGTTTTCTAATTCCGCTATATCTTTGAGATGCGGTGACCAGAACTGCACGTAATATTTGAGGTGCAGTCACACCATGGAGTGATACAAAGGCATTAAAATATTATGGTTTCTTTTCCATTCCCTTCCTAATGACTTCCAACATTCTATTTGATTTCTTGTCCACCACTGCACACTGAGCAGAGCATTTCAACATATTGATAACACCTAGATCCTTTTCCCAGGTGGTGACTCCTAATGTGGAACTTTGCATCATGTAGGTATAGTTTCTGATGAAACCTCTTTTGGAGTACTGTTACCGTACCTTCAAAGTAAATAAACAAAATGAAGTCGGTCCACAGGGTGGATACCAAAATGATCTGTGGTCTTTGTCATATGGGGACAGACTTAAAGATCTCAAAACGTACACCTTGGAAGAAAAGTAGAAGAGGGGAAATATGATACAGATATTTAAATACCTCTGTGGCATAAATACACAGGAGGCAAGCCTCTTTCAATTAAAATAAGCTTTGGAAAGAGGGGGCATAGGATGAAGGTGAAAGGGGATGGACTCAAATGTAGTCTAAGGAAATACTTCTTTATGGAAAGGGTGGTGGATGCGTGGAACCACCTCCTGGTGGAGGTAGTGAAGACCAAGACTATCAGAATTCAAAGAAAGAATGGGACAAACAGTAGGGATTGGCAGACTGGATGGGCCATACGGTCTTTATCTGCCATAATTTTCTAGGCTTATCACAATGGTGTCAAGAGTATCACTGATTAGCCACAATAGAACAATTGCTGAGTGGGGTGGACGTAAATTGATTGTTTACTCTTTCCAAAAAAAATACAAGGATTGGGGGGCATGCAATGAAGCTGTTAAATAGTAAATTTAAAATAAAATCGGAAAAATATTTCTTCACTCAACGTGTAATTAAATTTTGGAATTTGCTGACAGAGAATGTGGTAAAAAGCTGTTAGCTTAGCAATGTTTAAAAAAGTTTTGATAATTTCCTAAAAGGAAAAAAGTCTATAAGCCATTATTAAGATGGACGGGAAAAATTCACTGCTTATTTCTAGGATAAGTAGCGTGGAGGGGCATAATTGAACGTCGCCGGTGATCTATTTTGGTGGCGGCGCTTCAGCTGGCCGGAACCGTATTATTGAAAAAGATAGCCGGCCATCTTTTTTTTCAATAATACGGTTTAGCCCGGCCAAATGCCAGTTTGCCAGGGTTGAGATGGCCGGTTTTATTTTTCAGCGATAATGGAAAAAAATGCCGGCAATCTCCAACCCAGTGACATCCAAGGTATTTGGTCATGGGAGGAGCCAGCATTTGTAGTGCACTGGTCCCCCTCACATGCCAGGACACCAACTGGGCACCCTAGGGGTCAGTGCGGTGGACTTCAGAAAACGCTCCCACATGCATAGCTCCCTTAATTTGGGTGCTGAGCCCCCCAACCCCCCCAAACCCACTACCCACAAATGTACAACACTACCGTAGCTCTTAGGGGTGAAGGGGGCAACTACATGTGGGTACAGTGGGTTTTGGAGGGCTCCCATTACCAGCACAAGTGTTACAGGTGGGGGGGGGGGGGGGGGATGTGCATGGGTCCGTCTGCCTTAAGTGCACTGCGGTACCCACTAACAGTGCTCCAGGGACCTGCATACACGCAGGCCTCTAGGACTTGTTGCTGCTGTATAACCTTGGCACACCAGTTGACACCTGGACTAATCTCTTTGAAAAAGTCCTTTATTTGAATAAGCACGTTTACTCACAGTTAATTGCAGATCAGAGGTTGTGCCCCACTGGCGTGGTCTCCCTGGTACTGAGATTAGCAGTAGGTCAGAGCTGGCAGAATGGTGTACAATGCCCTCTTTCAGCAACATTCAAGGTAATAACTAAGTTCTCTAACGTGGGTAAACACATGAAAGGGATCTAAAACTGGCTTACAAAAATGGTCACTACCTCATGGACTACCGGAAACAAAACTGGACACACTCTGACCCAGTTAGCAGGGGGAAAAGCACCATGGGAGTAGAGCCCACTATCCTACACCTACCACAATGCATTGCTGATGTGACTCTGCAGTGCACCTAACAGAAAAGGTGTCACATTCACCCGAGAGCCACATCACAACCAGGGAAAGGCTGTCAAGAGGATAGAACACATTCTGCTGTCATGTAGGTGGGTACGGCATTTGAGGCTGGCAAAATATGTTTATAATTGTGTTTTTTAGGGTGGGAGGGGGTTGGTGACCACTGGGGGAGTAAGGGGAGGTCATCCCTGATTCCTTCCGGTGGTCATCTGGTCAGTTGGGCACCTATGTTTGTGCAGCGCTGCGTACGCCTTGTAGAGCTATAGAAATGCTAAATAGTAGTAGTAGTAGTACTTGGTCGTGAAACTAAAAGGACCAAGTAAACCCGGCGAAATACTGCTTAACGCCGCTTTTTTTCCCCCATTATCTGCGAAAGCCGGCCATCTGGTAGCCACGCCCCGCCATCGCTAAGCTGCCGCCGACACGCCCCCTTGAACTTTCGTCGGCGAAGCGACGGGAAAGTGGCAATGCTGTCAAAAACGCCGGTTTCGATTATACCGATTTCGACGCTTTTAAGAAATCGCCGGCCATCTCCCGATTTATGTCGGGAAATGGCCGGCAATCACTTTCGAAAATAAGCCTGATAGTCTTCTTTTAGCCTTTTGTAGTCTTTTGGTATTCTTACCAGGTAGTTGTGACCTCGATTGGCCACTGTTGGAAACAGGATACTGGGCTTGATGGACCTTCGGTCTGTCCCAGTATGGCAACACTTATGTTCTCTCATAAACAGCCCTACCCTCTCATCATTTGTTCAGGTCATAGACACACAGAAAGCACACATATGCATGAAAACAAACACATACCAATAAATGCACATGCAGAGGAATATGTACACATATAGCCACCAATTCTTCCCCCACCCACCAAACACACACACACACACAGGACTGCATGCTTTCCCCCCTTGTTCCAATATATAGGAATCTGGAAATCTGTACATAATTTTGATAGTAATATATCAAAAAAGAAATGTGCTTTTCATGTGTCTCTTAGAAAACTGCAGACTAACATCTTGTTGGTTTAACCAATACATGAAATCATTCGAAAAGGCCATGGTATCTGCCCATATAAAACATTTATTATAAATGGAACACTTCCGTATTTTGGCCCCATATTTATTGAACACTATAAATATGAAGCCAAAATTGAACTTAATACTTTTCAAAAACAGCCAAATAGGCTAACTAAGGTGCCATTGTGATACTCCATCAGTTAAAAGGCATAGTGATCATAATGAGAAAAGATCTTTACAAACACAGGATCCTGTATCAACATAAAAGTGCTTAAAATTGGCAATATAGGCTAGTCAGTTTACTGTTGAAGAAATCACTGAAGTCATCAGTGGATATGATGATTTGTGTTTTACTTTATTCAAATAAAACATATGAACTTAAATACTTTTAAAACATTGCCCAGAATAGCCCTTGCTGTACGTATATGATGATATAACCTATGGGACATTGATTTCTTCATATGTGTATACTCAACCCTATTTTAACATAGGTTTGGCTGGATATCATCCATGTGGTAAAAACATTCAATCTGTAAAATGTGATTAGAGAAAAACATTTAACATGTCCCACACGTACAATGAGTAATTCCAAAGGAGCCAAAGATCAAGAAAATTTAGAAGCAACATTTTCTAGTATCTCAGTCTAGCAAGGGATAACAGGGATATTTTCTATATGAGAAAGCCCAGTATTTTTCAAAGAGAAACTTGAACTTCCACATTTGTCATTTGAGCCTTGTTCTCTCTTCTGCAGAACCTCCAAGTTTATCCAATCTCCCTGGAAAAAAAACACTTAACTGTGCACCACACCCCTGCAAATGCCTTCTATTCCAGCTATACTTCTCCAGATGCTCACCAGAGAGGCATCTTTCTGAAAATCAAGCGAGGGGTCATCCCAGATTGATTCCCCCGACCCAGAGAGCAGGGGAATGAATTCAAGACGAAGGAATGCCATCAGGCTCTGAACCTGCTGGAGCACATGCTCAGAAGGGAGAATTAGAAATTTCAGAGAAACAAAGATAGGCTATCACCACCAGCTCCAGTACTTCAGAGCCAACTGCTTCAATTCAAACGCCTCAAGCAGAGACAGTAGGGTTTTGTCAACAGATTGAAGGGATACCCCCAGCTCCAAGGAAGATCCACTTACTTGCTCCTTCTCTGTGTTACGGGACACCACAATTTTGTGAATCAGTTTGCCACTGGACATTAGTTTTCTTTATTTTAATGTAGCTTTGTTTTCATCACTAGATAAATGTTGAATTAAATGCATGTTTTAACAGCTTGTTGAAACTCAGTATTAACACTAGCCTTATTAAAATATATTTTACAAAAGAATATTCATTAAGCCGATTGCTAACCTGGTCATGGCTTTCTGCATATGCAATACATTTTTCATTATATCGCCTATTGGTGAGTGTATGCACTATGTTCCCCATGTTCCAGTCTTCATCTTTTAGTTCTTTAAGAATCTATAAAAACAAATGCAAAAACAAATGCAAAAAAAAAAAAAAAAAAAAGTATAATTGCATGTGTTACAAAATCTCAAGGTACTTCTGTTTCAGTAAATTCTGGAAATATTTTTTAAGCTTTAATTTTATATAATACCTTGTAGTAGTTTTTACCCCTTAGCAAAATGAGAAAAAATATACAGTTTAAAATACAGTTCAAAATTCATTAAGGTAGGATCTTCCATCACTGATCAACACAACACTTACTCAAGAAATGTATAACCCGCATTATCCTGTAAAGAAAGAATTACACAAAAGAGAAGCAGACCTTATGAAGAACAAGCTGCCTTTATTAATACACAAAGAGGGGCATAATCGAAAGGGACCCCCAAATTTTGCTGAGGACGTCCTTGCAAAACGTCCCGATGGAGGGGCAGGGAAACCCGTATTATCGAAACAAGATAGACGTCCTTCTTTCATTTCGGTAATACGGTCGGGGACACCCAAATCTTGAAATTTAGGTCGTCCTTAGAGATGGTCGTCCCTAGACTTGGTCGTTTCCGATTTTCGGCGATAATGGAAACCAAGGACGCCCATTTCAGAAACGACCAAATGCAAGCCCTTTGGTCGTGGGAGGAGCCAGCATTCGTAGTGCCAGGACACCAACCGGACACCCTAGGGGGCACTGCAGTGGACTTCATAAATTGCTCCCAGGTACATAGCTCCCTTACCTTGTGTGCTGAGCCCCCCAAAACTCACTACCCACAACTGTACACCACTTCCATAGCCCTTACGGGTGAAGGGGGGGCACCTAGATGTGGGTACAGTGGGTTTGTGGTGGGTTTTGAAGGGCTCACATTTACCACCACAAGTGTAACAGGTAGGGAGGGAAGGGCCTGGGTTCGCCTGCCTGAAGTGCACTGCACTCACTAAAACTGCTCCAGGGACCTGCATACTGCTGTGAAGGACCAGAGTATGACATCTGAGGTTGGCATACAGGCTGGCACAAAATAAGTACATAAGTACATAAGTAGTGCCATACTGGGAAAGACCAAAGGTCCATCTAGCCCAGCATCCTGTCACCGACAGTGGCCAATCCAGGTCAAGGGCACCTGGCACGCTCCCCAAACGTAAAAACATTCCAGACAAGTTATACCTAAAAATGCGGAATTTTTCCAAGTCCATTTAATAGCGGTCTATGGACTTGTCCTTTAGGAATCTATCTAACCCCTTTTTAAACTCCGTCAAGCTAACCGCCCGTACCACGTTCTCCGGCAACGAATTCCAGAGTCTAATTACACGTTGGGTGAAGAAAAATTTTCTCCGATTCGTTTTAAATTTACCACACTGTAGCTTCAACTCATGCCCTCTAGTCCTAGTATTTTTGGATAGCGTGAACAGTCGCTTCACATCCACCCGATCCATTCCACTCATTATTTTATACACTTCTATCATATCTCCCCTCAGCCGTCTCTTCTCCAAGCTGAAAAGCCCTAGCCTTCTCAGCCTCTCTTCATAGGAAAGTCGTCCCATCCCCACTATCATTTTCGTCGTCCTTCGCTGTACCTTTTCCAATTCTACTATATCTTTTTTGAGATACGGAGACCAGTACTGAACACAATACTCCAGGTGCGGTCGCACCATGGAGCGATACAACGGCATTATAACATCCGCACACCTGGACTCCATACCCTTCCTAATAACACCCAACATTCTATTCGCTTTCCTAGCCGCAGCAGCACACTGAGCAGAAGGTTTCAGCGTATCATCGACGACGACACCCAGATCCCTTTCTTGATCCGTAACTCCTAACGCGGAACCTTGCAAGACGTAGCTATAATTCGGGTTCCTCTTACCCACATGCATCACTTTGCACTTGTCAACATTGAACTTCATCTGCCACTTGCACGCCCATTCTCCCAGTCTCGCAAGGTCCTCCTGTAATCGTTCACATTCCTCCTGCGACTTGACGACCCTGAATAATTTTGTGTCATCGGCGAATTTAATTACCTCACTAGTTATTCCCATCTCTAGGTCATTTATAAATACATTAAAAAGCAACGGACCCAGCACAGACCCCTGCGGGACCCCACTAACTACCCTCCTCCACTGAGAATACTGGCCACGCAATCCTACTCTCTGCTTCCTATCTTTCAACCAGTTCTTAATCCATAATAATACCCTAATTTTAAAGGTTTTTTTTTTGAGGGTGGAAGGGGGTTATTGACCACTGGGGGAGTAAGGGGAGGTCATCTGGTCAGTTCGGGCACCTTTTTGTGCCTTGGTCATAAGAAAAACAGGATCAGGTAAAGTCGTCCAAGTGCTCATCAGACTGCACAACAATTAAAACTGTAATTAAATCAAAAGAAAGACTTATTAAAATGGAAGTCAACCAATTATGATCGCTTACCTTCTATAACTACCCTAATCACTTTCTTCCTTCTTCTTTTTCATTTCCCAATCGCTACACATTACTAACTGTAACCGATCTGATATCCAGAAATGACAATGTTATCAAATCTATGTAAGCCACATTGAGCCTGCAAATAGTTGGGGGAATGTGGGATACAAATGCAATAAATAAACAAACAAACCTTAAAGTTACTTCCGTTTTAACTTAAAATGATTAGGATATGGAAGTCTAGTTTAACTCACATAGCCATTGGGTAGGTAGATGGATGGGCTTAGGATATGGGGGACATAGTGAAGGGGGGTAATGGTGAAGGAGTGACTGGGTTACAGCAGTGGTTCTCAATAAGTATGTCAGGATACACTGGTGAATCCCCAAGAGGTGGGAAGTGTGTCATTTAAAAAAAAAACTGGTGTAGACAGAAAGCCTGTTTCCTTTACAACCATTGATGCCTGCAATCTTGAGCATCAAGTTCTTGAAATCCCTGTAACTAGCCTCTATTTCTGTTTCCCCACTACCCTAATAATAACTGATGCCTCCAGCCTGAACTGAAAATGTTGCAGGTCTGCTTGTCCACAGCTTCTGTTTGTTACGTAGTTCCTAAGTAGCATATTTGCTGGTTTTTGTGTTGCTTCACAGTAACTGGCACTGGAGGGATTTTGTGTTGCTGTTACTGAGGTGACACTAGAATGTGAATATATACTTTGAATGGCAAGTGAGAAATCTGGGACTGACGTCTTGTGTACAAGCTTTTTTTATATGAGGTAGGCAAATGCATACTAAACTTACAGTTAAACGATGAAAATATTTAGACATGATTTGTTCAGTGTGAATTTTATAGTGTTCGGTGTGTCACATACATGAACAATGTCCGTCAGGTGTGTCACAACAGAAGAAAGGTTGAGAACCACTGGGTTAGGGTGTAAGCATAACCCAGGTGTCTAGTGAGCTGGTCCCTAAAATTGGGAATCTCATGCTCAGGTATCTGCAACTTTGGGATCTCCGTTAGTAGCTATGGGCCCTGTTTACTAAGCTGTGCTGTAGACATGCTAAAAATCAGAATGCGCTAACGCTAAAGACACCCATAAGAATATATGGGTATCAGTAGCATTAGCAAGTGCTAATTTTTTAACGTGCCTACAGTGCAGCTTAGTAAACAGGGTCTTAAATTTTTTAATTCCATATTTATTTGTTACATTTGTATCCCATATTTTCCCACCTTTTGCAGGATCAATGTGGCTTACATAATACCGTCAGGCAGTCGCCAATTCAGGTATGAACAAAATACAGAGTGAAGTTGTAGTAGGGTAGAGTTCATGTGTGACAAACATTTGGGGATCATAAAGAGGAGGTGGAGTTTAGTTATATCCACTATGGTTTTGGCTTCGTTGTGTTGCAGGGTTCAGGCATTTAGGTTGGATCTTTAGGGTATGCCTTTTTGAACAGGTTGGTTTTTAGTTTTTATAATTTCTTTAATAGAAGTTACAACTGAAATCCAGCCTCTGAGGTGAAGTAAAGTTTCATACTACAATCAAAGTAAAAAATACAAACAGATTTTTAGTGCATTTTGTAGCATGCCAATGTGTTAAAATTAGCACACTTTACCTCTGCTTAACACCAATTTTGTGCAAATACCTTTCCTTCAGAAATAAATTTAGGAACAACAGATTTTGAAACAGAGCACATTTATCTTTTTTCTCTTACCTGAATCCATTTGTCAGGCACTGCCATGGCCAAGCGATAATCAAACCCAGCTCCTCCCTGCTCTATAAGGCAACACAAAGCTGGCATTCCTGAAACATCCTAACAAAGGAAAATACATAAAACATTTTATGACTTTAGGTTTCTGAAATATGTGGAATAATATTTTATTTATTTATTTATTGCATTTGTATCCCACATTTTCCCACCTATTTGCAGGCTCAATGTGGCTTACATAGTACCGTGATGGCGATCGCCAATTCCGGTATGAGAAATACAGAGTGGTATTGCGTTACAGTTCATGAGTGACAGAGTAAATTAGATCATCAAGTTTTGTCCAGTTCTGGTATAGGTTTCCTTGTGTTGCAGGGCTCAGGTGTTTAAGTTGGATTGTTATGGTATGCCTTTTTGAACAAGTTGTTTTTTTAATGATTTCCGGAAGTTTGCTAGGTCGTGCATTGTTTTCATGCCGTTTGGTAGTGCGTTCCATAGTTGCGTGCTTATGTAGGAGAAGCTGGATGCATAGGTTGATTTATATTTTAGTCCTTTGCAGCTTGGGTAGTGGAGATTTAGGTATGTGCGTGTTGACCTTTTTGTATTTCTGGTTGGTAGGTCTAGGAGGTCGGCCATGTATCCCGGGGCCTCACCGTGAATAATTCTATGAACCAGGGTGCAGATTTTGAACGCAATTCGTTCTTTGACTGGGAGCCAATGCAGTTTTTCTCGTAAGGGTTTGGCGCTTTCGAATCTCATTTTTCCAAATACGAGTCTGGCTGCGGTGTTTTGGGCAGTTTGGAGTTTCTTAATGATTAGTTCTTTGCATCTGGCACAGATTGCATTGCAATAGTCTAGGTGACTTAATACCATTGCACCAGGCTGCGGAATATTTCTTTAATTATGCAGAAAGTCAATTTGGAATGTCTCAAACAAGCAATATGTCACTTAGGCCCTAGAATCCCATGTTCTACACTCAGGCTATATCTTCCCGGCATGTGCTTGCTGAAAAACTTAGTACTAAACACAAACCCATCAAATCTCTCCACTTATTCTGTCTATACACTTAAGGATATAATCCGGAACTCATTTCAAAAATACTGTTCTTTGTCTCTTCCTTTGTTCTCCATCTTGGACAGAAGTACATACAGGATCCCTCACCTCACCTTTGGCACTCACCTTCCCACGTCCAACCACAAGGCAATGTAATAATCTAACTACCCAGCAATACTAGTGCAGCAAGTGCTCAAAAGCTTCTAACCTCCCAAACACAACTACATAGGTGCTTTTAATTTCCATTCGGACCTAGTTATTGCAGAGCTTGCAGTCTGCTAAATAAACCCAACTGCTAATAAATTCTACCAGACAACACAGTCATGTGATACCTGTGCAACCTAGTTTGCTATACATTCTTGAAAGCCCAATATCCATGCTATGGAAATGAGAGGTCATAGTAACATAGTAGATGGCAGCAGATAAAGACCTGTACAGTCCATCCAGTCTGCATCCAAAATTCCTAACTTCATGTTTTCTATTAAAACTCAACTGTCAAATATTTCCCCACTCTTTTCTTGAATCATTTCTCAGTATGTCTACCCCTCAGACATGCCCACTACATTGTATTATCTTAGCATCACATATATATTTGGTTTGATCCCTATTCAAGAATCAAGAACTTGCTTGTCATGGCTTCATAATAAAATGAAGAATATCACAGGCTCATTCAGTGAATTAGGAGCAAGCAAAGATTGGCCTACCTCTTCTCTTGATTATTCTAAAGTAAAGTCAGTGCAAGAAATTAACAGCATTGGAGGACATATCTAACATGTGTCCACCATCTTGCTTTGTTCCTCATTATTTTTCAAATGCAGAACAAAAATAAAACTGTATAACTAAAAATAAAAGGCCAGACTCTTTTCATTACCTCAGCAATCGTTATGCAGTCAGGATAAAAAGTATGTATCATGTGATTCGCCAACATGAGATAAACCACCGAGTCTTCATCTACTTGCAGACCAAAATATTCGTTGTAATCACCCGAGAATCCTGACCCTACAAAATATACAAGGTCTCTTTCACATCTGTACAAAAAAAATACTAAAATGTTTTCATTTCAAATGGCAACCTGTAACAGGAAACCTGCAATTTTTAAGCAGTCTGTAAACTAAAGTAACAATTGTTAACACTGTTAAATTTAATTTATACTCTTCAAATTTCTTGCTGGCTTTGACAAGTCTATAAACTCTTTTTAATGTGGATGAATATTAAAAACTCAGGCTATAACTGCATTTTAAGGGTATTGGGCTTCTAAATGCTGCAAATATACTAAACAGAGAGGTCAAACAAAAAGACTTTGGACAATCTGTGAACGCTCACAGCAAGTTGAACTGCTGAACAAGGAGATAAAAATGCAGAGTTCAATAAATATAATTTTGTTCTATTAAAGGCATTCCTTAAAACAGTGGTTTTAAATCCAACCCTTGGGAGACCCCCAACCAGTCTGTTTTTTAAAATATCCCTAATGAATATGCATACTCAATTCCAATACAAGGGTTAAATTAAATTCTAGTAAGTCAAAACAGCATGAATATAATCTCAAATGACTACTACAAAATTTATTATAAAAATTTTCACAAACAGAATGTGAATGTGAAAGTCGATGCAGGCAGTAAGGGGAACTGTCTTGGCGTACTAGACAATGATGTGAAGCTGTTTCAGGTCTCCTGAAGAAGGATATTGAAACACGGCCAGTGTTGAGACCGGATGGAGGGTACGCTCTTGAAGAGAGATAGACATAAGAAGTGGTGTGGAGCAGTTAAGTTTCCATGTGTACTGGTTAAGCTTTTCACCTTTTGGACTGGTCAATATTATCTGGAATAGACAAGTTTTTTCATCTTTTGGTCAAAATTTTTTCATTTGGAGTTCATTGAAGGATCTACTAAGACACGATTAATCATATGATGGGATTGATCGTTGGATTAATATAAAGAAGATTTATTGAAGACTTATTAAAGGAATGTAAAGGTGGACAAGTGATTCTTTCATGGACTTAATTGTTCACAGTTTGTATATTCAAGTGTATTTTTGTGGTATGTAAGAAATGTGTGTGAATGAGAGTGTTGTTTATGTAAATGACGATTATTTTGAAAAAATTTTTTTATAATAAATTTTGTAGTAATGAATATGCATGAGAAAGATGCCACATCCTGAAAACCAGACTGGCTTAAGAACCATTACCTTAAGAGACATAACAAATTAGACAGATAAACTTACCAATACCATGGTGGTGATACAACATGGATGTGACACCATCAAATCGAAAGCCATCAAAACCATACTCCTGTAGCCACCACCTCAAATTTGAAAGGAGGAACCTCAAAACTTCCCAGCTATAATATTATGGAGACAAATGTTCTCATATTATTGGGCATGATCAGAATTAGCAGATATTGAAAGCAAATCAAATTGTGTGAACACGATGATTTGATACACCATTTTCAGTATAACATACCGTCAACATTTATGAAGAATGCATCCAAGCTATATTCTCTTTTGTTATTATAAAAGGCATTAGCTGATACCTGCTAAGTTCCCTGGAAGCTCTTTAGATACCATCCCAGTCCAGCCCAACCCCAGCCACTCTTGTCCTGGTCATTCCTACCCCTTTTTCCAGGCTTCAGCCCCAGCCAACACTATCATTCCTTTCTTTTCTCTCTGACCGACCTACCTAGTGTCTCTTGCTGCTTTTGGTCTGCTTCTCTCAACCTTACACCAGTCCTGCAGCAGCCCCACAGCTCACTATCTCAATCAGTCCCATGGTACTCTGATGTCCTGCAACCTATCAGCTCACCAGCTTGCCAGAGTCTTTGTGGTAGGATACACATGCATGCTAAATGTCCTATCCACCACCTGCTGACAGATATCACTTCCGGCACTAGGTGCATGAATAATAACCTAGGCGCTCAGCACCATATCATTCAAATTTTTTATGGAAATATAAGATGATTTTGGAAAGGCCACACAACAAAGAATCAAAAGGTATACCATTTACCTGAAGAAATAGCTATCTAGCCAGATAAAAGGGCTACTAGAAAATTGTTCACACAGTGAGCCAGTAAAAGTACGTAAATACCCGCACGGGAAGGCACTGTGAACAAGAAAATACGCACTCAGAAGAGAACACAATGATGCGTCTTCCCTGCTCTGTGGAAAAATGAAGACCGAGGAATCTGTGCTCATGCATTGGGTGGAAAGGCACCAGTGCATGCGCAGTGGGATGCTAGAACTTGCTAGTCAGCATCTGCACTGGGCTCAGTCGGATGATGTCACCCAGCTGTAAGACTACAACAGCCTGCTTGTCCTTAGAGAAAAGTATGTAAACCATTCCACAATGCGTATACTTTCACTTACATTTTCTCAAAGACATTCCTGGGAGAAGAATTGGGGGAGGTGGGATGCAAGAATGCTCCTACTTCTGCTTTTTCAGAAGTAGGCACATTTCACCTGAAAACAAAGTATCCGAAGAAGGTGCGACTCTCTCTAGGTACTTTTCTGTTGACATTTTTCAAATGGGAAGACATGTTTACCTTCTCCTTTCAGAATTTTGCTAAGCCCAGGGGTCAAAGTATAAACCAACTGCAACAAAATACAGTTTTGAAAACTGGCCTCAAATTACAACCACAGGTCTGAAAAAAAAAAAAAAAAATCTAAAAACACTGCAATAAGGGAATGCAGTTAAATTTCTCTCATGAAGCTGGAGAAAATTCAGCTAAATTTCAGCAATTCAAGAGTCTTACTGGTCTGTTTTTATTTCTATTTGTAACAATTCAGCAAGGCAAACTGAGTAGAACTAGAGTAAATAAAAAGTGCAACTGCTCAATACACCTGTCTTTTTAGATTGTAAGCTCCTTGAGCAGGGACTGTCCTTCCATGTTAAATTGTACAGCGCTGCGTAACCCTAGTAGCGCTTTAGAAATGTTAAGTAGTAGTTGTAGTAGTATAGTAGTAATACCCACTATCTGTAAGCAAGACCACTAAGAGAAAGTGATGAGTCAAGGATTGGAGAATACAGGATTTTGTAAATGGATGGGGACAGGAGAAGAGGGAAAAAGAGGAACGTGGCTGGAATTAAAAGAAGAAAGTTTTGCAGCTATAAACAAAGGGCTCAAGATGTTCAAATCTCCATCCCAACTGTATCTGTATTTAAAGCCAAGACGATCACAGGCAGAGGTATAAATAGTTGTGGATAAGTGGTTGGTGAATTCTCTGGTGCTAGTTATAGTCAGCCAGTATTGCAATGATAAAGAAATAACCAGATCCCGAGATATAAATTCAAATGTCTATTGTATTAAAAGTAGATTATCCTCCATGAAGGTTGATGCGGGGGCAAATATTTTATTACCGAGGCATGGTTGTAGTCACAGCATGGTTTCTAACTCCTTGGGCAACAACGTGTTTTTAGCAGTTAGAAACTATGCTGATTGCATAGAACCTCCTTTTCTGAGAACAGACCTTCTTTCCTTCCTGAATATCCAATCCCAGTTCTTCTCACGACACGCCAAGAGAAGTTATTAGAATCATTTCCTTTATTGAGAAGAAGTTAAGCTTTTGAGAACATTTAGCAGTGTTCTCCTGGTGAAGGCTGTAAAGCAGAACAACGCGGCCTGTGTTAAGGACACCTAGCTGGGGACTTGTATATTTTGGAAGAATAAACAAACTACCTCTGTTTTATTCATCCTGGTAATTTAGTGTTCTTCCAATCCTGTGTTTTCCTTGTGGACTTTTTTTGTGGAAGCCGAAGACAACTCACAGTATGTCACTGTGACAATGCAAATATGTGGATATTTCCAGATCGGAGTATCAAGAATCTGCAGAAATGAAAGGAACTTCAATACAAAAAAGTACTACAGAATAAAGGCCTGAGTGGGCATGTGGTTTCCAGCAAATCTGGTGGTGACTGTGGAAGGTACTCAAAGATTACTCACCATTCCTAGAGAAAAGTTAGGAAATGTCTTCAGGATTTGGAGAGTGGAGAACGTCAGAGGAATTCAAGGCCCACTTAGAAAGGAGCTGGAGAGTCCAACCGGATCTCATTGCCACCCCTGGAGAGGCGGCGCCTAAACACAGAGGCAAAGTACCACCTGATTATGCAGGGTGAATCAACCGGACCAAATTCTCAAATGCTATGAGAGCAGGATTAGCCCCTGTGGACCCACTTAGTGCTGGAATAGATTCTTCATCTGGCAGGACAGACTCACCAGGCCTGACAGATGAGTCAGGTGGCCCTCCCAGCTCCTCCAGTGGGTGGAGGAGGAATAACAACATGGCCCGGTGATAAACAGGACAGATCACTGGAATGACCTAGTTGGTAGATATGGGGGAAGAGAGAGAAGTGGATGCATCCTTTTTTTTTTCTTTGAAATGTGCAATTTCTACACACTGCTAGATCTACACAGGAAGCTGTGACGGGGGTGGTGATGGGTGGAAGGGGGATGTATCAGAAGTCATTGTTCCTTGAAGGGAAAGAACATTATGAGGACAGTAATAGGGGTGGGGTGGGGCATTCTACTGGGTACCTGGCCACAGGATTAAAGGTTGTAAGCTGGCTGTTGGACAGGTTGAGCAGAGTTTCATTAGAATTTATAACTTAGAGGCGTGGGCTGCTGGGTGGGACATAAACCAGGTTTAATGAGCTGGGGAATCCTGGGGACATGCTCATTTCCATGGGGAAACCAATTTCATGGAATATAGGGAGAATTTAAAAACACTCCAAAATACTACAAACACCAGAAGGACACAAAGCAGATATTAACTTCTTGCAGGAGACCCACCTGTCAACTCCTGAGCCCAAGAAATGATGTAAATGGTAGGTGGAAAAATGTGTGGCCATGGCAGCAAGAGCCAAAAAAAGGGGAGGGGGGGGGGGAGAGAGAACAGCATTTTGTTGCGGAAAGGCAGGGCCACCCAGATACAGAGATTCCAGGAAAAGACAGAGCCGTTTTGTGATCTGTCAACTCACATTGGATAGGCAGCAATTATTGTGCAGTGTATACACACCTAATCAATATGACATGGTACTCAATCACGTATAGATTATATTTTGATATCCCGTAATTTAATGACCTTTATCCAGAGTGCAGAGATAGGCCCTAGTGAGAATTTAGACCATGTATTGACTTGGGTGGACTGGAAGCACCTATATTCAGAGGGTGGTATCTGGAAATTCACCTTGGGCTTGTATAAAGATGATCGCTTTAGGGAACAGGTGGTGAAATGTTGGCAAGATTATAAAGCTACTAAAGTAGAACATCAAAAATGACCCCTTTTTAATTTTGGGATACAGCAAAAGTAGTCTTGTGAGGAGAAATCCTCAGCTACTCCTGCTTTAAAGAGCAACAAAGGGACAAAACCAGTGAGACTAGAACAAGAAATCCATACGGCCCTGCCAAATGATCATAATAAATAAAATTTGTTGGTCCTTCAGGCAATTTTGATTAAATTGTTGCCATCAGAGAACAAACAAGTCCCTTACTTACTACAAATACCAACTTCATAAATAGAACAGTATCGTCTTGGGAGGGTCCAAAGAAAATAGTGCGGCTTTAGAATGAAGTGATACTCAGATAAAGACATCTGTCAGATCTTCAAAGAATACTATGCAAGATCATATGACAAACATATGTGAAGGACTACAGAGTTCAACGTACTTAGAGAACCTAGACTTGCCTAAAATAACCTCAGGCAAATAAAGAATTACTAAACTCTCCATTGGGACAAGGGAGGTGGAATGGGCCATTAAAACTGTTTTCACTGCTTAAGGTGCTAGGATCAGATGACTTTAGAGCAGAATTCTATAAAATAATGGGTGATATCTCCTCCCTTACTGCTATGTATAATGAGTATCTATCCACCCGAAAACAACCGGAAAATTTAAGTTTTGCACAAATAGCTGTCCTCCCAAAATGGGAAAAGATCCTGTACTTCAAAGTCCTATAGACCAATCTCTTTGTTGAACTTTGAAACCAAATTACTGGCGAAAGTTATGGTTCAGAAGGGTTTATATGGGATAGATATATTCTCAAAAATATTAGGAAATTCCTGTCATCCATGGAAATTAGGGAAGGAACCGGCCTGCCTTCTCTGCTAAGTTTTGATGCAAAAGGCTTTCGACTATGTCGAGCAATTTTGGAGCACTATGGGTTTGAAGGATGCTTTGTAGATGCCATCCATAACCTATACTCATCTATGCAGGCTAGGGTGTGGATAAATGGTATATGTTCATAAGACTTCAAAATTCATAGGGGAACACGGCAGGGATGCCTGTTGTCCCCTATGTCATTTATTTTGACTATAATGATCTTATATCATACCAGTTATTCAACTATCATTCTACTTCTGGAATTTATTTAAACTGTTATTTTGATTATCCCACCTTATGTTTTATCTTACAGTATGTATATCCAATTGTTGATGCTGTATGTTGTTCAGTTGGTATGGATGGTCTGGAGCAGGCTAAGCTTCAAAGGAATTGCACATAAACCCAGTTATTGTTGTATAGAGACTGTTTCATAGGGGTCTATGATTACAGCATTTAATTCTTTACTGAACCTGAGAATACTTGGGACAATGTGGGATATATAAATGTCATAAATACATTTTAACTTTAGATCCTCTGACTTAATCAGAAGATTAAGGGGATAGATGTGGGAGGTTCACTGCTTAAAATAGCAGTTTATGTGGATGACCTATTGGTCTATATCCCTGATGGCGAACCTATGACATGCGTGTCAGCACTGACACGCGTAGCCATTTTGGATGACACGCGGGTTGAAAGCTGGCAGCAAATAGAACCCAGCCTACCTGCTCTTACTGCCAGGGCTGGTCTTAGGCAGGGGCGACAGGGGCGTTGGTGGTCTTATCGCAGCTTCAGAACCCCCCTCCGAGTCGGAACCCCCCTGCTCTGCCCCACCTCGCAGCCTTGGTAACCAGCAGTCCTCTTCGTCAGAATCATCCAATTAGGAGTGCCCTTTTAGGCGCCAGACAGGCTCCCTACAACCAATCAAGCTCACTGAAGTTGTAGCTCAGCCAGGTGAAAAAACTGCCTGAGGCTCGAGGCAATTGTGATTAAATGTCGAACCTGAGTGCTGAGTTGCGAGTAACCCAGGCAGCTGCTGCTCTCTTCAGACAAATAAAGTCGGGTCAGCGGCCGCTTTCTTCCTCTCTGTGATCCTGTTGCAGCCTTAGCTCAGCTGTGCTTGGACACTGACTGCTGCTCCTGCTCCACACTTGTTTGGGAAGTTCCTAAAAATACCGGTCCAGCTAAGAAATCACTTTTCATTGCTTTTATAATACTCCTTTCACTACTTGTTTGTAGCAATTCGTTATGAGAGAGGGAAAACAAAAAGGGAGAATAAATCATGGGTGCCGTTTCCCGCCATTAGAAATAGCGGCAGGTAAGTTAAATAATTAGTTTTTGGTTTATTAAATACAGTTATATATTACAATTATACATTTTTGTTATTTAAACTATAAATATCGCGAAATTATGGGTTTTTTTCTTGAAGTGACACACCACCCGAGTTATGCTCGGTTTTTTTGGCGAATTTTGACACACCAAGCTCAAAAGGTTGCCCATCACTGGTCTATATCCTGGAACCTAGGACCTCCCTTCCAGCTTTACTAGACACTTTTACAGAATATGGGGACTATTGCTTAAATTTAATTTAAATCCAGCAATCTGAGGCTCTGCCAACAGAAGGCTCCTTATGGCAAAATTGGAGTAGGGATTTTCCATTGATGTGGGCGGAGCACTTATTTCAATACTTAGGGATTCAATTACCGTCGGTTACAAAACCCTTCTACAAAACACTAATTCAATATAACAGGCTCTTTTAGCCCTATGTAAATTTTAATTCTAATTCAAGTCCTTCTTAGACTATTATCCTACTCATTGGCTAAGTGTCCTCTTTTGTCCACTGAGAGAGATCTGGAAAAACATTTGCACAATGGGTAGGTAGTGCGCCTTTTATAAGATGAGGGGAGAGGGGTATTTCATTGTTAGAACATATACTTACATTCAAAGAGAAAATAAGTTTTAAAGTTTATGCAGAGAACCGATTTAAAATGAGACAACTTGTTTGCCTTTTGTCAGCTTAAGCAGTACATTAAAATCTTTTCCTACCCGCCCTATTCACAAAAACTGGCCAGGGTACTGTTAAAATATACATAAAACAGACAAGACAAATAAAACCATTATACATTTTATCTAACACTCTTCATCTCTCAGTTTATAATTAAATGTCACTGTGGGAAAGGAGATGTTTGTAAGTAGAAATAAATATGGTTCAAGTGTCCAATTAAAAAAACGTTCAAACCCTTAGAAAGTCCTTGTAATTGAAAAATAAATTTATACAAAAGGAGATGAAAAGTGAAGACAAAGTAAAAGTTGATTCTTTTCAGCCATCAAAGCCCACCTCTTCAATGTCGCCTTCGGCACCTAACCACCATACTTCTATTCAGGAAATCTAGACTGCTCCAACTTGACATTTCGCCCATTAGATTGTAAGCTCTTTTGAGCAGGGACTGTCCTTTTTTGCTAAACTGTACAGCGCTGCGTAACCCTAGTAACGCTCTAGAAATGTTAAGTAGTAGTAATAGTAGTAGACAAAGTAAAAGTTGATTCTTTTCAGCCATTTCAATTAATTAGTCCACACTCTGGAACACAGTCCCAGAAAGGCTTCACTTAATGCAAGACCATCTCTATTTCAGGAAGAAGGTGAAAGCTTGGCTCTTCCCAAGCCTATAAGGGAAGGAGCAACTTAACTAATTAGACCCCCCCCCCCCCCCACATACACACAAGGGCTTAACACCAGCATATTTACTGTAGCAGGCCTTGCTTATCCACTCCTACTCTATCTAAAATCATTTTCCTGCCCTTTTTCTGATTTCATGTGCAATTTTTCCTTAAGCTAGTCACCATTATTGGCTAGCTAAACTCATTATCTTATCTTTTATATGTTCCACCTCCACTTAAACTCTATGCTATTAAGATGTTCGTGTTGGACAATAAGTATTCATTTATTCCCACATTATGACACTTATACCCCACATTAGCTCGAAATAGACAAGTTCAATGTGGCTTACAAACAATAAAGTGCATAAAAGAATAATATACAGAATATAACATAAATAGACTTATACTGTCTGTGCCAGAGCCGGTGGTGGGAGGCAGGGATAGTGCTGGGCAGACTTATATGGTCTGTGCCAGAGCCGGTGGTGGGAGGCAGGGATAGTGCTGGGCAGACTTATATGGTCTGTGCCAGAGCCGGTGGTGGGAGGCGGGGCTGGTGGTTGGGAGGCGGAGATAGTGCTGGGCAGACTTACACGGTCTGTGCCAGAGCCGGTGGTGGGAGGCGGGGCTGGTGGTTGGGAGGCGGGGATAGTGCTGGGCAGACTTACACGGTCTGTGCCAGAGCCGGTGGTGGGAGGCGGGGCGGGTGGTTGGGGGCGGGGTTAGTGCTGGGCAGACTTATACGGTCTGGGCCCTGAAAAAGACAGGTACAAATCAAGGTAAGGTATACACAAAAAATGGCACATATGAGTTTATCTTGTTGGGCAGACTGGATGGACCGTGCAGGTCTTTTTCTGCAGTCATCTACTATGTTACTATGTTAATTACAATAACTTCAAGCAGCAAATAAATACATATGCATTAAGTAAGCAGGGATTTAGACTATCTCAAGGACAAACACATAATTAAGGGTGGATAGGTGAGAGCATAATTAGGCAGGACTAGATAGGAAACAAGTAAGAAAAGTAGCATACTGTGCCATAACGTGTATTATTTTAATACATTTACTGCTGAAATTATCTATTGATTATGTTTGGCTTATTCTTGCTGTACACCACCTTGGGTGAATTTCTGCAAACCTAAATAAATACATACATACATAAATCCAAATAAACACGCATCCTTTAAGTAATGCTCTAAAGACTAACGACCAAAAGCCAAGAAGACTATTTTAAAACTGTGTGCACATACTTAGCATAGTCAAAGAGCCTGCTGTCCCACTGGTTATGATTTCCTCTGGATCCATCATGAAAGAAGCATGAATTTGTCCCATCAAATAAGTTCAGTCCATCTTCACTATTCTTTGATGCATGGCTGTGTACAACATCCAGTAGAACAACAATTCCCATCGAGTGGGCAGTATCAACCAATTCCTTCAGCTCATCTGGTGTTCCATAACGGCTACAAATAGAATGAAAACAACACATTTTTCATTTCAAGTTGAATTCATCAAAACTACGCTCACCAGGTAAATGTTTCTCAATTTTCTTGTTTTCTCCTTCTTTGTTGTACACTGTAACTGCAGAGTAGTGTCCATTTCAATGGATAAAGGATTTTAAGAACCTAAAATTAAATTAAGAACATAGGTGTTTCCATACTGGGACAGACCGAAGGCCCATCAAGCCCAGTATCCTGTTGACAACAGTGGCCAATCCAGGTCACAAGTACCTGGCAAAATCCCAGAACAGTAAAACAGATTTTATGTTGCTTATCCTAGAAATAAGCAGTGGATGTTCAAGTTTATCTTATTAATGGATCATGGACTTTTCTTTTAGGAACTTATCAAAACCCTTTTTTTAAACCCTGCTAAGCTAATTGCTTTTACCACATTCTCTGGTAATAAATTCCAAAGTTTATCCAAACCTTTTTTTGAATCCTGCTAACCTAATTGATTTTACCACATTCTCTGGTAAGGAATTCCAAAGTTTATCCAAAACCTCTTTTGAACCCTGCTAAGCTAATTGCGTTTACCACATTCTCTGGTAACAAATTCCAAAGTTTAAATTACACAACGTACAATTTAGTACATTTAAAACAAATCACAGAAATATTTCCACACAGTGCATAGCTAAACTCTGGAACTCACTGCTAAGATGTGGTAAAAGCAGTTAGCATAGCTGAGTTTAAATAAAAGGTTTAGACAAATTCCTGGTAGACCTGCAGGAAGTCACTTACATAACTTCAGGGATAAAGGAATCTTGCTACTTTTTGGGATGCTGCCAAGTAATTGTGATCTAGATTAGCCACTAATTAGAAATGGGATACTGGGGTGATTTAACCTTATATCTGACCCAATATTGCAATTTCTACGTTCAATATGGCCTGTTTCTATCACTTATAATTGGAAGCAGATAAAGCGAAATTACTCACCTGTTAAAGACATTCTCCGAATGAATCCCCAGTACAGATGCTACTCAGCGTTCCTATCAAGGAGTTTCATAGTGCATGCGTGAGTGCCTTCCTGCCCACTAGAGTCGTGTGGGACCACCAGTCGGATCAGTATAGAAAAGAATGCAACTCCTAGAGGAGGAGGGAAGGTATGTAAGAATATCAATCCCGCTGTCCTCAGACGACACCTGCTACAGGTGAGTAACTTCACTTTCTCAGAGGAAAAGAAGGACAGATTCAAACATGCGGTGAATCCCTAGCTACCAGGCTCACCAAAAACAAACAAAGGACAATATGGATGTGCAACAGCAAGGCCAATTAGAATCAATAAACCTAAGAACAAAAAAATAAAAACAGGCTTAATGTGGAGTTGCAGCCAGGAACAGAAAGAATAAGCCTAGGAGGGTGTAACTGAATTCCAGCCCTCAAACAAATTTTGCAGGTGTGTCTGGCCAAACCAAGTATTGGGTGTGCTGCTCAAGGCAGTAATGGGATGTGAATGTGTGGACTGAAGACCACATCACAGCCTTGCAAACCTCTTCAACGGAGGCTGACCTCAAGTGGGCTACTGACGCGACCATAGCCCTGACATTGTGGGCCATAACGTGCCCCTCCAGGGTCATCCCAGCTGGGCATAAGTGAAGGAGATGCAGTCTGCTAGACAACTGGATAAAGTGCGTTTACCAATGGCTGCCCTCATGCTGTTCAGGTCACAAACAAAAAGCTGGGTGGACTGTCTATGAGCTTTAGTCAGTTCCAGATTGAAGCCCAAGGCTTACTTGCAGTCCAAGGAGCGCAATGCACTCTTCTCAGGCAGGGCACAAAGTCTGGGAAAGAACATTGGCAGAATGACTAACCGGTTAAGATCAACTCTGACATCACCTCAGAAAGAACCTAGAGTGCGTAAAGAGGACTACTCTTATGATAAAAATCTGTACAAGGTGGATCCACTACTAGGACCTGCAGGTCACTAACCCTGCGAGCTGAGTGACCGCCATTAAAAAAAAAAAAGCCTTCTAGGTCAAATACGTCAGGCGATAGGAATTAAGTGGTTCAAAAAGAACTTCATGAGCTCGGCAAAGATTACGATGAGACCCCATGACACATGGGGGGGGCTTAGTCAACAGCAAACCCCTCATGAAGCAAACAACTTGAGGCTGTACAGAGATGAGCTTACCTCTTACATGGTGATGAGCACCGAGGTGAACCCTTACAGAGTTGGGTCATCGAACTGTCCAACGTACGTAAATTCTGAGAAACAATACACATTGTACTACAAGAAATCAGTAAAACTGGTCTTTTATTAGAGCTGCATAAGGTATCTTCTTAACAAGGAGGGGAGACTGGGAGATAAATCTCTCTGCTTCCAAGTCCCCCTGAAGTTCAGTAGTCTAAACGCTCACATTTGTACCCTCAACCACAGATAAGGTAATTGATCTGTCTACACTTAAAATCCATAGCATCAGCAAGACATCTTTTTAGAATTCCGAAATTAATCTAGGCAAATATGCTAAAAGTTTAAAGTATAAGGGCACAGTACAATGGGAAAAACCTATTATGCAGTATTTCTCAATTTCATTTAATAATAGACTAAATATTTATAATAGTTAAACACAGAGTATGATTTACTTTTCCAAAAGAAGACATCTCTGATAAATACTGGTCAGTTTCAGACCTTCTTTAACCTCTCTTATCCAAAAAGCCTTTCTTTGTCAATATAGATAAAGAAGTCTCTAGTAAACAATGACTTCTATTTGCACATATTGGCCTTCCTTTCACATTATAAAGTGGAATCTGCTAAACTAGCATTTGTCAATAACTCACTTAAGACAACTTCTTACGTGTTTTCAGAAAAAATGTTAACACTAACTTTTTCAGATGTACAATTCCAGACTCAGGTTTTGTGTAGGACAAGAGAAGTGATCTAGGGCCTTGCCTTCACGTCAGACAGCAAACCTCCTCCATTTAAAAGTATAACACCTCTTAGTGGAATCTATCATGGAAGCCAACAGAATCCTGGAGACACTCTCAAGCAGTTGAAAGGAATTCAAATTCTATGTTCTCAACATCTACGCTGTGAGGGCCAGGGACTGGAGGTTGGGTGCTGAAAAGTCCCCCTTGTTCTGTGTGGTGAGAGTCAAGCAGACCAACTTCCAAGGTTCTTTGGAGAACAGCTCCAGAAGAGGGAACCATACTTGCAGCAGCCAGAACAGAGCGATTAATATCACGGTCCCTTGATCTTGCTCGACTTTCAGCAAATTCTTCCCAATTTAGAGGAAAGGGAGGATATGCATACAAAAGACCCTCCCCCCATTTGAGGAGGAAGGCATCCGAAGCTAGTCTGCCATATGACCTAAGTCTGGAGCAGAACTGAGCTAGTTGATTCTAGCTCTGAAAGGTAGTATACCAAATACCTAATACACATAAACAAAGAGATCCACCGAGGGGGTGCCCCACTCTCAGAAGATCTGATGGGCTACGCCTGTGATGAGGGACCAGTCATGTGACTGCATAACCCTGATCAGCCTGACACCTAAACTGTCGTCTTTCCCCATCAGGCATGTGACTCAAAGCACTATGGCATGGCTGACAATCCAGTGCCACATCCTCACAGTCTCCTGACACAACGGGCAGGATTTCGTACCCCCCTGCTTGTTTATATAGTACACAGCAACCCGATAGTCTGACTGAATAAGTACAATTTGGCTCATCAGCCAAATCTCTGAAAGCCTTTAGAGCATTCCAAATCGCCCATAGCTCTAGGAGGTTGATCTGGTGACTGGACTCCCTGAGTCTGAAGCCAGTCTACATGGGCTCCCCACTCTAGAGTGTATGCATTCATAGTCAGAATTTTCTGGGGTGGAGAAATTTGGAATGTAAGCTCCAGGGTCAAACTAGACTGAACTGTAATGGTGGGAGTGACCAGGTGAATTCCGGTGTTATGGAGGACATTCGCTAGGTTCCCTGTAGCCTATGACCACTGAGAAGCTAGGATCCATTGGGCACCTCTCAACTGGAGACGTGCCTTGGACACAACATGAACAGTGGAAGCTATGTGGTCCTGCAACCTCAACATCTGCTGAGCCAACACCAGCTGGCTGTTCAAACCCAAGTGGCAATAGCCACTAGGGCCTCGACACATGCTGTAGACAGATAGGTCCAAGCATGCATCATGTCTAGCATGACTCCAATGAACTCCAATGGACTTCCCCCCAATTGAGAAATTATCAAAATTAAAAACATAACAGCAAATGCCACAAAAGCTCATGAACCAATATTACTATGTACAAATAATTAACTCACCTTGATGCAGCAAAGAAATTAGTGACCTGGTAACCAAAACTAGCATAATATGCATGTTCCATGATAGCCATCATTTGAATACAGTTGTATCCTATTAAAAAATAAAAAAAGTGTTAGAATTAATGCAAAAAACCACCCAATACTGTTAAATTACATTTTTTTTTTGCTTATTTTACTTCTTTCTCAATAAGTACAAGTCTTCCCTAACTCCTAGAGGACAACTTTAAAAGCCATTTACCACAGTAAAATAGCTGGTCAAAAAAACGCCCTTCTCTGGCTTGTTTAAAGTATATACACTTTCGCAGCATGTATATACTCCTTTTAGAAAACACTCCAGCCAATTTTCAAAGCGATTTAAGTGGGCAGGAGCTTCTCCTGCCTGCTTAGATTGCTTCTCACCGCGCAAGTGGGGATATTCAGCGGCACTTAACCGGAGAGTGCTGCTGAATATCCCCACAGACCGCCGAACCGAAAAGTGGGAAGAACAGGGGTGGTGCTGGGGAGGAGACCTGGGTTTTACAGATGCCGGCAATATTCACCTGCATAGCTAAGTGGCTTAATTTGGGACAGCTCAAAAGCTGCCCTAAATTAGGCCACGTAGCTTTGCGGGTGCCAGTGCTGAATATTGGGTTGGTACCTGTATAACGTTTTTTCTCTTAATAATCTGGTTCCCCAAGCCCCCTCCTGCCCCCCTCCCGACAAAGCTCCATCCCCCTTTCCCGTGGATATCAAGAAGGCCTAATGCCTTTCCCCAACTATCCAGGTAACTCCCCCCTCCCGGCCTACCTATATCCCTAGTGGTTCAGCAATGGTCGTTGGGAGCAGGAGAACAGCCTCCTCATGATGCCCTTTCATCATGGATGCTGCAAAAGGTTGTGGCAGCCATTTTGAAAGGGCACTGCAAGAGGCAGGAGTGAGGGGGCTGTGCTCCTGCCCCCAATGACAACCGCTGGACCACCAGGGATACAGTTAGGTCCGGTGGGGGACCACCCTGAATGGCTGGAGGGGTTGGGGGCATTGGGCCTTCCTGTTCATGGGTTGGGGACAGGGGGTCCAGAAACAGCTCAGAGGAGTTCAAATTAAAAATAAATAAATAAATAAACGTGGCTCCCGGCCCAATAATCAGCCGAGGCCTGCATAACTCTTATGTAGGCCCTGCCTGAATACTGGCAGGGCCCACATAAGCTCTGGTGCCCAGGCCGTCCACATTTAGCCTCTAATATTCAGTACCAGTGCCCGTACGTGGCCCAGCATTGAATACTGGGGGCTAATTTAGCCAGAAATGGTAAGAATCTAAAAACACGCCAACCATCATCGGCTGAATATTGGGTGGACTGTGATTAGTTTCCAGAAATATGTTTAGGCCAGTGAAAGGAAACTAGTAGGCATACATGACATTTCCACCAGTGCCTCTGCTATTTTACCCTTGCTCAGCCATCCACACAAAAAAGCAGGAGCAAGTAGGCAGCCACTTTTTCAATGTGCTAGAATCTGCTTATATGAAAGCCTGCATATAGTTTGCGTGAGAAAAGCATCCGCATACTTTACAATTACATGGGCTACTTGAACTGTGTCCCTCATGTGCCTTTTTAATTCTTGCTAGACCTTGAATTTGACCTTAAACTGCAAGTGAACAACAGGTTTTTTTTTCCCCCAACTGACCTTTCCATGCATAACAAAAAGTACATTTCTTCATATATACTAGATACATGTGGAGGGTAAATTTATAAAAAGGGTGCTAGGCTGTGAGGGCACATTGGTTAAAAAAAAAAAAAAAGGTGAAACACAAACACGTCAAGTAACAAGTCAAAAAAAGAAGCAAATCATCTTGCACAGTATTCAGTCCCCAAACAAACAAAAAACAAAACAAAAAGCAATGACTGAACTAGTGGAGGAGTGGCCTAGTGGTTAGAGCACCGGTCTTGCAATCCAGAGGTGGCTGGTTCAAATCCCACTGCTGTTCCTTGTGATCTTGGGCAAGTCACTTAACCCTCCCTTGCCTCAGGTACAAACTTAGATTGTGAGCCCTCCTGGGACAGAGAAATATCCAGTGTACCTGGCAACGTGGCTGCGCAGGCTTCTGTTTCTGTGAGTCTGACGTCCTGCACGTACGTGCAGGACGTCAGACTCACAGAACCAGAAGCCTGCGCTTGCAGATCAGCAAGGATTCTGGAATCCTAAAGAGTGACAAGATTCCATGCAGAATCTCAAAGAGTAGCAACATTCCATGTAGAACCCTAAAGAATAACAAGTGGAGGAGTGGCCTAGTGGTTAGAGCACCGGTCTTGCAATCCAGAGGTGGCCGGTTCAAATCCCACTGCTGCTCCTTGTGATTTTGGGCAAGTCCCTTAACCCTCCATTGCCTCAGGTACAAACTTAGATTGTGAGCCCTCCTGGGACAGAGAAATATCCAGTGTACCTGGCAATGTGGCTGCGCAGGCTTCTGATTCTGCGAGTCTGACGTCCTGCACGTATGTGCAGGACGTCAGACTCACAGAACCAGAAGCCTGCGCTTGCAGATCAGCAAGGATTCTGGAATCCTAAAGAGTGACAAGAGTCCATGCAGAATCTCAAAGAGTAGCAACATTCCATGTAGAACCCTAAAGAATAACAAGTGGAGGAGTGGCCTAGTGGTTAGAGCACCGGTCTTGCAATCCAGAGGTGGCCGGTTCAAATCCCACTGCTGCTCCTTGTGATTTTGGGCAAGTCCCTTAACCCTCCATTGCCTCAGGTACAAACTTAGATTGTGAGCTCTCCTGGGACAGAGAAATATCCAGTGTACCTGAATGTAACTCACCTTGAGCTACTACTGAAAAAGGTGTGAGCAAAATCTAAATAAATAAATAAACTAGCAACAAAGAACTGACTTTATTTATATATGAACACATTAAAACAGTTTTATAAAGATAGATCTCTTCTGACCAGCATACAGCAGCCCTTTGCAACTAAGGTTTTCAGCCTAACATGATTTTGGTGTTCTGCATTCCGGGGCAGTGCATTCCATCCACCTTGTCATTTTTGAACAACAATATACTGCACACAGTACAGAAACCACCGTGCCAGTTCTAGAATGTTCCCTCCTACCCACCCCCACCCTGTTAGACTGTCAATGAAATGCTTGGATGTTTCACTTATATATACAATGTCATCTACCACATTTGCTTATTTCCGATCTGACGAAGAAGGGCAACCTTCGAAACCTAATCATTGTAACATAGTAGATGACGGCAGAAAAAGACCTGCTCGGTCCTTCCAGTCTGCCCAACAAGGTAACTCATATGTGCTACTTTTTGTGTATACCCTACTTTGATTTGTACCTGTGCTCTTCAGGGCACAGACCGTATAAGTCTGCCCAGCACTATCCCCGCCTCCCAACCACCAGCCCCGCCTCCCGCCACAGGCTCTGGCACAGACCGTATAAGTTTGCCCAGCACTATCCCCGCCTCCCAACCACCAGCCCCGCCTCCCACCACAGGCTCTGGCACAGACCGTATAAGTTTGCCCAGCACTATCCCTGCCTCCCACCACTGGCTCTGCCACCCGATCTCGATTAAGCTCCTGAGGATCCGTTCCTTCTGCACAGGATTCCTTTATGCTTATCCCACGCATGTTTGAATTCCGTTACTGTTTTCATTTCCACCACCTCCCGTGGGAGGGCATTCCAAGCATCCACCACTCTCTCCGTGAAAAAATACTTCCCGACATTTTTCTTGATTCTGCCCCCTTCAATCTCATTTCATGTCCTCTCGTTCTACCGCCTTCGCATCTCCGGAAAAGGTTCGTTTGCGGATTAATACCTTTCAAATATTTGAACGTCTATATCATATCACCCCTGTTTCTCCTTTCCTCCAGAGTATACATGTTTAGTTCAACAAGTCTCTCCTCATACGTCTTGTAACACAAATCCCATACCATTCTCGTAGATTTTCTTTGCACCGCTTCAATTCTTTTTACATCCTTAGCAAGATACGGCCTCCAAAACTGAACACAATACTCCAGGTGGGGCCTCACCAATGACTTAACTGTCCAATAAAAAAGGAATCATCTAATTTTCTTTTCCATGTTTTATTTTGTTTGATTTCTATTGATTACCTTTAAAAGTGGACTAACAGGGCTACCACACCTCTCTACTCAGAATATTTAGAAAACATCTCTCTTCTAAGCACATCGGTTCAACAGCAAGAACAGCAGCTGGAGCGATACTGTGGTTCAAAGCCCAAACACTTGCAATTGGTGCCTCATTTTTCTGAGGTTCCCTTGCACTTATTACCTATCTGTAAGAAGTACATTCATAACAATAGTAAAAAAAACAATTGCTATGTTTTCGTTGATTCTGAAGACTTGCTAAGTTTTTTGCAGATAAAGAATAGGAGATTCAGAATAGTAGGAGACGGTAAAGACTGAATGATTTAGCATCCAATGGCATTATGGATTTTGTTCCTGAATTTCTTTAACGAGTTTGTCTGATTTGGTCAACGCTATTCCCCTTAATGTGGGCTATGTTATAATGAGTGCTGTGGGTATCTTGCCATCCTATTTTTCCTGCTAGTTTCTCGATATATTAAAAATAAACTAAAAAACGCCTGGTAGTTAAATGTGTTTAACAAATGCTGAAGTGGGCAAATAAATACCTCCTCAGTTTGCACAGTTGACTTTATGGAATATCTGACATTTCCCCATTTCTGTAGCCACTTACAAAATGTAATTCTTCTCTTATGCTGGTGCCTGGGAAACATCATATCTAGGAGTTAGATCTGGATGAAGATTAAAATGCATTATTTCTGCAAATTCATGAAAAAAGGTAGGACTATACCAGTTGTAAAAAGAAAATATTTACAATACGGTTGGCAACCTCCCCCCCCCCCCCCCCCCCCCCATATTTGGGCCATGAGAAATGTATTTGTAGAGCACAGGAGTAAAGTTATCATAGACACTGTTTGTGTCTACCATTCTGCCACACACAGGCACTTAAATACACACATGCTTTTTATTCACTTTCAGCAGCCCGCAGATCCAGATATATTTAGTTTTATTACAGGCTGGCACAAGCCCAAGATTAAGCAGTGCCAGAGCCAAACAGCTCTTAT
The DNA here is from genome assembly GCF_901765095.1 of Microcaecilia unicolor. Taxonomy (NCBI): domain Eukaryota; kingdom Metazoa; phylum Chordata; class Amphibia; order Gymnophiona; family Siphonopidae; genus Microcaecilia; species Microcaecilia unicolor. The sequence continues at coordinate 339,719 of NW_021963016.1, forward strand.
TTCCTAGAAGAAAGATTCACACGATTTTTTCTTCTTTTTTTTTTTTTATAAATGGGGGTTTAATACATGTTGCTTCCTTTATTTTTTTTAATTTATTAATTTTACTGAAAATAGCACATCTACACCAGCATAGGAGCACAGTGCCCTCCAAACTTTTCCATCATATAGTTTACATTCAAACAAGCAAAAATTGTTCAACATCCTTTTTCCCCCTTATCTCCCTAAATTCCCCCCAACCCATTCCCTCCCCTCCCCCCCACCCATAATCCCTCCCCCAATAACCCATTCCCTAATTACTCCCCCTCCTTATGCCCCAAAGCCCCTTCAAATCAATGTTTTCTTCTTATGCTGTATGAATAGTAATATAATCTTGATAAATTGCTTCTTCCTCACTTACAGGCAGATGATCAAAAGCCCCGCGCTGTTCCAAACAGCGCTCTAAAAATAGCACTGGAACACCGCAGGGCACTACCGGACCTATGATCAGAGATAATTGCATGCAAATTTATGCATGCAATTCTCTCTGATCATGGGGTAGAAGTGCGGGAGGACTGTGCCCGAGCATGCGCTCAGGCATAATCCTCCCGCACTTGTTTGACAGGTCTGGGCTGTCAAAAGCCCAGACCTGTCAAATACAGGGGCTGGAGGTCCATGGGACAATCAGACACCAACTACCCCCGCCCCGAGCCAGGCGAAATGGGGGCTGGAGGTCCAGCGCACCTCCGGTCTCCCTGACCCCCCACCCCCGACACAGGTTCAGGGGAGGCTGGAGATGCAGTGGATCTCCAGCCCCCCTTAACCCCCAATATCCCTCAGATGTCCCTGGTGGCCCAGTGGGTGACCGATGACCCCCCTTCCCAGCGAAAGAGAGTTGGAGGTCCAGCGGACCTCCAGTCCCCTGACCCCCCAAACAGGTTCAATGGCGCTGGAGATCCGGTGGGGGTCTATAGCCCCCCCTAACCCTCCCCCAGCATTCCTGAGATATCCCAGTGGGCCGCAGTCAATCCCCACACCCCCCTACCTTAAGTTGGAGAAGGGAGGTAGCCCTCCCTCCTCTTCCATCGGCGCCGCCTGGAAAATGGTGGTGCCCAGCCCTGCCCAGTGTATCCTGGGATGCGCTGGACAGGGCTTCACTGGGGGGGGGGGGGTCGGCTCCTGTGGGGGGGCTGCTGTATTGGGAGGAATGGGGGCCCGCTAGCATGTAAATGCATGCTGGACAGGGCTCACCATTCCTCCCAAATGGTCTGTACCTTTTCTAATTCCACTATATATTTTTTTGAGATGTGGACACCAGAACTGCACACAGTATTTGAGGTGTGGTCGCATCATAGAGTGATACAAAGGCATTATAACATTCTCAGTTTTTATTTCCATTCCATTTCTAATAATCCTAACTTTCTATTTGCTTTCTTAGCCACCTCTGCACACTGAGCAGAGAGTTTCAACGTTAATACCAATGATGACACCTAGATCCTTTTCCATGGTGGCGATTCCTAATGTGGAACCTTGCATCATGTAACCATAGTTTGGATTCCTCTTTCCCACATGTATCACTTTGCACTTGCTCACATTAAAAGTAATCTGCCATTTGGATGCCCGGTCTCCCAGTCTTGTAAGGTCCTCTTGCAATTTTTCACAATTGTCTTGCGATTTAACTTTGAATAACTTTGTGTCATTAGCAAATTTAATTACCTCACTAGTGATTCCCATCTCTAGATCATTTATAAATATGTTAAAAAGCAGCTGTCCCAACACAGACCCCTGGAGAACCCTCTTATCTACCCTTTTCCATTGAGAATACTGACCATTTAACCCTACTCTTAACCAGTTTTTAATCCACCATGGGACATTGCCTCCTATCCTGTGACTTTCTAATTTCCTCAAGAGTCTTTCATGAGGTACTTTGTCAAATGCCTTTTGAAAATCCAGATACACAATATCGACCAACTCACCTTTATCCACATTCATATTCACCCCTTCAAAGAAATGTAGTAGATTGGTGAGGCAAGATTTCCCTACACTAAATCCATGCTGGCTTTGTCTCATTAATCTATACTTAAGTACATGCTCTGTTATTTTGTCCTTTATAACAGTCTCTACCATTTTGCCCGGCACTGATGTCAGGTTCACCGGTCTATAATTTCCCGGATCTCCTCTGGAACCCTTTTAAAAAATTGTCCTTATTTTGGCTACCCTCCAATTTTCCGGTACCATCCTTGATTTTAAAGATAAATTATATGTTCATTTTCAATTCTATCAGTACTCTGGGATGTATTCCATCTGGTGCAGGCAATTTGCTACTCTTCAATTTGTCAAATTGCTTCATTACATCTTCAGTGTTTACAGAGGTTTGTTTCAGTTTCTCTGACTCGTCAGCATTAAATACCATTTCTGGCACCAATATCTCTCCTACACCTTCTTCGGTGAAGTCTGAAGCAAAGAATTCATTTAATCTCTCTACTATGGCCTTGTCTTCCCTGATTGCCCCTTTTATCCCTCAGTCATCTAGCGGTCCAACTGATTCTTTTGCCGGCTTCTTGCTTCTAATATACCTAAAAAAATTATTCTGTGTTTTTGCCTCCAACTCAATCGTCTTTTCAAAGTCTCTCTTTGCCTTCCTTATCAGTGCTTTGCATTTGACTTGCCATTCCTTATGCTGTTTCCTATTATTTTCAGTCGGATCCTTCTTCCATTTTATGAAGGATTTTCTTTTAGCTCTATAGCTTCCTTCATCTCACTTTTTAACTATCCAGCTTATAATCGAAAGTAATCGCCGGCTATTTCCCGACACAAATCGGGATATGGCCGGCGATTTCGCAAAAGCGGCGAAAAGCGTATAATCGAAAGCTACATTTGTGATAGCTTCGCCGCTTTCCCTTCACCGCGCCGGCGAAAGTTTAAAGGGCCGTGTTGGCGGCGAAGCGAAGGCGGGACACAGGCAGGCTTGGGCGTGGCTACCAGATGGCCGGCTTTCGCGGATAATGGAAAAATAAATCCCGGCGATAAGCAGCATTTTGCCGGGTTTACTTGGTCCTTTTATTTTCACAACCAAGCCTCAAAAAGGTGCCCCAACTGACCAGATGACCACCAGAGAGAATGGGGGATGACCTCCCCTTACTCCCCCAGTGGTCTCCAACCCCCTCCCACACTAAAATTATTAAAATACAAACCTTTTTTGCCAGCCTGTATGCCAGCCTCAAATGGCATACCCAGCACCCTGACAGCAGTATGCAGGTCCCTGGAACAGTTGTTGTTGGTTGCAGTGGACTGCAGAAAGGCAGAGCCAGGCCCATCCTCCCCTACCTGTTCCACTTGTGGTGGGTAATGTTGAGCCCTCCCAAACCCCCCAAAACCCACTGTACCCACATGTAGGTACCCCCCTTCAGCCCTTAGGGCTAGGGTAATGGTGCACACTTGTGAGCAGTGGGTTTTGGAGGGGATTTAGGGGACTCAGCACACAAGGGAAGGGTGCTATGCACCTGGAAGCTAATTTGGTTGTTTATAAAAGATGTTTGAAGTGCCCCCTAGGGTGCCCGGTTGGTGTCCTGGCATGTGAGGGGGACCATTGCACTACAAATGCTGACTCCTCCCACGGCCAAATGCCTTGGATTTCGCCGGGTTTGAGATCGCCGGCAGTTTTTTCCATTATCGCGGAAAAACAAGAGTGGCGATCTCAAACCCGGCGAAATCCAAGGCATTTCGCCGGCCCAAACCGTATTATCGAAAAAAAAAGATGGCCGGCCATCTTTTTTGAAAATACGGTTCCGGCCAGCTGTTGCGCCGCCGCCAAAATAGATCGCCGGCGACGTTCGATTATTACCCTCTATGCCGGCTAACGTTCAACCTCCTTTCTTCCTTTTTTTTAATACATGGAATATGTTTGGTCTGGGCTTCAGGATACTATTTTTGAACAGCATCCATGCCTGATGTAAGATATTTGAACTTTGCGTCTCCTCTTTTTATTTTTACTATTCTTTGTTGCTACTATCTACATTTATGTGCAGAATGGAATGAGATTATCTATCTTTAAACACAGCAAAGTTTAAAGATAGATTTAAAGATTTTTTTTTTTTTTTTTAAAGAGTGTCCACCCAGCGATTTTTGCATGTTGAAAAATGTTAGAACTGTAAAACTACCATTGTTTGAAAAAAAAAAAAAAATAGCTTACTGTTGTGATGACACAGTGACGTAGACTTTGACTACCATGTCTCGGAAGCAACAAAGCAGAACAGTAGATGATCTGGGACAGCCTGCCACAGGGACCAATCGGCAAGACTGTTAAGAACTTCCCAAAGTGACCAAAGACCTGTGTTAAAGCTGGGAGTGGACACTGAGCATTCACAGTGACTGTAGAATTCTGATACATTGTTAGTTGTTTCGTTTGAATGACGTTATTTTACTGTGTTTTAGTGCAAACATTTTAACACACAAAAATTGCTAGGTAGCAACGCTAAAATGTCTAACATCATAGCTTAAGATAATTAAATGTCGTTTAATAGTAATGCGTAAGTATGATGACTAAGTATGCATTTATCATTGAAATTCAAAGTGATTGCTAAGTAAACTGCAAAAAATTGTAGGGGTTACTTTTTTTTTTGCCTGTTTTTGAAAATTTCAAACCTTTAAAATACTTTCTATGAAGTCATTTAACAACACAGAAAAACAAGATAAAGGGTCATGGACTTGATATACTGCCTCTGTGGTGCACCCAAAGTGGTTCACATATTCTATGCAGGTACTTTCTCTGTCCCTACAGGGCTCACAATCTTTTTGTACTCGGGGCAATGGAGGATTAAGTGACTGCCCAGTCTCACAAGGAGCTGCAGTGAGAAATAAACCCAACTCCCCAGGTTTTCAACCCACTGCACTAACCATTAGGCTACTCCTCCACTCCTTATCTTTCCTTGCTAAATGCTCTTCAGTACCTTCTCTTTTTACACTGTAGATTTCTACAACAGACAGTGAAACAAATATGCCCTTGCTATTCAAGGTCAGAAAACTAATAGGACCTCTCTAGTATATAAATCCTGATAAACTGTTTTAGTGACAGAGTGTTGGCAGGAACAGCTTCCTTCTGAGGACTAGCAGAAGTAACGCAAACCCCATCCTCACTTCTGAGATTTGGTCTCAAGATAATAATAATGATGAGTAGCGCTCTAGAAATGTTAAGTAGTAGTAGTAGTAAGTAGTTATTACTTACAACCCAAAGGGTATGATATATATTAAGAAAAGCATGCATTTCCCTTCTTCAATCCTTGTTTTGTTGTGTGTGTCTAAGAAGTGCAGAATTCTTTTAAAAGATATAAATGTACACATATATTTCTTTACATTCTACCAACAGATAGGTTTGTTATTTACCACAATGTACGACAGGCTACTACTACTACTTAACATTTCTAAAGCGCTACTAGGGTTACGCAGCGCTGTACAATTTAACATGGAAGGACAGTCCCTGCTCAAGGAGCTTACAATGTGCGACAGGCTGAGCAACACCTCCAAGAATAAGGATGCAGTTTTCTGCATGAATATCAGGGCCTATATGTATTGATAATCTAAGGCAGCCATTATACAAATAATTGCCTTGGGGCCCTTTTATCAAGAAAGGGGGGGGGGGGCGGGGCTGGCGTCGGTGCTTGTTTTACACACGTGCCGAGGCCCCTTTTACCACAGCTTGTAAAAGGGAAGGTCTCGCTTTCCTGCAGGAAAAGGTCCGGCAGCAAGTAAAGCACTTGCCATGCAGCCATTTTGGTGGTGGTGTTGGTGGGGGGAGCCCTTACCGCCACTCACACTGAGGTGGTGGTAAGGGCTCCTGCGCTAACTGGGCAGTGCGCAGCACTACCCAATTACTGCTGAGTACAGTTCGGCGCTACAAAAACAAATAAATTTTTGTAGCAACGGAAATGACGACACATTAGGGGTGGGAAGTACTGCTGGGCTACTGCGGCAGCCTGACGGTACTTGTTATAGCGAGCGGTAAGCCCGCATTGGGCTTACCGCCGCTTAGTAAAAGGAGCCCCTAGTCAGCAGCATTACTTGTGAAAAATTAGACTGCCTCAGAAATATCTAGGTATTACCAGAGTGGAGCGTTATCAGAATAGAAGCGAATTTACGGCTGATTAGCTTCCCAGATAAAATTTAGGACGGCAAAAGAGCCACCCTGAAGTCATTCAAATCACCGCTATGGACTAGATTTTATATATGGTGCCTGAAAATTCCATGCAGAAAAAAAAATTACACCTAGGCGTATTCTGTAAAGTAAGCTAAATTTTATAGAATAGGCTTAAATTTCTGCACGGTATATAGCATAATGCTAAGTGCCTCTCCACGCGACCAAATGTAGGGGGGCCCTTAGTTTAACATTACCAATTTTGCAGGACAATTATTTACTACTTACCTAGATCCTTTATTCTAGGTAGTACATTATGTGTGAAGTTCTTATATGAAGCTATTTTCCCTTCAGGAGAGGCAATTCCAACATGAGATTCATAGATTCTAACACTTTTTGGTTTCTTGGGGTGAGGATGTTTGTGCTAAACAAAGAAAGAAAAATATTCTAGATTGTCATCAGGCATTAAAACCAAAGAATAATAAGCAAAATAGTGAACATATGATTCGGCTACTCTCAGAAGCAAACAGTATGCTGTGCCAATTTTAATACAATAATTGAAGAGCTTTATTCAGATACCAACTTTAAACATAAACGTATGCATTTAGGTAATTTCTTCAAGTGAGATCCATGTACCACTCTGTAATGTCAAACAACTTCTAATGCAGTTTACCACTTTGGGACCTACCACTAAGCTGCTCAGTTTTCCTATGAGCTTCTTAAGAGGAACATTATTAAAGGCTTTGCTGAAACTCAAGTAGACCACATCTAGCTAATAGTTCTCTAGTCAGGCAATTGAAAAAAAAATAATCACATTTGTCACAATCTGCTTCTGGTTAAAAGCAGGTGGCTTCAGATCTGTTATTTCAGAACATTTCCATTACGTTTCCCATTACCAAGATAAACGTTATTGGCCCGTAGTTATCCACCTTTTCTCTTCTACCTTACCTTTAAGACTCTTTTGGGATCTTGCCAGGTACTTATGACCTGGATTGGCAACTTTTGGAAACAGGATACTGGGCTTGATGGACCACTATGGCAATGATTACGTTATGATATATTTCTTAAGGAAAGGGACATTTTTCAGTGTGAAGCTTTGAGCATTGGCCGATGCTCAAAGCCACTGCAACCATACATGGGTGGTTAAAGCCGAGTTTGCATGCACATTACTGTGTGCCAAATGCTTAGAGGGCTTGAGCGTGGGTGTTAATATGCATGGTAAAGATGGCCACAAATTGTATTGAAATGTATTTAAATGGATATGAAGACACAGATAGGAGTGCTGCAATGCACAGAAGGAAATATAAGTAACGTAAGTATTGCCATACTGGAACAGACCAAAGGTCCATCAAAACCAGCATCCTGTTTCCAACAGTGGCCAATCCAGGTCACAAATACATGGTAAGATCCCCAAAAAGTACAAAACATTTTATACTGCTTATCCCAGAAATAGTGGATTTTCCCCAAGTCCAATTTAATAATGGTCTATGGAAGCCAGCCAAACCTTTTTTAAACTCTGCTAAGCTAACCACCTTTACCACATTTTCTGGCAACAAATTCCACAGTTGAATTACACATTGAGTGAAGAAACATTTTCTCCGATTTGTTTTAAATTTACTACTTTGTAGCTTCATCGTATGTCCCCTAGTCCTAGTATTTTTGGAAAGCGTAAACAGACGCTTCATGTCTACCTGTTCCACTCCACTCGTTATTTTATAGACCTCCATCATATCTCCCTTCAGTCGTCTTTTCTCCAAGCTGAACCGCTTTAGCCTTTCCTCAAAGGGAAGTCGTCCCATCCCCTTTATCATTTTCATTGCCCTTCTCTGCACCTTTTCTAATTCCACTATATCTTTTTTGAAATGCGGTGACCAGAATTGAACACAATATTTGAGGTGCAGTCGCACCATGGAGCGATACAAAGGCATTATAACGTCCTCATTTTTGCTTTCCGTTCTTATCCTAATAATACCTAACATTCTATTTGCTTTCTTAGCCACAGCAGCACACTGAGCGGAAGGTTTCAACGACACCTGGATCCCTTTCTTGGTCCGTGACTCCTAACGTGGAAATTTGCATGACGTAGCTATAATTCGGGTTCCTCTTTCCCACATGCATCACTTTGCACTTGCTCACATTAAACATCATCTGCCGTTTAGACGCCCAGTCTCGTAAGGTCCTCTTGTAATTTTTCACAATCTTCCTGCGATTTAACGGCTTATAATGCTGAATAGTTTTCTCCAGATCAGGGGCAGAGTTGAACGTTTTGAGAGGATTTCTTGTCAAATTTTCAGACTGAACTGCTGGTTTTGTCTTTAACAAGCAGGAGGCAGCTCCTGCAAGTTTTAAAGGCAGACTGGAAAGTAAACATGCAACAGAGTAGAAATCATCCTACTGGAGTATCATCTCTTCCTAAGCCTTGCCTTTCTAAGATCCAGGTTTAAGACAGAACTGACACAGATCCGGCATTTGAATTAACCCCCCTCCCCATTCTTCGGCCTCATGACATCCTCATACCACAGCCTCTGTAGCCAATTCAGTGTCACCACGATGGCTTTCATTCTGGGTGACTCTCCATTCTCTGGATCATCTTTCCCACCAAGGACCATGGGGGAAAATACAAAACAGACTGTCTCATGGGTAAGGTTGCATCAACACATCTATGTTGGCCATGCAATGTTCCTTTCTGCAACTGAAGAATCTTAATACTTTGCTTCCATTGGTTGCCATCAAGTCAATGATTGGAATACTCTCACCCCAATAGCATACAATGTAACTCAAGGCCGTGTCTACAAAACGCCACTCTCCTAAGGTCCCATGTATTTCAGTTGAGGAAGGCTGTCAGCATGTCTCTACTCTGGCCACGAGTCGCTGACATTTTTCTCAGTGGAGGAGGGTGAATAGTGAAGTGCCGCAGAGATCTGTACTATGACCGGTGCTACTTAACATTTATAAATGATATGAAATGGAAAAGTGAATTGATTAAATTTGCTGATGACACAAAACTATTCAAAGTGTTAAAACACATGCGGACTGTGAAAAATTGCAGGAAGACCTTAAGAAATTGGAAGACTGAGAATCTAAATGGCAGACAAAATTTAATGTTGACAAATGCAAAGTGATGTACATTGGGAAGAATAATCCACATCAAAGCTACCTAATGGTAGGATCAACCGTAGGAATCAGCACCCAAGAAAAAGATCTTGGTGTCACTGTAGACAATACACTAAAATCTTCTGCCCAGTGTGTTGCAGCAGCCAAAAATGTAAACAGGATTCTAGGAATTATTAGGAAAGAGATGGAAAATACGACTAAGATTATTGTAATGTCTCTGTTTAGCTCCATTGCGTTCAATTCTGGTTGCCGTATCTCAAAAAAAAAAAAAAAAAAAAAGGATATAGCAGAATTAGAGAAAGAAGAGCGACCAAGATGATAAAGAGGATGGAACTCTCTCATATGAAGAAAGGCTAAAGAGGTTAAGGTTCTTCAGCTTGGAAGAGACGGCTGAGGGGTGATCTGATTGAGGTCTACAGAACCTAAAGTGTTATAGAATGGGTAAAAGTGAATTGATTTTTTTTACTCTTTCAAAAGTACAAAGACTAGGGGGCACTCAATGAAGTTGCATAGAAATACGTCCATAGTCTGTTATTGAGATGGACATGGAGGAAAGCCACTGCTTGCTCTGGGACTGGTAGCATGGAGTGTTGCTATTAATTGGTTTTCTGCCAGGTACTTGTGTCCTGGATTGGCCACTGTTGGAAGCAGGATATAGGGCTAGATGGATCATTGGTCTGACTCAGTACGGCTATTCTTATGTTCTAAGGGATTTCAGCAACTTCACGAAGGATCAACAGAAGTACACACAAGATACATAAACCCAACAGATCACTGTCTGAAAAGCCAGCACCGGCACTTCATAGGTCTGATTCAGAAAGGCTTCCATCTGCCTGTCCTGAGAACACTTGAATTCTGTGCCCTCCTCCACCAGGCTAGCCAACACAAATGCATCTATTTTGGTAAGATGCAATCTCGCTTTCTCTTCTGTGGGCTCTGGGTAGAACTTGTCATGGACCTGCCCACATTCAGTATATCCCATTGCATAGATCATATTTTTCATTGGTCAGTGAACAAAGAAGAACTTGTCTGACTTCCTGATCCCATCCAACAAAGAATCCTCTGAGTTTGGGATGGGTCTTCTGAGATCTTCAGTATTCCCAACACCTGTGACGTTATTTATGCATCTTCCCCAAAAGGCACTTTCTCTTCCTCCATGGACTCTGCAGAGCCTCTGAGTGCTCTCCTGGGGGGGAGGGGGAGGAGGGAGAGAATTTGTCAGTGTATTGTCCAAGCCCGGGACAGTGTCTCTTCCAGCTCCTCTTCCAAAGTGAGTCTAGGCCTCTTCAACGCAGAGGGCATTTACTCCCCCACTCAGGCTCTACTACAGACAGAAGTCCTGGTGCATCAGCCAGCAGCACAAACTCCAGGCTAAAATTCATCCCTGTCATCCAGTCTGGCTCTACCTTCCTTGGTGAGGTCCATTCTCCCTGCCCCAAACTTGAACCAGGCCCCCCGAGCAAATGTAGTTACTGCACTGATAACAATGGCTGCCATTTCTGCCAAAATCACATGCACACTAGCACAATGCTGCTCTCCACTGCTGGAACCATGCCACTCTCAACCTGCTGCTCTTCCTTACAAGTTCAACACTGTACAGACACCCTGATGCTGGAGCAGTGGCAGCTGCAGGCTGCACATCACCAGGTGTGCTTGGCCTGTGCTATTATGCCATGTTCTGACAGACTTCTATATGTCCCCTTCAGCAGCCCAGACCGAACTGGGAACTGCCAGAGCTGCTCCTTCAGTATCCTGGCCTGCTTTTTGCCTTGGCTTTTTTTTTTTAATTGATGGTGCCTAGGAGCTTACTTCAGAGCCTCTTCTCAAAAATAGGGCGAAGCGGAGGTAGCGAAATAACTCCTTCAAGGGAGCATAAGGCAAAATAACTCATTCAAGGGAGGGACCCAGGCCCACTGGTTTTCCCAGCCCTGAGTTGTCTGGAGTAACCTCAGCTGGTCCCAGTCTTCTTGTTTTGCTCTTTGATTTTTCTTCTTTTTCTTTAAGGCATCCAAAAGGCCAACAGATTAAGTTTCAAGTTTATTAAAGACTTTCTATCCCACCCATCAAAACATGTGTCTGCGCGGCTTACAATCTAACGTCAAAAAGGTAAAGGAGAGGCAACCAAAACCAAACCTCAAAGACATGACAAAGACAGTGGAAACAGAGAGGAGCAGAGGAAGAACTACAATAAATAAGAGGAAAGAGAGAGACGGAAGATAAAACACAATAGGAAGGGACAAAGATACTGGTAAATCTGCCAGGAAAAGATGGGTCTTTAAGTCAAATCTCAAGAGCCTCCTTTCCAGGACAATGATCAGAGTCTGGCTATGAAGCTACCACCAGACCAGATCCAGGCTGCTCAGTTCTACCTCACCTAACATCTGTTGCAGACTGAGGAATACTGCCTGGCTGTAGGATGCACAGGAACCTATGTAGTGTGACTACACCAAACCAGTGGTTTCTCTTTCTCCATCTGCTGGTAGAGTATAAACCCACATTTCTGGTCTGGTCTGGAGGGATAACGAGGAAAGCAAATTTATTGACCAAAGGTGATGTACTGGCCCAAAAAAGACACAGTGAAAGAAATGTGAACAAGAATAACATTGGAAAAAAAGATTACCTGCTTATTAGGATTTCAAGAGGCAATCATATTAGTATTGATCTTTTCAACTCAGTCAACTGATTAGATGTTTGACAAGTCTTAAAAATACATTTTTACGATACATGCATTGTTTTTGGATTTGGCCTTAAATTATTTCAACAAAATTATTGCCACAAGCAATTCCTAAAAGAAAGCTAGGGAGTGGAAGAATAACAGGCAATCTACTTTGAGATTACCATCAGCAACCAAGGGAATCACTGTTACAGGTCCCTTTTTATTATGATTTTTTTTAAAGTATATGCTCTTTAATACAAGTGACAAGCAACGTTATCTAATAGGTATCCACTGAACAAGAAAGAAAACGAACTAGAAAAATCATCTAATGGGCAATCATTTGAGATTTTATTTATACCACATATAAAAATGTGACTCAGCAATAATCAAGACTTAAAACATGCAACAGGACTAGAAAAAAAAACAGTTCTTACTTTATAGGATTCTGTAGGCTCCCAGTGTACCCAGTCATAAATCACATTTTACCTTCCTTGACCACATATTTTGCCCAAGGTGAAATACGATATAGGATCTGTCCATTTTTATCACGAATAACTACCTAAGAAACAAAAACAGAATGTTAGGAGCACATTTGTTTTGTCTGTAGCATGTACCAGGCCAGGTGTGTTCAATGAGTTGTTTCTACTTTGTATTTATGAAGGGGGGGGGGGGGGGGGGGGAAGGGTTCACAATTTTTTTTCTTTAAAGTTCAGAGATCAGTATATAAGCAGGCCATTTATCTTAACAATGCAGACTTATAGAGTGGAGTGGCGGCCTAGTGGTTAGGGTGGTGGACTTTGGCCCTGGGGAACTGAGGAACTGAGTTTGATTCCCGGCACAGGCAGCTCCTTGTGACTCTGGGCAAGTCACTTAACCCTCCATTGCCTGCCGCATTGAGCCTACCATGAGTGGGAAAGCGTGGGGTACAAATGTATATATATACTGGAGGCAGAAAGGGGGGACAGTCTGAGTAGTACCATAAGGACGTGTACAACTCTCTGCTGTACTCGGCTCTACTTCATCCATGTGCTGGCGGTTTCACAGGGTTGAATGCAGCAGAGGGCTGCGACATCATCAATATCAATACATGGAGAACAAAAGCTGGGTACAGCAGAGTTGTTTCTCTGTGTGCTGACAGCTTTATGGCCAAAATCATTAGACTGCAGTGGCTCTCAGGACACTGATTTATCTGAACATGGTTAGTTTTGGGTGCCACTGTTTGTGAGCTAGAGCCACAGCAAGAGATTTGGATTTTGGAATTTTAACCTGCCTGAAACTAAGCCATACGTATTTTCTTAATATTTAGTAATGTTTTCTGAACTGTTTCCCGTGTTTTTGGATTCTGAATTTTGTTTTTGTGGTTTTTTTTTTTTTTTTTTTTAACTTTTAGCATCTTTATGCATTTTGGAAGCGATTAAAAGTTTGGACTTTGCTAAAGGCTAGATGATTACATTAGTTTAGTTTTATTAATAACCTGTCTTTTCTTAAAAAGTGTCAAAGCAATTTACAGTGGTGAAACTATTTTTAAATATATCCTTGTTTAGCATCTTAACATTTAAAAGAAAGTCTAGCAACAATATCAGAAAGTTTGGTAAGTTTTGATTCATTGTGCTACATTATTATTATTTTTTTTAATTTTATTTATAACCATTTAAATTTTTACAAGTGATAAAACAACTTGCCAGAAATACAGAGAAGGTAATATATAGGAATTATTTCAATCAGGTAATTCTATTCTCTTCCTTAGACCACTAAATAGGGAGAGTGAAACAAGACAAGGAGATCAATTAAACAGTAAACAGAAAAAAAAAACATGGTATTAACTTGATTATCCCCAGATATTACTCGTCTAATTCATTATTCCACATTGATCGTCTGGTTGGCTTCTTCAAGGCCAATATGTTGTATAGTCAATTCATTTCATTGAAAACATACTTATTATCTAATATTAGTTAGAAATAATACATCTGATTACATTCTCTCTCTTTTAAAAACCAAAAGTTATTTAACAATACATATACTTGTCTCTAACTCAGATCCCACTGATTAAAGAAATCCCAGTTTTCACAGGCTTCACTCCTTTTAAAGTAATAATTGAGGAAATATTTCTGAGGAAAACTTTAGGAGTCAGACCCAGAACTCTGGGAAAAACAATAATCTCGATATTAATCATCTATAATAATATTCATTTTATTATTCAAAGTTTCTGGTTTATTATCATTTTCAAGATCATAACCACTTCTTGCTCGTGTAGAACTTCATTTGTTATATCAATTTTTCACTCTCAAATGGTTCCGTTAAATTGTCCTTGTAATTCTCTAATAAGATTATATCCGAAACAAAAATTATTTACTGCCACCGTTAGGTCCCGAAGCGCCTTCCAGATGATATTCAATGTAACTTCCACGGGAGCCAAAAACTCCAAGCTGATTTCTCTTAGGTGTTTAGGAGTGGTTCCGCCGATTCGGGTTCTGCTGTAAACGTCCTCCGTTTCAGCATATACCTCTAACTCACTCCTCCACTCCTCTGGACATAGTGGTTGACTAATTCGGGAGCGATGGAGTTGTTTTTTTCCAGGTCCAAGAGAGCTGACGCTCCTTCGCCAGCGCTAATCAAAGGACTTGCCACCCTTTCATCTGTGGGCAGTTTGTCACGCAGCGGTCCCGCACTTGCTGCTCAGGGGACAAAACGCTGGCCATCGGCGGCTGACCGCCGGTTGTCCCCTTCCTCTCAGTTAAGGTAACTGCAATTGCAGAGAGGAAATTTACATAGAGAAGACAAATACTTCAGAGGGCAGCTAGGCTGTTGGGCATACGAACTACAGGTCGCCATCTTACCACTCTCCCAGTTTGGGACACTCTTTGTCTGGTTTCTCCTCAGAGGCCTGATATGGGTAACCCTTCAGCATAGCCCTCTGAGTCATTGAAACACAGAAGCCCCTCCACCACTACAAGGTTGTGTCCCTTCGGAGGGGTGTGCTACATTATAATTATACAATAAGCAAATATTTAACCATGTTTATGTTTATTCAGTTTTTTAAATTAATCGCCAATTCATGGCAAGGCCAAATCTCAGCGATGTACAAAGTTTAAAAACACAAACTGGAAAGGAACGCTATATCAGGTAGTACAGGGAAGAGTCGAAAAAAAGAGATATCTACAAATATCTCTCTATATAAAAGGCAACACCAACATTCTATGAAGCCTCCAGACGGAAGTGTGAAGGGGGCGAGATATCCGGTTTCCCTATGAGTGTCTGCCCCGCCCTCTCTGTAACACAGTCAGTGAAGGAAAACAGCAGAGCACGAAATCAAATCGCTGGCTCTGTAACAGTGAAGGACTCAGAGGGGGGGAGGGGAGAGAGGCCAGAGGGCAGGGACACACACACTCCCACATGCACACAGAAGAAAACATTGCTAGCCCCCGTTTCATTTGCATCAGAAACGGGGCTTTTTTACTAGTACAGCAATAAAACACTGAATCTG
Source organism: Microcaecilia unicolor (assembly GCF_901765095.1). Lineage (NCBI taxonomy): Eukaryota > Metazoa > Chordata > Amphibia > Gymnophiona > Siphonopidae > Microcaecilia > Microcaecilia unicolor. Next base: position 355,079 of record NW_021963016.1, read on the forward strand.
ACAGCAGCTGCTGCTATAAAAGGCAGCACTAACTCATGTCAAAAGCCAGAGTAAATAGATAAGTTTTCAAATTAGCTTTGAACTGCTTTAGGGAGGACTCTGAACGTAGGTTCAAGGGTAAGCTATTCCAAAAATAGGGTGCAAGAAAATAAAAAAAAGATGAAGAACGTGTGATCTCCCAGCGCAGCTGAGGTGGCGAAAGGAGTACCAATCTATGGTCATTAAGGGATCACAAGCATCTACTTGAGACATAAGGAATGGTACATCTAGCAAGGTAGTCAGGGGTCCCATCCCAAAGAACTTTGAGTGATTTTTAAGATTTACAGTAAAGGTGGATCTAATTAATTTGAAGAGCTTGGCCTTGAAGTAATTTATAACCGAACTGGAAAGTACCACCATGGAATAACTGCACATTTTTCATGCTTTAAAAACAGTTTTTGACTTTTCATGTGTCATCCTTTTCTCAACCTTAAAGGCAGTGGTACAAAACTGTAGGGTAGGTGAGCGACATGGGGGGTGGATAAGAGTGCTAGGCTTCATATGTGAATGTACATTGCGCATCTACACAAAATAAACAAAATCACTTCTCTGCCGACAGGATGGGATGGGTTGTTTAGTATGTTAGAACTATATTCTGGAAAAAGAGCAAACAAAAAACCAACAAAAGTGGAGAAACTAGATCCGCTACATGGATAAAAATAAAAGAACAGCAAAAAAGTAGTGAGATCAACACGACACTTCCAAGACACGTGGAGGCGAGTAATCAAAATGTTTCATTAAAAGAAAGTTAAAAAGACTCAACACGGAGCCGTGTTTCGGTGAAAAACGCCTGCTTCAGGAGTCTGTTTGTTGTATAAGCCAATGAATGGAACACCATAAGCAAGGCTGCCAAATCAAGCCTTTAAAAAGGATAATGACAGGTAAATGTGCCAAGCATAAGCTTAAAAAGACAAATAAAACTGGAAGAAAAGTCAACTGCAGTGGTGATAAGCAAGAAGCTGCCTCAGGTTGTAAGCGACGTGATATTACACCACACCATTTTTGCAAAAATATTCATTGGTTACCAGTACAATACAGGGCTAAATTTAAAACTTTATGTCTGATCTTCAAGGACCTTAAAGGAAATGACCCTGAGAAACTGAAGAATAGGATGATCCTTTACACACCACCAAGGACACTAAGGTCCTCTTAAGGACTATCACTAACCACACCCTCTCCAAAAGACATTACACAATGTGATACCCGCATACGAGCCTTCTCCAGAGTAGCCCCCACGCTCTGGAATGCACTGCCTGAAAGGCTCTGGATAACACAAGACTATCTCTGCTTCAGGAAGCAGTTGAAAGCTTGGCTCTTCAACGAGGACTTTAATGGAAGTAGTAACTAACTTGTTAGTCTCACTCATACACACACAAGGACTGACACAGGCTGCAACAGGATACGTTTATCCACTTCTACCCTAGCTGAGATAATATTTAACCATCTCTCTGACCTCATGTGCAACTTTCTTTAAATTAGTCACCTTATTTTCTAACTCCTACATAGTAATATAGTAAATGACGGCAGATAAAGACCTGAACGGTCCATCCAGTCTGCCCAACAAGATAAACTCATTTTACATGGTATGTAATACTATATATGTATATCTGAGTTTGATTTGTCCCTGCCTTTCTCAGGGCACAGACCGCAGAAGTCCGCCCTGCACTGGTTTTATTCTCCAAATACCGGCATTGCCACCCAATGTCCGCTAAGATTCCATAGATCCATTCCTTCTAAACAGGATTCCTTTGTGTTTATCCCACGCATGTTTGAATTCCATTACCGTTTTCATCTCCACCACCTCCTGTGGGAGGGCGTTCCACGTATCCACCACCTTCTCCGTGAAAAAATACTTCCTGACATTACTCCTGAGTCTGGCTCCCCCTTCAACCTCAATTCATGTCCTCAAGTTCTACCAGCTTCCCATCTCTGGAAAAGGTTCGTATGCGGATTAATACCTTTCAAATATTTGAACATCTGTATCATGTCACTCCTGTTTCTCCTTTCCTCCAAGGTATACAGGTTCAGGTTGGCAAGTCTCTCCTCGTACGGTTTGCAATGCAAATCCCATACCATTTTCGTACCTTTTCTTTGCACCGCTTCCAGTCTTTTTACATCTTTAGCCAGGTACGGCCCCCAAAACTGAACACAATACTCCAATTGGGGCCTCACCAACGACTTGTAGAGGGGCATCAACACCTCCTTTCTTCTGCTGGTTATACCACTTATGCAGCCTAGCATTCTTCTAGCCACGGCTGTCGCCTTGTCACATTGTGTCAGAGGATATGAAGGTGAAGAAACAAACACCACAAGATCTCTCTCCCCTCCTATTCGGTATCTCTCTTTTGGGTTTCTACACCCCAAATGCATCACTCTGCACTTCTTGGCATTACATTTTAACTTAGTATAAACTAACAAAACCCCTATAACTCAACATAAAAAATATATATCACAGTGCAGTGTGTGAAGAAAACAACAAAACAAAAATTCAACAAACAATTTTTTTGTAATTTTTATATTTGCAAGTAGTGCTCAGCGACTGGGCAACCATCACTAGACTGACTAGCAGCCTTTAAATGTGTTGTACCCGATAGTACATCATTGCACTATGCCTCCCACCTGCCTAAGATGTTATACTTTAGCTACTATTGATGATACTGAAATTCATATATGGATCCAGATATCCCAAAATGTAAGATCACATGAAAAACCACTTATCTTAGTGCTTTGAGGATAAATTCAGCTGTAGCTAGTGGAAGTCCCAGTCACTTTAATAACGTGCAGTGAAACAAAATATTGTAGAGCTTCTGAACCAGTTCCCTACATGCAAGCATGTTTCGCCATAGCGTCATCAGGGGAACGCCATTGTAAGTTCAGCCCTTTCAGCTTATTCACAAGTCTTCTGTGGGGGACCGTATCAAAGGCTTTGCTGAAATCCAAGTAGATTACATCTAGCGCACGGCCTTCATCCATTTCTTTTGTCACCCAGTCAAAGAAGTCAATGAGATTCGTTTGGCAGGATTTTCCTTTGGTAAAGCCACGTTGCCTTGGGTCCTGTAACCCGTCGGCTTCTAGAAAGTTAACTATCCTTTCTTTCAGCAGCGACTCCATTATTTTTCTTACCACTGACGTGAGACTTACCAGTCTGTAGTTTCCCCACTTCTTGTCTGCCTCCACTTTTGTAAAGAGGGACCACATCTGCTAGTCTCCAATCTCGCCGAACCTCTCCCGTCTCTAAAGATCTACTAAATAAATCTTTAAAAGGTCCCACCAGGACCTCACTGAGCTCCTTCAGTATCCTGGGATGTATCCCATCCGGCCCTGTAGCTTTGTCCACCTTCAGATTCTCCAACTGTTTATAAACTCTTTCTTCCATAAACGGCGCAGTATCCACTCCATTCCCAGATATTCCTTCAGCAGCCAACTGCGGTCCTTCACCAGGATTTTCCTCCGTGAACACTGAAGAGAAGTAATTGATTAGCACTTTTGCTTTATCCTCCTCACTTTCTACATAACCACTCTCATTATCTTTCAGTCTCGCAATTCCATTCCTATCTTTTCTCCTTTCTCCAATACATCTGAAAAAGGTCTTGTTACCTTTCAACAACTTTAGCCATTTATTCTTCCGCTCTCGCTAGCCGTATTTCCCTCTTCGCTTGAGTTTAATCCAAAAATCTTTTCCGTGATCCTCTCGTTGCATTCTTTTGTATTTCTTGAACAAAGCCTCTTTTGCTCTTATTTTTTCAGCTACTTGGTTGGAGAACCATATAGGCTTCCTGTTTCTCTTGGTTTTGTTTACTTTCCTTGCGTAAAGATCAGTCGCCATATTTATAGCAGCCCTCAGTTTTGACCATTGATGGTCCACTTCTCCTACGCCTTCCCACTCCAACAGCTCCTTTTTCAGGTATTCCCCCATTTTTATCAAAATCAGTACGTCTGAAATCCAGTACTTTTAGTTTTGTGCGTCCACAGTCCGCCTTCGCCCTTATATCAAACCATATCGTGTGATGATCACTATTACATAGGTGGGCACCCACCTGGATATTAGAAATACTTCCTCCATTCGTAAGCACTAGATCCAGCATCGACCCTTCCCTCGTGGGTTCCGTCACCATTTGTCTGAGCAAGGCACTTTGACAGGTGTCCACAATCTCCCTACTTCTTTCCGATTCCGCAGACGGGACGTTCCAATCCACATCAGATAAGTTGAAATCTCCCAACAGTAGCATCTCCCCTTTCATACCAATCTTTTGAATATCCTCCATCAGCTTCTCTATTTGTGCCGGAGGTCTGTAGATACCCCCGTGTGGATACAGGTTCCGTCTTCTCTTTCCAGGACGATCCATAAAGCTTCTTCCTTTCCCCAGGTGCCCTGCATTTCAGCCGCTCTGATATTGTCTCTCACATACAGCGCCACTCCTCTACCTCTTCAGCTCTCTCTATCCTTTCTAAAAAGATTATAGCCCGGTATAGTCACATCCCATTCATGGGAATCATTGAACCACGTCTCTGTAATAGCAACAATATCCAAATTTTCTTCAAACATCAGGGCTTGCAAGTCTTGAACCTTTTTACCTAGACTATGAGCATTTATGCTCATTGCTTTCCATCTGTGTAGAGAGTTAAGGTGGTTTTCTGTATTTAGATGACCTTTCCCTCTGCCATCAAATTTATTCTGGGGGTGACTTTCCGAATTTCCTCGTTTCTTTATGTCACCCCCGCCTTATAGTTTAAATGTCTAGAAACATACTGTCTGAATTTCTTCCTAAGGATCCTTTTTCCCGTCACCGAAATATGTAGTCCATCATTTCAGTACAGCCTGTTATTTTTCCACGTATTACCCCACGCCCCTATGTGACTAAAACCTTCTTCTTTACACCAAGACTCAAGCCACTTATTGAATTCCACTGTTTTGCGTAGTTTTTCTTCTCCTTTCCCCCATGTGGGAATTACTTCAGAAAAAGCCACAGTCCCGAACCAAAGACTTCAGTCCCTCCCCAAGCTTCTGGAATGCTCTCTGTGCTGTAAATTTGCTATTGTTGGCCAAGTCAATTGTCCCCAGGTGAATTACAACATCAATACTCGAAGCCTTGCTCTCTTCTTGGATCACTTTCAGAATTTGGTCAGTACAACTGGTAGCTGAAGATCCTGGAAGGCATTTCACTAGGTTGGAACCCTTGAACTGTGTTCCTAAGTTAATGCCTCTGATAATGGAGTCTCCGAGAAGTAAGAGTTTTCTGCTTTTCACCAATCTGTTATTTTGGGGGGGGGGGGGGGGTGGGGGGTGATTCTTGGGTTGTGCTACTTTCATAGCCTCTGATTCCACCACAGTACTTTTTTCAGCATCATAATGATGCAGCGCAGCAAAAGAATTTGACAGGGGCAAAGGTTGGGAAGATGAGAGCTTCTGTGTCACAGATCTTAGTCTACCTGAGCCTACTGTGACCCATCTATCCCTCTGCTGTTGCATTATCTGTGGCAGTGGTGGTGGTAAATTGGCAGGGAATTGAGTAATCCTGAATGCTTTTTTAGTTGAAGCTAATTCTTTCTTGAGTTTGTTGATCTCATCTTTCAAAGTTGATAATTGGAAACAGATAGGACAAGCTCTAAGGCTCCAGACAGTTTGCCTTAGGATTAAAGCATAACATGTATTGCACTGAATAAAGGACATATAGATGTGATTCATAAGTGTAAAAAAGGTTATCTATGATAGGGGTAACATTAACCATCTCTCTGACCTCATGTGCAACTTTCTTTAAATTAGTCACCTTACTCTCTAACTCTTCGTACTCTATTACCTAGCTATATGTTCCATCTTTGTTTATACTCCAAACTGTCAATTAAAATATTCTATTACGTATTATGTTGACATTGTAAGTATACTATGTCAGACTTTGTATTGTTATTTGATTACTAGTAAAAAAGGCCCGTTTCCGAAACCAATGAAACGGGCGCTAGCATGTGGTTTTTTGTGTGTGTGTGTATGTGTCACAGAGTTATTTTGTGTGTGTGTGTGTGAGTGTGTGAGGGTGCGGTGTGTGTGCAGGTTGTTGATGTGTGACTCTTTTTGTTTTGTTTTTTGCTTGGGGGTTGGGGGATGTGATGTGCTGGCAAAGTGGGTTGGATTGGTGTGTGGCTTTGAGGGTGTGTTTCTGTTGTATTGTGTGTGTGTGTGTGGTTTTGTCTGTCAATGAGGTTTGTGGAGGGGGGTCTTTCTGTTGGTGAAATGTAAATGTGGTTGTAGGGGGGGTCAGTCTTTGTTGAGTGTTTTTTTTTTGTGTTGTGCTGAGGCAGCAGTGTTGTTTTAGATGGGCGGAAGGAAGAGGAGCACGTTCTTTGTCTGTCGGTATTTTTTGGCCGTTTCAGGGCTGCTGTAGGGGAATGCTGGAAGAGAAATGTGCTGTTGGAAGCAGCGCCATCTTTTTTCCATTGGGCTGGTGTTCTGGGCATCCTGGAGGTGGGTGACGGCTTGCCTGAGGACGGGGATGGTTGTTTTAAGTTGGCGGAAGGGAGAAGAGCACGGTCTCAGGCCGTCGGGGGGTGATCCGGTATGTTTGGTCCATTTCAGGCCGGCTGCAGGGAGACTGCTTGCCTGAGGCTGGGGATGGTTGGGCACGTCCTTGGCCACTTCGGCAAAAGGGGAAGAGGAAGGGGGTGGGGAGTTACCTGCAGCCGCCTGAGAAACCATGTATTCTTTGTTTGTTTTGTATTATTAGTTTGCATTTCTGTTGAAGAAAGAGTGGATGCCTTTCGAATGATGGAGGTGGTGCGTCGGTGTGTAGTTGGCTGCCAAACTAACGAAACAGTCTCCAGAGATTCCTAGGCAGGGAAGGAGTACTCCTCCCCCTTCCTTGGTCGCTGTTTGCTGCTGGCTGGGTCGCGGGTAATCCTTCCAGCTGGGCCGCAGCTTGTCCTGTTCGCCCACGTCCCAGATGGTGACGGGCACGTTGTTTTCCGGCTCCTCTGACTCCATGTCAAGCGATCCCAAATATAGTCTGTGCTATAGGCCCTCTGGCACTCTTCAATACTGGCATTAGGCATTTAAACATTTCTCCCCCCTCTCCCCCAGTCTATTTTTGCACATACCCACAGCAGGAATATTCTTCTCTCGTTCCAGCGGTGGTTCTGTGCTCTCCGTGCTGCACAGATAATGAGCCATTCTGCTGGGGAATGCTCCTCCCTTATTGTCACGTACTTTCCTCTGATTGGTCCGTCTTATGTTGCCTAGTGTTGCCTGGGAACGGTGTTGTGATGGTCCTTTGTGTTTCAGAATGTTGAGGGTGTTTTTTCTGATTGGTCCGTCATTCGAGGGCGGGGCAGAGAGACATGGTCAGTGTTGTGGCTTCACCACCATGAATCCATGAACCCTTCAGTGAGTGACTGAGTGACTTCAGAACGTTGTCTCCAGAACGTTGAGGGTGAGTTTTATTATAGTAGATTTTTACAGCTGTAATTATCTATTGCTCATGTTTGATTCATTCTTATTGTACACTGCCTTCAGTGAATTCCTTCAAAAAGGTGGTAAATAAATCCTAATAAAATAAAATGAAAAAAGTATTAATTGTAATATTTTAGTTTGATGTAACATAGTAGATGACGGCAGAAAAAGACCTGCACGGTCCACCCAGTCTGCCCAACAAGATAAACTCACATGTGCCATTTTTTGTGTATACCTTACCTTGATTTGTACCTGTCTTTAGTACATGTATTTTATGATTGTGTATGTTTATTTGGAACCTGCTTAGTTTTTTTACCCATGCATTATACACCTTCCCAGGCACACGTTCACTTTTGTACAGCTATTATAAAATTTTTTGAAGGATCTACAGAAGTAATGCAACTGGACTGCTTAATATACAATTTTCAGGCAGTCAAGTGCAGATAGTCATTGATCCTGTGTGATTTTTTTTTTGTTACATTTGTACCCCGCGCTTTCCCACTCATGGCAGGCTCAATGCGGCTTGCATGGGGCAATGGAGGGTTAAGTGACTTGCCCAGAGTCACAAGGAGCTGCCTGTAACTGAAGTGGGAATCAAACTCAGTTCCCCAGGACCAAAGTCCACCACCCTAACCACTAGGCCACTCCTCCACTCCATGTATTTTTTTTATGTGTTGATTATTTTTAGTACTCTATTCTCAGTGCAGTAACATTTTTTCACATACTTTTTTTAAAAAAAAAAAGTCCGTTTCTTAACTTCAACAATGCAATACAAAAAGTGTTAAATCACTTAACTGGCAGCGGTAAAGTAGAAATCAGGAACCTCAACTGACATGGACAGATTTTGAAACTTTGTCAGGGCGGAGGTTCTATAACTCACTCCAGCTTCGCTCTTCTTAGTGAAAATATGGTTTCAAAACCTGGCCATGTAGGTTGAGGTTCCTGATTTCTACTTTATCGCTGCCAGTTAAGTGATTTAACACATTTTGAATTACATTGTTGAAGTTAAGAAACGGACTTTTTTGAAAAATAGTATGTGAAAAAATGTTACTGCACTGAGAACAGAGTACTAAAAATAATCAACACATAAAAAAATACATCACACAGGATCAATGACGATCTGCACTTGACTGCCTGAAAATTGTATATTAAGCAGTCCAGTTGCATTAATTCTGAAGATCCTTCAAAAAAATTTATAATAGCTGTACAAAAGTGAACGTGTGCCTGGGAAGGTGTATAAAGCACGGGTATATGATGATCCCCGCACAGTTATAAATTGAATTGTCCAGTTCTATGTGATTTATTGAATAGTAGGTTTTTTTTTAGGCATGATATAATTTACTTATTTGGATTTATTTACCGCCTTTTTGAAGGAATTCACTCAAGGAGGTGTACAGTAAGAATAAATCAAACATGAGTAATAGGCAATTACAGCAGTAAAAATATTCAAATAATACAAAATATGGCATAGTATACTACTTACAATGTCAACACAGTACGTAATAGAACATTTTAATTGACAGTGATGGGTGTAAGCAAAGATGGAACATATAGATAGGTAAAAGAGTAAGAGGAGTCAGAAAGTAAGGCGACTAATTTAAGTAGACGTGCATATGAGGTTAGAAAGATGGTTAAATTTTATCTCAGCTAGGGTAGGAGTGGATAAACATGACCTGCTGCAGTATGTGCAGCCCATGTCACTCGTGTGTGTGAGTGAGACTAACATGTTAGTTACTTCTTCCATTAAAGGCCTGGTTGAAGAGCCAAGCTTTCACCTGCTTCCTGAAGTAGAGATAGTCTTGTGCTAAGCGGAGCTTTTCAGGGAGTGCATTCCAGAGTGTGGGGGCTACTCTGGAGAAGGCTCGTATGTGGGTATCACATCGTGTAATGTCTTTTGGGGAGGGTATGGTTAGTGATAGTCCTTGAGAGGACCTTAGTGTCTTTGGCGGTGTGTGGAGGATCATCCTATTTTTCAGTTACTCAGGGTCATTTCCTTTAAGGGCCTTGAAGATCAGACATAGAGTTTTAAATTTAGCCCTGTATTGTACTGGTAGCCAATGAAGTTTTTGTAAGAATGGTGTGATGTGGTCCAGTCGCTTGCAACCTTCTATGAGTCTTGCTGCAGCATTCTGAATCAGTTGAAGCTGGTGCAGGCCCTTTGTAGTCAGACCGTTGTATAGTGCATTGCTTCAATCCAGTCTTGATGTTATCATGGCATGCACAACTGGGATAAGATTTATCTTCTTGATGTAAGGAGAGAGACAGCGCAGCTGTCGCAAATAGTAGAAGCAGCTCTTGAAGGTTACTTGGATTTGGGAATCAGAGTAAGTGTTGAATCTAATTGTATTCCAAGGTTCCTGGCTTGTGATTTCATGAGGAGTTTGTACTTCCGAAAAGAGATTCTGATGTCAGGTATGTATCCACTTGTGTTAGGGACCTAGAGAAGCTGGGTTTTACTTGGGTTCAGGCAAAGTTTGTTGTGTTTAGCCCATTCTTGAATTGATGTTAAACAGGTAATCAGTTGGGTTTTTTTTTGTTACACTTGTACCCCGCGCTTTCCCACTCATGGCAGGCTCAATGCGGCTTACATGGGGCAATGGAGGGTTAAGTGACTTGCCCAGAGTCACAAGGAGCTGCCTGTGCCTGAAGTGGAATCGAACTCAGTTCCTCAGTTCTACAGGACCAAAGTCCACCACCCTAACCACTAGGCCACTCCTCCATTACCACTAGGCCACACCTCCACTGTTGCTACTATTTGAGATTCTACATGGAATGTTGCTATTCCACTAGCAACATTCCATGTAGAAGTCGGCCCTTGCAGATCACCAATGTGGCCGTGCAGGCTTCTGTTTCTGTGAGTCTGACGTCCTGCACGTACGTGCAGGACGTCAGACTCACAGAAGCAGAAGCCTGCGCAGCCTTCTACATGGAATGTTGCTAGTGGAATAGCAACATTCCATGTAGAATCTCCAATAGTATCTATTTTATTACATTTGTACCCCGTACTTTCCCACTCATGGCAGGCTCAATGTGGCTTACATGGGGCAATGGAGGGTTAAGTGACTTGCCCAGAGTCACAAGGAGCTGCCTGTGCCTGAAGTGGGAATCGAACTCAGTTCCTCAGTTCCCCAGGACCAAAGTCCACCACCCTAACCACTAGGCTACTCCTCAGGTTCAATGGGTATGAGTAGCTGCACATCATCCGCATAGATGTAGAACTGAGTGTCCGTTGACCGAATCAGCTCAGCTAGTGGCTTGAGGTAGATATTGAACAGAATAGGTGACAGTATCGATCCTTGTGGTACCCCGCAGGTCAGTGTCCATGGTGGTGATGAGTTGCTGCCAAACATTATGGAGTGCTATATAAGTAATTATTCTTACAGCGATGCTTCTGATCTGCTGTGGCTGCAAAGAGCTTATGAGCAAAGTGGGAACAATGCTGGAATACAAACCTAAGTTGTCTGCCTGACGTATAAATTTCAGATAACAATTTCTCTGGAAAATGCAACTGGAAAAATTGTAGCATACCATATGAGCTACAGATCCAAAAAACAGGAAAGCTCCTTACCTTTAATTTTGATCCATGAGGAATAGGTGGCGATTTATCTTCTCTGGGAGGGATATAAAGCTCCCATTTTCCATAACTCATTTTTTTATATGGATGAGAAAAAGGATTCCAGCCATCTGCAAACAAAAAAACATAACTAAAATTTACATTCTATATATCTAACAAACTTAGGGGCCCTTTCACTAAGTGGCAGTAGGGCTACCACGATGGGTAGCGCACAGCAAAACGGTCGCCCAGGTACCCAGAGGTGGTTTTGTTTTTGCCGAACACCATTTCCCGCACCAAAAAATAATTTTGTATTTTTTTTAGCAAGGGGGGGGGAGGGGCGGCGAATAGGTGTGCCTAGCGGTAATCAGGCATCACACATCACTGCTCAATTACTGCTGGGTTAACGCTTGAGCCCTTACTGCCTACTAAATAGGAAGCAGTAAGGGCTCAGGCAGTAAATGGCCACACATCAATTTTTATACTAGCGCACAGCTATTAATAACCTTCAAATAAAAAAAAAACTATATTGGGTTTTTTTTCCCGCTGCAGTAAAAAGTGGCCTGGCATACAGCATTTCCACGTGCCCACGTTACCGCAGAAGTAAATTTAAATTTAAAACAAATCGGAGAAAAGTTTTCTTCACCCAACGCATAATTAAACTCTGGAATTTGTTGCCGGAAAACGTGATGAAGGCGGTTAGCTTGGCAGAGTTTAAAAAGGGGTTAGATGGTTTTCTAAAGGACAAGTCCATAAACCACTACTAAATGGACTTGGGAAAAATGCACAATTCCACGAATAACATGTATAGAATGTTTGTACGTTTGGGAAGCTCGCCAGGTGCCCTTGGCCTGGATTGGCCGCTGTCGGGGACAGGATGCTGGGCTCGATGGACCCTTGATCTTTTCCCAGTGTGGCATTACTTATGTACTTTTTAACCGCAGCTCAGAAAAAAGAGCCCCTTAGTTTTAAGGAAATGATTTGTTTCAAGGATGCTACACATCAAAAGTATCCAGTTCACCAATAACAAGACAATCAGTTTTCTTTGTAAAACTAACTAGCGAGGTAATTAAATTTGCTGACGACACAAAGTTATTCAAAGCTGTTAAATCGCAGGAGGATTGGGAAAAATTACAAGAGGACCTTACAAGATTGGGAGACTGGGCATCCAAACAGCAGATGACGTTTAATGTGAGCAAGTGCAGAGTGATGCATGTGGGAAACAGGAACCCAAATTATAGCTACCTAATGCGAGGTTCCACATAAGAAGTCACAAACTAGGAAAGGGATCTAGGTGTTGTCGTTGATGCTACGTTGAAACCCTCTGCTCAGCGTGTGGCTGCAGCTAACAAAGCAAATAGAATGTTAGGTACTATTGGGAAAGGAATGGAAAACAAAATGAGGATGTTACAAAATGCCTTTGTATCGCTCCTCAAATATTATGTTCAATTCTGGTCACCACACCTTAAAAAAGATATAGTGGAATTAGAAAAGGTACAAAGAAGGGCGACGAAAATGATAAAAGGGGATGGGATGACTTCCCGATGAAGAAAGGCGAAAGCGGCTAGGGCTCTTCAGCCTGGAGAAAAGACGGCTGAGGGGAGATATGATAGAGGTCTATAAAATAATGAATGTGTTCAGGCTACTGCCAATAACTTGCCAAGGTTTACGGAACAGTGGGGGGGGGGGGGGGG